>NC_054457.1:4489942-4789942 GCF_900496995.4 Aquila chrysaetos chrysaetos | reverse complement strand
AAAGATTATAGGAGTGATCCGATAGGTGTAACTAAGCATTTCCAGTTTATTGTAAAACAGCATAACCTTGATTGGATTATTGGAATATATGACTGAGACAGAGAAACAGCTGATTTCAAAAACAGCAGGGAACCTTGCTGAAGATCATTATAAGATTACAGGAGGGGACATTAAGGAATATTTCCCTCTCCAAGACCCAAAGTGGGATGTTAATAGATCTGCACATATGGAAAGATTGCAGGGGTATCAGGATTGGATTACAAAAGGAATGGAGAGGGCAATCCCCAAAACTATAAATTGGTCAGCTTTATATGCAGTCAAACAGAGTCCTTCCGAGTCTCCATCTGAATTCCTGGATCGATTGAGGGAGGTAATGCGCCGCAGCACACCGCTGGATCCTGGGTCAGAGGTAGGAATACAACAATTAGTCTCCCTGTTTTTGGGTCAATCTACAGGGGATATAAGGCGCAAACTTCAGAAATTACGCCCTACAGAGAGTAGGAATTTAGAAATATTATTGGATGAAACATGGAGAGTATTTAGTAATAGAGAAGAAGGATATAGGCAAGGGCAAAGGAAATTAATGGCTGTTATCTAGGAAGAAAGAGGAAGAGGGCCTAGACGAGACTTGCCCCGACTGGGCAAGGATCAATGTGCTTTGTGTAAGAAATTTGGTCATTGGAAAAAGGAATGCCCAAAGAACAAGAAGGAGGATCAGAGGGCTCAAACAGGAAGAATGGTAGCCCATGTGAACGGAGATTGACGGGAACCTGGGGAATCTACCCTAGCGGATCCACTGGTTATAATTAAGCTAGGGAAAACACAACAAGAGGTAGAATTTTTGGTAGATACAGGAGCAACATACTCGGTTCTGAATCAAGCTTTGATGCCCCTGGGTGATGATTATGTCATGGTGAAAGGAGCGACTGGCCAAAGTGAAAAGGCATATTTTTGTAAACCTTTAGAATATAAATTAGGAAAACAGTGGGGCATTCATAAATTTTTATATATGCCCAACTCCCCAAAGGCACTTTTGGGAAGGGACTTGTTGGAACAATTGGGAGCAAAAATTGTATTCGAAAAGGGAGAAATTACTCTGGAGGTAAAAGATCAGCAATATGTTCAAATATTGAGCCTAACCTTAACCAGTCTCCCCCTAGAAGGAAGCATTAACGAGGACATCTTAAACCAAGTGTACCCAAGGGTATGGGCTACCGATACACCTGGAAGAGCGAAAAGTGCTCCACCTGTTGAAGTTAGGATCAAGGAAGGCCAAAAGCTGGTAAGAATTAAACAATATCCCCTAAAGAAGGAAGACAGAGAAGGAATCCGGCCGGTGATAGAAAAATTTTTGCAGTTGGGATTATTAAAAGAGTGTGAGTCTGAATTCAATACCCCTATATTACCTGTTCGGAAGCCTGATGGGTCATATCGGGTGGTCCAAGACTTACGGGCGGTGAATAAGATAACTGAAGATCTTTACCCGGTAGTGGCGAACCCATATACCCTGCTGACCGTATTAACACCTGAATTGACTTGGTTTACTGTTTTAGATTTGAAGGATGCTTTCTTTTGCCTCCCTCTCCATGAGACCAGCCAAAAATTATTTGCATTTGAATGGGAAAACCCCAAGAGTGGTCGAAAGACCCAGCTCACTTGGACGGTGTTGCCACAAGGATTTAAGAATAGTCCTACCATTTTTGGCAATCAGCTTGCAAAAGACTTAGAATCCTGGGAAACCCCATCTGAGGAGGGGAAGCTGTTGCAGTATGTGGATGATATCCTGATCGCCACCAAAACAGAGAAAGATTGTATGACATGGATGGTGAGTCTGCTGAATTTCCTGGGACTCCAGAGGTACCGGGTATCCAAGAAGGTGGCACAGGTAATGCAACGCAAAGTGAATTATTTGGGCTATGAAATTAGTGCGGGACAAAGAACTTTGGGACAGGCCCATAAAGAGGCAATATGCCAAACTCAGAGACCTCAGACAGTAAAAGAGTTACGGACTTTTCTGGGAATGACGGGGTGGTGCCGATTGTGGATCTATAATTATGGATTGCTTGTTAAACTACTGTATGCGCTGACAGCCACTGAGCAGAAACACCTTGAGTGGAACAAGGAGACCGAACGAGCCTTTGAGCTACTGAAAAAGGCTTTCATGTCAGCCCCAGCCTTAGGACTCCCAGATGTGAATAAACCGTTTCTTCTTTACTCCCATGAGAAGCAGGGCATTGCCCTGGGAATATTAGCACAAAACCTGGGTCCATATTGACAGGCAGTTGCCTACCTCTCTAAGCAGTTAGACACAACTGCAAAAGGTTGGCCTGGATGCCTGCGGGCGGTTGCAGCTGTGATACTGAACATACAGGAAGCCAGAAAATGACTGTTCTGGTGTCTCACACAGTATCAGCAGTACTGGAAGCAAAGGGTGGACATTGGCTCTCTCCACAAAGATTCCTGAGATATCAAGCTATATTGGTAGAGCAGGATGATGTGGAGATTGTAGTCACTAACATTGTCAACCCAGCTTCTTTTCTCAGCGGGAACACAGGAGAACCAGTACATCATGACTGGAAACCATCGAAGCAACATACGCAAGCCGCCCAGACCTGAAAGACAGCCCCATGGAAAATGGGGAAACTTGGTTCACAGACGGAAGCAGTTACATCCTAAATGGTAATCGACATGCGGGATATGCCGTCACCACCAGCCAAGAGGTAATAGAATCAGGGGCTTTGCCCATGAACACCTCCGCACAGAAGGCAGAAATAATTGCTCTAACCCGCGCCCTGGAGTTGGCCCAGGGCAAAGTTGTGAACATTTATACAGACTCAAAATATGCCTTTGGAGTTGTACACGCACATGGAGCAATTTGGAAGGAGAAAGGACTATTGAATTCCCAAGGGAAAAATATCAAACACGCAGAAGAAATTCTGAAGTTACTGGAAGCTGTCCAGCTCCCTGAGAAAGTAGCAATTATGCATATTAAGGCACACAAGAAAGTGAGCTCAGATTTGGAAAAAGGGAACGAGCTGGCGGACAGAGAGGCAAAACAAGTGGCCAAAACAAAGGTAAAAATAGAAGGGGTCTTAATTCCTGATAGGCAAATCTCCCTAGAAGGTTGTCCTAGTTTCAGCTGGGATAGAGTTAACTGTCTTCCTAGTAGCTGGTACGGTGCTATGTTTTGAGTTCAGTATGTGAAGAATGTTGATAACACTGATGTTTTCAGTTGCTGCTAGTAGTGTTTAGACTAATGTCAAGGATTTTTCAGCTTCCCATGCCCAGCCAGCGAGAAAGCTGGAGGGGCACAAGAAGCTGGCACAGGACACAGCCAGGGCACCTGACCCAAAGTGGCCAACAGGGTATTCCATACCATGTGACGTCCCATCTAGTACAGGAACTGGGAAGTGGGGGCGGGGGATTGCCGCTGGGGGACTACCTGGGTGCAGGTTGGCGGGTGGTGAGCAATTGCACTGCGCATCATTTGTACATTCCAATCCTTTCATTATTGCTGTTGTCATTTTATTAGTGTTATCATTATCATTATTAGTTTCTTCTTTTCTGTTCTATTAAACCATTCTTATCTCAACCCGTGGGTTTTGCTTCTTTTTCCAATTTTCTCCCCCATCCCACTGGGTGGTGGGGGAGTGAGTGAGCGGCTGCGTGGTGCTTAGTTGCTGCCTGGGGTTAAACCACGACAAAGGTAAGCCAGAATATACCAGGGAAGATCAGAAGCTTATTACAGATTTAGGAGGGTCATATAATGAAGAAGGATGGGCTCATACCCCACAGGGAAAACTAATCGTTCCCTCTTGCTTACTGTGGCATCTGGTTCGGGAGGAACATAGGAAAAGACATTGGGGAACAGAGGCTCTGTATAATCATTTGATAAGAGAAATTGTGGCTAGAAATTTATACACCACGGTGAGACAGGTGACTCAACAATGCGATCTTTGCCTCCAGACTAATCCTAAGAATACCCCCAAGCCAGAAATGGGCCAGATTGGAAAAGGCAATGGGCCTGGACAACAATGGCAGATTGATTTCACAGAACTTCCAAGAAAAGGGGGGTATCGATATTTATTGGTATTAACTGATACCTTTTCAGATTGGCCAGAAGCATTCCCAACAAGAATGGCTAAAGCTCGGGAGGTAACTAAAATACTGGTACAAGAGATAATACCACGCTTTGGGGTTCCAGCAACCATGTCCTCTGACAGAGGACCACATTTTGTCTCAAAAATAATACAACAAATTAGCCGCCATTTGGGTATAGATTGGCAGCTTCATACTCCATATCACCCCCAGTCGAGTGGTCAAGTGAAAAAATGAACCACTTAATTAAACAACAAATTGTGAAATTAGGACAAGAAGCAAATTTGACATGGCCTCAGTCTCTCCCTTTAGCCCTTCTGCGTATAGAAACAAGACCAAAGGCAAAAGAAGGACTGAGCCCCTTTGAAATTCTGTATGGACAACCCTATGGGATACAGAGAGGGGTGTCTACAAGCGGGGGATGAAATTATGACTTCTTACATGGTAGCATTAGGTAAGCAACTTAATAAAATCAGGAAGCATGTGGTAGGGACTAAGAGGGAGAGGTTTGGATGGGCCTGTACATAATATACAACCAGGAGATTATGTGTATATAGTGTCTCTTACAGAAAAAACTCTGGAGCCGTAGTGGGAAGGACCATTTCAAGTATTACTTACCTCCTTTACTGCAATCAGAATCCAGGAACAGAACGCTTGGATTCATCACACCAGAGTGAAAAAGACACCCAAAACTCCATGGAAAGTCACCACAAAACCTGATGGACACTTAGATTTTACACGGTAATATGGGCAACTGTGGGGACAAGGAGCGTAGCATGGGATGGGAACATGTTTGTTCAACTCACAAGATGATACTTCATGGGGATTTTCTGAGGTATGGGAAAAACTAACTTCCTGGTTGCCAAATTTAACATGGCTAAAACAACTGTTTGTGCCAACAATTATTTTGAGAGAATGCTAAATAGGGAAACAATGTATTAGAAGTACTAGAATTAGATACAGTAAAAGAATTTACTATTTTCTAGAAAAGGGGGGACTGAGACAAGGGGAGTCAAAAGAATCTCAGTAGATATAATAAAGGGGGATGAAAGATGATGTTTAGCGCTTACATTGTTGAAATTAGCTGAGGCAGAGACAGTCCTTGATAAGAAGAGCTGGCCCCAAGAACCAGCCAATGAGGCAGAGACAGTTCCTGATAAGAAGCAGGAGCTGGCCCCAAGAGCCAGCCAAGACTGGTCTTGTGGCTTGGGTGAATACCAAGAAACCACTGAGCCTGCGCAAGAAAAGAGGTTACTAGCAGTGACGAAGAGGAGTCGTCTATCTTCATCTCTGCGACCACCAGACAACCACCATAAGGAGGCACTGCGCAAGTGCAGTTGAGAGGAGACTATGGAAATGACTTCTTGGAGCTAATTTTAATATGAAGCGGGGATAGGTCATGCATATGTATAGGTGTATTGTGACTATGTAACACTTGACTGTATAAACTTGAAGCGAACTGCCAAGTCAGGCACGCACGACTTTGGTGGGACTACCCCCCGTGCTGCCCAGCGCTGAATGAACATACCTACTTTACAATCTCACTGATTGTGGAGTCTGTTACCGCACGTCAGCAGGAGTGCTTGAAGAGGTATTTTATTTGGTTTTGGTGGGTTGACCTTGACTGGATGCCAGATGCCCACGAAGCCACTCTATCACTCTCCCTCCTCAACTGGACAGGGAGAGAAAAAAATATGATGAAAGGCTCATGGTGATGTCAGATACAGAAAATCCTGTGGTAGATTAGAAAGTCCTGTTTTAAATTAAGTTAGTTAGCAAAGATCATTCTGATCCTTTCTATTTTTCCTGTTTAATGGTGCCTCACCTGGAGCACCAGTTCTGATCCTTTCTATTCTTCCTGATTGATGGTACGTCCCTCTTGGCAGGAAAATGAACCACTGACCCAATACAGAGCAACTTAGCAGTCAAAGTGAGGAGAGGATACCTCCTCAAACAACCACCGAAGACCATCCGAGACCCCCGCGCATGCGGAGAGGGCATCTAATGTGTCATGATTATGTAATCCTATGCATATGCATTAGATAGTTTGAATATGTATTAGGTAGGAGTAGTTTAATAAATAAGATGCAATTGTGACTGTATAAAAGGGACACACCTGATGAAACTGGTGTGCTTGATTTGTGGCAAGTCCACTGAGCAACCTGTGCAGAATAAAGCAATATCTCTCCTGAGTGTGTGAGATTGGTCTATTGCACACTGGGTAATGAATCCGCTTTTAGGACAACAGTTTTTGGTGACCCAGATGGGACTGCCATGACGCCTTGCCCGGATCAACTTACCAGCCACCAGTGGGGAAACGCTGCTCTCCAGACTCCAGCGCGCACCGACCTTTTGATCGGGGACTCTGAGAGTATTCTCCCCAGCTGGAGCAGGTAAGCAATACAATGGTGCAACGCTTGCTAAAAGAGATATTGCTAGTTTGAAGTATAATTGGTGTAACTGGTGTTGATAGCATATTTCCATACATTCTGTATGGTATGTCTAAATATTTTGATGGTTTTAATATTTTGTACCAGCCGTGGAAACTGGTTTGCTGCTAGATGACTGTAAAAGTGAGATTTGGTAAATAATTATTAGAAACCTTATACTAACACTATGATTGAAACAATAGACAAAAGGATAGCCAAGCAATTAACTAGTAGAGGTAGTTACTCCTAAGTTTGGCAGTTCTTTGCTCTTATGACTAGATGTTCCTGTACGCTAGATGAGAACAATGTTGAAACCGACCACATGTGATTGAAACTGCGTTAAGCTTCAAGATCAAAGAACAAGGACAACAACAAAGACTTCAAGGACAGCCAACAGAATCACAAATGGGTCGGTGGTTGTAAAAGCAGCCCTTTGACTCAAATAAATTCTTCATTGCGCATGATCGGATGTAGGCAGTACTATGATAATCAGTTACAATAATTTTTATGTATAAGTATACTAATCTGATTAATATGTAATTGTTACTCCATATAACCTGTTTGTGCTGAAGCTGTGGTATGCACACTAGGTGGAATTATCCCCCATGCATCCAGCGCTGCAATAAAGAATGCCTGCTTTCTAAAACTCCAAAACGAGTCTTAGAGAGTTTCTTCGACCGGCTTTTCAGTATCAGTGTAACTGGTGTAATTGGTATATTGTATGCGTTTGACAGTGACGAATGGAGTATATGATATTACAGTATTTGCATGCATAGGAAAAGCTAATCATATACATTTGACAGCGGTGACTGGAGTATATGAAATCTTGGTTGAGAACATTCTTTCTGGGGAGGAATATGCGTGCCCAGGAATCAGCAGAAACTCCTTGTTCCCCATTAGGTTGTATTCTAAAACATTGGGGCAAGTTTGGAGGGGATCCCCTTACAAAAAAGAAGGTGACAGAGTACTGTACTCAGTGGTGGCCAAAATATAAATTGAATGATGGGGAAAAGTGGCCATAAAGGGGATATTTGAACTATAATACAATTCTGCAATTAATGTTGTTTTGTAGAAGATTGGATAAATGGGATGAAGTGCTATATGTTGATTTGTTTTTCTGGTTAAGGAACAATTATGAAGTACGGAAAAAATGTAATTTGTTAACTTCTGATTCAAATGTAATGATGATCACGGAAGATATTAAGAAGGCACCAAGGTGTTGCTCTTCTTTTAGTATTGGGAAAAGGTGCCTAAAACTGGAAGATGAGGAGGAGGATATCGAGATGTTAGTAACTCCAGATAAGGAAAGTGTTACTCATGGGGGGGAGATTAGTGACAGAGGTAGTAAAGCTTTTAGTCCAATAGCAGGCAGAACTTGAGCACAACAGCATCCTGTAATTCAGGCCCCCCTTCGCCAAGCAGTGGGTCCAGACGGTATGCCGATATATGTAAAAGTACCATTTACAACATCAGATTTAATGAATTGGAAAGAGTCTGCTGGATCGTATCGAGATAACCCTGATAAAATGTATAGATCTTTTAGGATGATTATTGAAAACCATAACCCGGACTGGCAAGATATTCAAGTATTGTTAAATATTTTGTTCACACCAGAAGAATAAAAGAATGGTTATAGAAAAGGCAAGGGAAGAGAATGAATGGCAGAATGCCAGAGACGGCCCTGATAGGTTTATGCAAATTCAGGAGCCTAATTGGAACCCGAATTTGAGTACAGGGAGGTTAATGATTAAGCAATACCACCAGCTAATTCTGTACAGGAAAAAAAAGGAATGTCTGGGATGACAATATCCCAGCTGATTAAAATTGCATATAAAGTATACAATAATAGAGAGGGGGTTGGAAAAAAAGAAAATGAAAAGGAAAAATTGAAAGATAGAAAACAAAAAGCAGCAATACTGGCTGCTGCTTTTGTCAAGGCTCAGACCTCATCTAGAGGTCAAGATTTTAGAAGGGGATGAGGATGAGGGCAGAGCCAAGGGATGGGAAGAAATCTGGAATTTAGAATCCCCTTAGATAGGGACCAGTGTGCTATTTGCAAAGAAAGAGGACATTGGAAAAATGAATGCCCAAAAAGACAGTCTAATCAGATTTTAACTCCTGCAGCAAAACCTATGCCGGAGGAATTGATTGGAGTCGTTTATGAATCATAGAATCATAGAATCATTTAGGTTGGAAAAGACCTTCAAGATCATCGAGTCCAACCATTAACCATGCCCACTAAACCATGTCCTTAAGTACCCTGTCCACTCGCTTTTTAAATATCTCCAGGGATGGTGACTCAACCACTTCCCTGGGTAGCCCATTCCAATGTTTAACAACCCTCTCAGTAAAGAAATTTTTCCTAATATCTAACCTAAATCTCCCTTGCCTCAACTTGAGGCCATTTCCTCTTGTCCTATCTCCAGCCACCTGACAGAAGAGACCAACACCCACCTCACTACAACCCCCTTTCAGGTAGTTGTAGAGAGCGATAAGGTCTCCCCTCAGCCTCCTCTTTTCTAGACTGAACAGCCCCAGTTCCCTCAGCCGCTCCTCATAAGACTTGTGCTCCAGGCCCCTCACCAACTTGGTTGCCCTCCTCTGAACACGCTCCAGCAACACAATGTCCTTCCTGGAGTGAGGGGCCCAAAAGTGAACACAGTACTCGAGGTGCGGCCTCACCAGTGCCGAGTACAGGGGAACAACCACCTCCCTGCTCCTGCTGGCCACACTATTTCTGATACAGGCTAGGATGCGATTGGCCTTCTTGGCCACCTGGGCACACTGCTGGCTCACGTTCAGCCGGCTGCCAACCAGCACACCCAGGTCTTTCTCTGCCGGGCAGCTTTCCAGCCACTCTTCCCCAAGCCTGTAGCGCTGCATGGGGTTGCCGTGACCGACGTGCAGGACCCGGCACTTGGCCTTGTTGAACTTCATACGATTGGCCTCAACCCATCGATCCAGCCTGTCCAGATCTCTTTGTAGAGCCTCCCTACCCTCAAGCAGATCGACCCTTCCCCCCAGCTTGGTGTCGTCTGCAAACTTGCTGAGGGCGCACTCGATCCCCTCATCCAAATCATCGATCGAGATATTAAACAGAACGGGGCCCAACACCGAGCCCTGGGGAACACCACTTGTGACCCGCCGCCAACTGGATTTCACCCCATTCACCACTACCCTCTGGGCTCGGCCAGCCAGCCAGTTTTTCACCCAGTGAAGAGTGCACTTATCCAGGCCACAAGACGCCAGTTTCTCAACGCGTACGCCATGAGAGACAGTGTCAAACGCCTTGCTGAAGTCAAGGAAAATAACATCCACAGCCTCTCCCTCATCCACTAGGCGGGTCACCTGGTCATAGAAGGAGATCAGGTTGGTCAAGCAGGACCTGCCTTTCGTAAACCCATGCTGACTGGGCCTGATCCCCTTCTTATCCTGGACTTGCCATGTGAGTGCTCTCAAGGCAAACCGTTCCATAATCTTCCCCAGTACCGAGGTCAGGCTGACAGGCCTGTAGTTCCCCGGATCCTCCCTCTGACCCTTCTTATAAATGGGAGTCACACTGGCAAGCCTCCAGTCCTCTGGGACCTCCCCTGTTGACCAGGATTGCTGATAGATGATGGAGAGTGGCTTGGCAAGGACCTCTGCCAGTTCCCTCAGTACTCTTGGATAGATCCCATCTGGTCCCATAGATTTCTGAGTGTCCAGATGGCGAAGTAGGTCCCTAACTAATTCCTCCTGGATTAAGGGGGGTATGTTGTGCTCTTTGTCCCTGTCTTCCAGCTCAGGGGGCTGAGTACCCTGAGGATAACGGGTCTCTCTATTAAAGACTGAGGCAAAGAAGGCATTAAGTACCTCAGCCTTTTCCTCATCACTGGTTGCTACGTTCCCTTCTGTATCCATTAAAGGAAAGATATTCTCCTTGGGATTCTTTTTACTGTTAACATATTTGTAAAAACATTTTTTGTTGTCCCTTACAATAGTGGCCAGGTTTAGTTCTAGCTGAGCTTTTGCCTTTCTAATTTTCTCTCTGTATGATCTAACCAGATCCCTGTACTCCTCCCAAGTTGCCCGCCCTTTCCTCCAGAGATGATAAGCTCTCCTTTTTTTCTTGAGTCCTAGCAAAAGCTCCCCATTCAGCCAGGCCGGTCGTTTTCCTCGGCGGTTTGACTTGCGGCACGTGGGAATAGCCTGGTCCCGAGCCATTAAGATTTCCTTCTTAAAGAACGTCCATCCCTCCTGGACCCCTTTGCCCTTCAGGACCATCTCCCAAGGGACTCTCTCAACCCGTGCCTCAAAGAGGCCACAGTTTGCCCTCCGGAAGTCCATAGTGGTGGTTTTGCTGACCACCTTCTTTGCCTCACCAAGAATTGAAAATTCTATCATTTCATGGTCGCTAAGCCCAAGACGGCCCCCGACCATCACCCCTCCCACCAGTCCTTCCCTGTTCGTAAACAGTAGGTCTAGCAAGGCTCCTCCCCTGGTTGGCTCACCCATCAGCTGTGTCAAGAAGTTATCTTCCACACACGCCAGGAACCTCCTAGATCGTTTACTCACTGCTGTGTTGTATTTCCAGCAGATGTCTGGAAAGTTAAAGTCCCCCACAAGGACAAGGGCACACAGTTCTGAGACTACTGCCAGCCGCTTGTAGAACAATTCATCCATCTCTTCAACCTGGTCGGGCGGTCTATAACAGACTCCCAGCACAATATCTGTCTTATTGGCTTCCCCTCTCATCCTCACCCATAAGCACTCCACCTTGTCATCAGAATCGTGTAGCTCTATACAGTCAAAACATTCCCTAACATAGAGCGCCACCCCACCACCTCTTCTACCTTGCCTATCCCTTCTGAAGAGCTTGTAGCCATCCATTGCAGCACTCCAGTCATGGGAGTCATCCCACCATGTTTCCGTGATGGCGACTAAGTCATATCTATCCTGCTGCACGATGGCTTCCAGCTCCTCCTGTTTATTACCCATGCTGCGTGCATTGGCATAGATGCATTTGAGCTGGGTTATCGAATCCACCCCTAACATCGGCATGCTGCCCCCAGGCTTATCTCTGGTGCACCTAGTTTTATCCCTTACCCCCTTCAAACCTAGTTTAAAGGCCCTTTCTATGAGCCCTGCCATCTCATGAGCAAGGATTCTCTTACCCCTTTGAGATAGCTGGACACCATCTGTCGCTAGCAAGCCTGGTGCTGTGTAAACCTCCCCATGATCAAAAAACCCAAAATTCCACCGACGGCACCAGCCTCTGAGCCACGTATTAACCAGGTGTGTTTTCCTGTTCCTTTCAGTGTATTTCCCTGCCACCGAAGGCATTGAGGAAAACACTACCTGTGCTCCCGATCCTTCTACTCATCGTCCCGGTGCCCTGAAATCCCTTTTGATTGCCTTTGGATTCCTCTCTGCAATCTCATCGCTGCCAACCTGCACAACCAGCAATGGGTAATAATCAGAGGTCCGAACCAGACCAGGGAGTTTCCTGGTAGTGTCTTTCACCCGGGCCCCAGGGAGGCAGCAGACTTCCCTGTGGGATGGGTCAGGTCTGCGTATCGGGCCCTCTGTCCCCCTCAAGAGGGAGTCGCCTACGACAATTACCCTCCTTTTCTTTTTTCAGAGGATGTGAGAACGCGTGGGGCTGCCCGACCGGGCCTAGGCACCTCCCTAGAGAGGGCTTCATCTACACCCTGATCTTCACTGGCCTGGTCCTCAAGTTCCAGAGCCCCATACCTGTTGAGTAGGGGCAACTGGGAAGGTGAGGGAGACCGGGAGCAGATTCACCTGCCTCCCCGAGCAGGGACCTGTATCCATTCCCCTCCATCACTTAGGTCCCCTCCTGCCTGGTGGCAGGAGGGCAGGGGAACCTCCGCTTCTTGCGGAGCCTCCATCTGCTGCCTCTGCCTCAGGGACGGTAGGGTGTGAGCCCACCAATCTATCTCCCTCTCACACTCCCTGATACTCCTCAACCTTTCCACTTGCTCCTTCAGCTCTACCACCAGGCTGAGCAGATCACTCACCTGGTCACACCTCACACAAGAGGTGTCCCTGCTGACCTCCATCATCTCTGATAGACTCAGGCACTCCCTGCAGCCAGAGACCTGGACAGCTGCATGTTTACATGGGACCTCTGTCTGCGTCGCCATATTTTTCCTAACAATGGCTTTCACCCGAGTGGCAACCATACCTGGGTCTCCCTCTGGGCCGACACCCACCACTTGAGTAGCCTTCTCAAGCTGGGAAGAGGGGGGGCTGCGCCCTACCTACGCAAACTGCCGCGCCACGCCCTGGTCACCGGCGCTCCTCAGGGCCGTTCAAATCTCCCGCGGTTGCCCCGGCAACGCCCACGCCGCGTCCGCCTCTCTCGCGAGAGCCGCCGGCTCTGGCCGGGTCCCTCCGCTCTTCCCCGGCCCTCCTGGGCCTCGGGAACCTCCCAGTCCGCCTCAATCTAGCGCTTAGCCGCCGACTTACCGTTGCCGCTGCTGGCCTCGCCGCTGACTGAATGCTGCTGACCATTACGCCGCGTTCAAATCTGAAGACTCTGATTGATGGGGACTGGGGGATGAAAAGGAGTCCCCAGCCAAACCACTGGTTGAAATTAAAATGGGGAATGATGTAGTTAAATTTTTAGTTGACACAGGAGCAACTTATTTGGTATTAAATAGTTGTAAAGGACCTATGAGTAAATATTCTATGGCTGTTGTTGGTGCAACGGGAAAACAAGAGGTTAGACCCTTTTTCCAACCAACTGAGTGTAAAATTGGTAACAAGATGTTTGTACATGAGTTTTTATACATGCCAGAATGCCCATTACCTCTAATGGGAAGGGACTTGTTGAATAAATGAGGGGCACAAATAACTTTTGATGCAGATAAAATAAGAGTCCATATTCTGCAAAATAATACCTGGGAAGCGCAGATATATGTGTTACAGGAACTACTTGGGACAGCAGAAGACAAAGAAAAGGAAGTCAACTCCGTTGCAGAAATAGAAGATGCTGTAACTCCCTTCGTATGGGCAACTGAGAAACCTGGAAGAGCTAAATCGGCTGAACTGGTAAAAAATAGAATTGAAGGCAAGAGCTAAGCCGGTAAGATGAAAACAGTATCCTATAAAATTGGAAGCCCGTGTTGGATTGGAACCTATCATAAACAACTTCCTCAAGTATGGACTGTTGCGAGAGTGCCAGTCAGAATATAACACTCCAATTCCACCTGTTAAAAAACCACATTCACAGGAATACAGATTAGTACAAGATATAAGAGCTATCAACCAAATAGTAGTGGATGTCCATCCAGTGGTACTTAATCCCTATACCTTGCTAATGACTATTATTGATTCTAATGTTTATTTTACAGTACTGGACTTGAAAGATGCTTTCTTCTGCATCCCTGTAGAAGAACAAAGTCAGAAACTGTTTGCTTTTGAATGGGGAAGTCCCTTGACAGGACAAAAGATGCAGTTATGCTGAACAGTGCTTCCCCAAGGATTCAAGAATAGCCCCACAATTTTTGGTAACGTAGTTGCGAAAGAAATGGAGCAGTGGCAAGGTAAGGAAGCTAATGTTACCTTGTTACAGTACGTAGATGACATACTGCTGGGGGCAGACACGGCTGCTGGAAGAAGAGATAGAGGCAATGTTGCTGCCAGTGAACACTTCTGCTCAGAAGGCCAAACTAATTGCATTAACCCGAGCTTTAGAGATTTTGGAAGGAAAGCAGGCCAACATCTACACTGACTCAAAGTATGCCTTTGGAATAATACATGCACGTGGTGCAATTTTGAAAGAGAGAGACTTATTATCATCACAAGGAAATCCTATAAAATATAGCAAAGAAATTTTGAGATTACTTGAAGCAGTCAATAAACCAAAGGAAGTGGCAGTAATACATTGCAAAGCACACCAATCTGGACAGACTGGTATAATCAAAGGAAATTGAAAGGCCGATGAGACTGCAAAAAGAGCTGCTTCATTTACAAAAAATTGCAACCTTAGTTCCTGAAAGAGCTTTTAATGTTAATGTCCCTGAATATACAGAGAAAGAAGATAAATTGGCTGAATTTCTAAAATGTATTGACTCCTGAAAGATGGTGGAAAACTTCAGATGGACAATGTATAGTTACCCCTCAAATAATGAGGGAACTTATGAAAAGAAAACATGGTACCACTCATATGGGAGCTGAGGCCCCGGTAGAAATGGTGAGAACATATGCAATAGGCATTAACATGCTAATAATTGCTAAAGGTATTACACAAGTTTGTGAAATCTCTTTAAAGAATAATCCCAAAATTCAAAAAAGACCCTTACCAGGAGAGGTAAGAAGAGGTTTTATACCTGGGAATTAGTGGCAAATTGATTTTTCTGAATTACCAAAGTGTAAAGGATATAAATATTTATTAGTAATGGTTGATACCTTTTCAGGTTGGCCAGAAGCTTTCCTGTGTCGTACCAACAAAGCCAGGGAGGTAGTAAAAATGCTTTTGAAAAGAAATAATACCTAGGTTTAGAGTTCCCAAAGGATTTTCTTCAGACAGGGGACCCCATTTTGTAGCAGAAATCATACAGGAAATTTCTAAATTCTTATAGATAAAATGGGATTTACATACTCCATGGAGACCACAGTCTAGTGGGAAAGTAGAAAGAATGAATCAAACACAAAACAAATTAGGAAATTATGTCAGGAAGCTCAGATTAAATGGATTGAAGTCTTGCCTCTGGCTTTACTTAGAATCAGAATAACACCTAGGACAAAAGAGAAGATTAGTCCATTTGAAATATTATATGGAAGGCCTTATGTTACAAATTTGACAGGATGTCCTGGGTTCAGCTGGGATAGAGTTAATTTTCACAGGAAGCTGGGAGGGGGCACAGGCAGGACAGCTGACCTGAACTAGCCAAGGAGCTATTCCATACCATGTGACATCATGCTCAGTATATAAATGGGGAGCAGGCTGGGGGGGTCTCTCGGCTTTTGGTGGGGGAAGTGGCGGAGCTTCGGGTTCCGGGTGGTGAGCAGTTGCACTGTGCATCACTCATTTTGTATATTCTTTTATTAGTACCGTTGTTGTTGTTGTAACTTCTCTTTTTGTGTTGTCCCAGTAAATTGTCCTTATCTCAACCCACGAGGTTCCGTTTTTTTTTTCTTTTCTCCTTTCTGATTCTCCTCCCCATCCCACCGGAGGGGGGCGGGAGGAGTGAGCGAGCGGCTGCATGGTCCTTTGTTACTGGCTGGGCTGAAACCACGACAGTCCTTTTTGGCGCCCAACGTGGGGCACGAAGGGTTGAGATAATGACAAATCTGGCCAGTGATTCAAAGAAACTAACACAGTAGTTTGATTAACTATTGAGTAGGTATTCTTTATTGGCAGCGCTGGATGCACGGGGGATCATTCCACCTATCGTGCATACCGTCGGGTCTAATTGTGCAGGTTGTGGGAGCAGCTCGGAACACCTGGCATTTGTTTTCAAGAGTGACCGTTAGAATTTGTTGTGCTGCATGTTTGCCAAGCCTTGAAGAACTAGTTTCACAAGGTCAGGTCGGACGATGGCCTTGTGTAGGCCTGGGAAGATGTGGCTGAAGACAGTCATGAGTATGTCTATGGAATGTTTTTATCTTTAACTGTTCTGAGGACTGGCAAACATCCCAGCTGGGCCAGATATGCCCTCCTGTGCTAGTAGTATTGGCTGTGAGCCGTTAGTACTTTCTGGATCTTTGTTGAAACATATATAAGTTGGATTCTTTTGTGAAATAAAGGGAATCTTGCACAGAGAGTTTGAGCGCTTAATTGAGTCTCCACACAGGTTAAGTACAGGTTGTACATACATATTCACTAGATTTCTGAGAAATGTTATACATATTCATTAGTTTTCTGGGAAACTATTAGCATATGCAAATGTCCTTTACGCAGGCGCATTGAAGGTCTCTGGTGGTCTTCAGGAGTCCTCTGGTGGTCTTCCATAGTCTTCCTCACTTGTCCGCTATTTGACCCTCCTCAGGTGAATCTGCGCAGTATGGTCCTTGTCGTGGTTTAACCCCAGCCAGCAACTAAGCACCACGCAGCCGCTCACTCACTCCCCCACCACCCAGTGGGATGGGGGAGAAAATCGGGAAAAGAAGCAAATCCACGGGTTGAGATAAGAACAGTTTAATAGAACAGAAAAGAAGAAACTAATAATGATAATGATAACACTAATAAAATGACAACAGCAATAATGAAAGGATTGGAATGTACAAATGATGCGCAGTGCAATTGCTCACCACCCGCCAATCGACACCCAGCAAGTCCCTGAGCGGCGATTCCCCGCCCCCACTTCCCAGTTCCTATACTAGATGGGACGTCATATGGTATGGAATACCCTGTTGGCCAGTTTGGGTCAGGTGTCCTGGCTGTGTCCTGTGCCAGCTTCTTGTGCCCCTCCAGCTTTCTCGCTGGCTGGGCATGAGAAGCTGAAAAATCCTTGACATTAGTCTAAACACTACTAGCAGCAACTGAAAACATCAGCGTTATCAACATTCTTCACATACTGAACTCAAAACATAGCACCGTACCAGCTACTAGGAAGACAGTTAACTCTATTCCAGCTGAAACTAGGACAGTCCTTTACATGTTTTGATACATCAGTGCTTGTTAGTGCTAAGCTAAATTATCTGCAAGGACAGGAACAAAGGCAGGAGTTCTTATCTTTTCTGGCCCTATCTATTCAAGCAAGGCCTCTACTTGTGCCTTCTTAACAAGATCGTAAATTCATCAAACATTTAATTAAGTTTTGTGATCACTCATGGTTCCTTCTTGCTCATCATTCCCAAGTACCAGTCTCTGACAGGCTTAATCCTTGACAAACACCAGTCCTTGGTATGTTAAGTTACAGAGAGACAATCATTAAGCAATAAGCAGTTCGTTCTCTATATCACCAGAGTGTGTTAAAACAAATTTGTTATACGCATTTCTTCTTATATTAGTTAAATAGTTGCTAGTCACAATGTTGGATTCATTTGTTCACATGGTGGCATTGTGTAAGTTCTTATATGCTCTATGTATTCCCTGTGGTTACGTTTATCACCTCTGGGAGAGGGATCAGGATTATCATTTTGCTATACTGGGTAATGTCGACTTATGAAATGATTACATCACTGGTCATGAGGTTAAGCTGGTATCTGTATGCAGCAGTGATATCATTTCCATTACTTCAGGCGCCTTCTATCGGAATTTATTGGTAATCACACCCAATCCATGGGGAAGTCGGGGGGGATACTTCCCCCCGTTCATTCACCTCCCTTCTCTCCCTGCTCAGAATAAAGCAATATCTCTCCTGAGTGTGTGAGATTGGTCTATTGCACACCGGGTAACGAATCCACTTCTAGGACAACAATGCATTGAGATAAAGACAAGAAGATCACTCAGCAATTACTGTCATGGGCAAAACAGACTCTACTTGGGGAAATTAATTTAATTTATTGCCAATTAAACAAAGTAGGATAATGAGTAATAAGAACAAATCTTAAAACACCTTCCCCCCACTCCTCCCTTCTTCCCTGGCTCAACTTCACTCCCGAATTCTCTACCTCCTACCCCCAAGCGGCACAGGGGAACGGGGAATGGGGGTTGCGGTCAGTTCATCACACGTTGTCTTGATACCAAAAGGCGGTCGAAGAAACTCTCTAAGACTCGTTTTGGAGTTTTAGAAAGCAGGCATTCTTTATTGCAGCGCTGGATGCATGGGGGATAATTCCACCTAGTGTGCATACCACAGCTTCAGCACAAACAGGTTATATGGAGTAACAATTACATATTAATCAGATTAGTATACTTATACATAAAAATTATTGTAACTGATTATCATAGTACTGCCTACATCCGATCATGCGCAATGAAGAATTTATTTGAGTCAAAGGGCTGCTTTTACAACCACCGACCCATTTGTGATTCTGTTGGCTGTCCTTGAAGTCTTTGTTGTTGTCCTTGTTCTTTGATCTTGAAGCTTAACGCAGTTTCAATCACATGTGGTCGGTTTCAACATTGTTCTCATCTAGCGTACAGGAACATCTAGTCATAAGAGCAAAGAACTGCCAAACTTAGGAGTAACTACCTCTACTAGTTAATTGCTTGGCTATCCTTTTGTCTATTGTTTCAATCATAGTGTTAGTATAAGGTTTCTAATAATTATTTACCAAATCTCACTTTTACAGTCATCTAGCAGCAAACCAGTTTCCACGGCTGGTACAAAATATTAAAACCATCAAAATATTTAGACATACCATACAGAATGTATGGAAATATGCTATCAGTCTCTGCCGCTCCTTTCTCCTCACACTCTTCCCCTGCTCCAGCGTGGGGTCCCTCCCTTGGGAGACAGTCCTCCATGAACTTCTCCAGCATGGGTCCTTCCCATGGCATGCAGTTCTACAGGAACAGACTGCTCCAGGTTGGGCTCCTCTTCATGGGGTCACAGGTCCTGCCAGGAGCCTGCTTCAGCATGGGCTCTCCATGGGGTCACAGCTTCCTTCAGGGCACATCCACCTCCTCTGACATGGGGTCCTCCACGGGCTGCAGGTGGATATCTGCTCCACCATGGACCTCCATGGGCTGCAGGGTGACAACCTGCATCACCATGGTCTTCATGATGAGCTGCAGGGGAATCTCCTCCCACTCCTTCTTCACTGACCTTGGTGTTTCTCTCACATATTCTCATTCCTCTCTTCTGGCTGCTGTTGCCCAGCAGTTTTTTCCCCCTTCTTAAATATGTTATCACAGAGGTATTACCACCATCACTGATTTGCTCAGCTTTGGCCAGCAGCGGTTCCATCTTGGAGCCAGCTGGCACTGGCTCTATCGGACATGGGGGAAGCTTCTGGCATCTTCTCACAGAAACCACGCCTGTAGCCCCCCTGCTACCAAAACCTTGCCACACAAACATAATACATTGTTCTTTGTTCAAAATATGTGTTCCCACTGATGCTATGTTGTGGTTTAACCCCAGCCAGCAACTAAGCACCATGGAGCTGCTCGCTCACTTCCCCCCCATCCAGTGGGATGGGGAAGAGAATCAGGAAAAAAAAAGTAAAACTTGTGGGTTGGGATTATAACAGTTTGATAGGACAGAAAGGAAGAAAATAATAATGATAATAATAACAATAATAAAATTACAAAAATAGTAATAAAACAATTGGAATATATAAAACAAGTGATGCACAATGCAATTGCTCACCACTCACTGACCGATGCCCAGTTAGTTCCCAAGCAGTGATCCGCCCCCCCAGGTCAACTCCCCCCAGTTTATATTGTAGTCATATGTTTGAGTTACGGCCCAGCTGTGGTGATACTGCTCAATTTAGGGTAAAACATGATACGTTGTCCTTTAAGGGGACCATTACTCCATAGCTTCACTATGCAAGCCTGATTACTTTGTATAAACAATGCATGCTTTGCTAATGACTGTGCCCTTGAACAGGGAACTAAAGACTGATAAAAGGAAACATCCTCCTCCAGAAGGCTCCTGAAGGTAGGATGATTGCCAAAGAAGCATGAACTAAGGAAAGGTAAAGGTGGCAGGGGGAGATTGCAACCTCTGACTCAATTCAAGGCTGGAAGAACTTGCCCCCCCCACGACTGCAAGGAGCATGCGTGCTAATTTACATAGCAAGCAAAGCTAATTTAAATATAACTAGCCAGTAGTAGATGAGATGGTGACTACTAACCAATGAATGTAAATTTAGGTGGGTTTTTACTAATCATGTAACAGAATAAATACATTGTATTTCTTTGGTGTAGTGTGCCAGTTTTGTGGAGTTACCACCTGGCACCCATCTCTGCACAGACATGTAATAAACAAGTATCTCAGCTCTGTGTGTAAGATTGGCTCATTGCACACTGGGTATTGAATCCCACTTGTGGGACAATATACTAGGCATGATGTCACATGGTATGGAATACCCTGTTGGCCACTTTGGGTCAGCTGCCCTGGCTGTGTCCCCTCCCAACTTCTTGTGCCCCTCCAGCTTTCTCGCTGGCTGGGCATGAGAAGCTGAAAAATCCTTGAATTTAATCTAAACACTACTTGGCAACAACTGAAAACATCAGTGCGTAATCAACAGTATTCTCATACTGTAATATAGCATAAAGTAATATGCTACAGGCCTTGGTTGCGTGTGCCCCCCCCCCCCCCCCCCCATTCTCGTGTCAGTACCCCAGAGGCAGTTCCTTCTCTTTTATGTACGTATAAGGTAAAAGGTTTATCATCATTTGGAAGGCCAAGTGTGGGGGCTGTCAACAAGGCTTATTTATGTTTTTCAAAGGCAGTCATCTGGTCCACATTCCATTGCAAGAGTTTGGCTTGATCCTGATGTATAATGTTGAGGGGTGGTTTTGCTAATTCTCCAAAAGCAGCAATCCATGGTCTACAAAATCCTACAGCTCCTAAAAAGAATTGCATCTGTTTTTTTAGTTTGTGGCTGGGGTATAGTTTGGATTGCTTGGACGTGATCCGGAGATAAAAGTTGATTTCCTTCTTCTAAGATATATCCCAAATATTCCACTTTTGATTTACAAAATTGGAGTTTATAAGGAGAAACTTTGTGACCTTTATCAGCCAATGTAGTCAATAGCGCTAGAGTGTTGATTTTGCATGCGTGGGAGTCAGGACCAGCTATAAGTAAAGCATCAACATATTGTATTAGTACAGATTGTCCTGGAAGTTTTACATCCTGTAAATCTTTGACCAATATCCGAGAAAAAATAGTCAGTGATCCTGTAAAACCCTGGGGTAATCGGGTCCAAGTAAGTTGCCTTGATATCCAAGTAAAGGCAAAAATATCTTGGGAATCCAGGTGAATGGGGATGCTAGAAAATGCTGCACATAAATCAATTACAGTATAAAATTTAGAATTTGAGGGGATTAAGGTGATAGTAGTTGATGGATCAGGCACTATTGTGTGGGGTATTTTTACCCACTCGTCAATGGATCTTAAATCCTGTATGAATCGGTAGAGAGATTTCCCATCCTGGCCTAGTTTAGTTTATTTAATGGGTAGAAAGGCTGTGGATGTTATTTTCCTGGACTTCAGCAAGGCGTTTGACACTGTCTCTCATGGCATACTCCTTGAGAAACTGGCGTCTCGTGGCCTGGATAAGTGCACTCTTTGCTGGGTGAAAAACTGGCTGGATGGCCGAGCCCAGAGGGTAGTGGTGAATGGGGTGAAATCCAGTTGGCGGCGGGTCACAAGTGGTGTTCCCCAGGGCTCGGTGTTGGGCCCTGTTCTGTTTAATATCTTTATCGATGATTTGGATGAGGGGATTGAGTGCACCCTCAGCAAGTTTGCAGACGACACCAAGCTGGGGGGAAGGGTCGATCTGCTTGAGGGTAGGGAGGCTCTACAAAGAGATCTGGACAGGCTGGATCGATGGGTTGAGGCCAATCGTATGAAGTTCAACAAGGCCAAGTGCCGGGTCCTGCACTTCGGTCACGGCAACCCCATGCAGCGCTACAGGCTTGGGGAAGAGTGGCTGGAAAGCTGCCCGGCAGAGAAAGACCTGGGCGTGCTGGTTGACAGCCGGCTGAACATGAGCCAGCAGTGTGCCCAGGTGGCCAAGAAGGCCAATCGCATCCTAGCCTGTATCAGAAATAGTGTGGCCAGCAGGAGCAGGGAGGTGGTTGTTCCCCTGTACTCGGCACTGGTGAGGCCGCACCTCGAGTACTGTGTTCACTTTTGGGCCCCTCACTCCAGGAAGGACATTGTGTTGCTGGAGCGTGTTCAGAGGAGGGCAACCAAGTTGGTGAGGGGCCTGGAGCACAAGTCTTATGAGGAGCGGCTGAGGGAACTGGGGCTGTTCAGTCTAGAAAAGAGGAGGCTGAGGGGAGACCTTATCGCTCTCTACAACTACCTGAAAGGGGGTTGTAGTGAGGTGGGTGTTGGTCTCTTCTGTCAGGTGGCTGGAGATAGGACAAGAGGAAATGGCCTCAAGTTGAGGCAAGGGAGATTTAGGTTAGATATTAGGAAAAATTTCTTTACTGAGAGGGTTGTTAAACATTGGAATGGGCTACCCAGGGAAGTGGTTGAGTCACCATCCCTGGAGATATTAAAAAAGCGAGTGGACGGGGTACTTAAGGACATGGTTTAGTGGGCATGGTTAATGGTTGGACTCGATGATCTTGAAGGTCTTTTCCAACCTAAATGATTCTATGATTCTATGATTCTATGATTGACATTCTTTTAATATTCCTTGGTGTAAAAAGCTTTGGAATAGGGGCAATACCCCTTAAAGTGGCTTAATAAGATAATGCGTATTGCTTGAGTGAAGGTGAGGGACCCTCTTTAGTTCGTTTTTGCAGATTTTAGGAGTCCTACTTCAGTGGGATCCCACCCCCAGATATGGGGGTGGAGTTTTTGCAGCTTTTTTGTTAGGGTGAAGTCTCTAGGGCTTTTCTTGTAATGTGGCAACTGATTTAGATAAATTCTTGATAGGTATCTGGAGCTGCATGCCCTGGGGGGAACAGTTTAAATTTACCTGTAATTTGCAGCATAAATCTCTCCCTAATAAATTTGTTGGGCTGTTTTCAAGTAGTATAAAAGAATGCACGATTGATAAGGGCCTGTCATGGTTTAAGCCCAGCCAGTAACTAAGCACCACGAAACCACTCGCTCACTCCCCACACCCCTGGCCATAGTGGGATGAGGAGAAAATATAAAGAAAAGCTCATGGGTCGAGACAAGGACTGGGAGGGATCACTCACCACTTATGTTCACGGGCAAAAGACAGGCTCAATTTGGGGAAGAAACAAAATCAATTTAATATACTACCAATCAAATCAAAACAAGGATAATGAGAAGTAAAACCAAACCTTAGAACACCTTCCCCCCACCCCTCCCTCCTTTCCAGGCTCAACTCCACTCCCAGTTTTCTCTACCTCCTCCCCCCGGCGGCGCAGGGGGACAGGGGATTTGGGTCAGTTCGCCACACCTTGTCTCTGCTGCTCCTTCCTTCTCAGGGGAAGGTCTCCACACTCTTCCCCTGCTCCAGCGTGGGGTCCTTCCCATGGGCTGCAGTCCTTCACGAACTTTTCTGGCATGGGTCCTTTCCTTGGGCCGATCTTCAGTCACAGACTGGTCCAGCGCAGGCTTTCCCATGGGGTCACAGCCATCTTCAGGGGCATCCAACTGCTCCGGCGTGGGGTCCTCCACGAGCTGCAGGTGGGCATCACCTCCTCCGGCGCACCTCCTCCCCCTCCTTCTTCACTGACCTTCATATCTGCATAGGTGTTTCTCTCACATTCCAATCTCCTCCCCCACTGCTGGTTCCCCTTCTTAAATCTGTTCTCCCAGAGGCGCTACCACCATCGCTGATGGGTCAGCCTTGGCCAGAGGCGGGTCCGACTTGGAGCTGTGGAAGCTTCTAGCAGCTTCTCACAGGAGCCACCCCTGTAGCCCCTCCCCCGCTACCAAAACCCCACTACACAAACCCAAAACAGGGCTCTACCTGGAGGGGCATCTCTTCTAACAAGCGTATGTGTTGGGAGCTTCCTTCAATTCCCATGTTATATTTTTGTCTCACTGTGTTAATGTTTTGTGGTCATTTGTTTAGAGCCAAATGTGTAGCATCTGTATCTACTAGGCACAAGTAATCTCCCCCCTACACTTTAAGGGTCAGTTGGAGTTCTTGTTGTGGTTTTACAGTATTTTTAAATCATGTGGGCATTACTCATGGTCGCTGCATAATAGTTTCCTGGTAATTGTCAATTTTGAATAAAGTCTTGGGTATAATTATATCCTTGTGCAGGGATAGAACCCAGGAGTCACGGTTAAACCGGGTATAGCTGGTGGTGTCAGAGAAAATTGGGGTTTATAGGGGTAATCTTGTTCCAGTGTCCTAATTGCTTCTAATAGTTGTAATCATTAAATCATTAGGGCTGAAAGGAACGTGAACAGTACCTCAAGTCAGATGTCTGGGAACCTGCCTGGGTCCCACTACAACTTGTTTTAGAGGAACCTGGACCTCTGGTGCACTAGGTGACCTGGGATCCTCAAAGTTGGGGGAAATCAAGGGGGTTTAGTTTGTAAAAATTCCCTGCTTGCCTGACCTTGATGGTTGAGTAGAGGGGGACATTTCTTTCGTCAGGCATAATTATTCCAGATATACCAATAATCCATCTGACCTGGGAATAAAGGGGCAGCTTTGGCAAAATCTGATGTTCAGAATGTGCTGAGTATCTGTGGTGGGTACTGGCAGGTAAGCCCCCACCCAGTCGCTTTCTCACTCCCTGCAGTGGGATCGGAGAGAAAATCAGAAGGGCAAAAGCAATAAAACTCATGGGTTGAGATAAAGACAGTTTAATGAGTGAAGTAAAAAGTTGCACATGCAAGCAAAGCGAAATAAGGAATTCATTCACTACTTCCCAGCTGCAGGCAGATCTTTAGCCACTTTCCAGGAAAGCAGGGCCTCAGCACATGTAACAGTTACTTGGGAAGACAAACGCCATGACTCCGAATGTGTGTGTCCCCCTTCCCCCTCCTTTCCCTGAGCTTTTATTGCTGAGCACCACATCATATGGTATGGAATATCCCTTTGGTCAGTTGGACAAACACTGTTTGGCAGTATTTAAAACATCAGTGTGTGTTGTCAACACTGTTTTGGTCACAAATCCAAAATATAGCACCATACTAGCTACTATGAAGAAAATTAATTCTATCCCAGC
Organism: Aquila chrysaetos chrysaetos; assembly: GCF_900496995.4. Classification (NCBI taxonomy): domain Eukaryota; kingdom Metazoa; phylum Chordata; class Aves; order Accipitriformes; family Accipitridae; genus Aquila; species Aquila chrysaetos. The sequence continues at coordinate 4,764,726 of NC_054457.1, read as the reverse complement.
CAGACCCAGTACAATCTCTACCCCTTATTCCATAGCATTTATTTCATGTTCAGATCCCACACTATCCAATACATTCTCATTAACCATCTCCCTGCTTCCCATCCTTTGAAATATACACAGATATTATTCACTTAGTTTATGGACCACCCCTGTAAAATGTCCAGAAAATGTCCATTGAGTTTATTTAGTCCATGACTTGGGTTCCATCTGTTATGGTGGTCATTCAGGACAGAAGAGATGGTGTGTTACATGGAGTTATTGGGCACCAAAGCCAGCTCAAGTTGGGTCACTGCTGCACTTGCACTTCTTCTTGTGAGACTCGTTCTCCATTGGTTTGGGTAGTTCCTGCTGTAGCACTTCCTATAACATACAACTCAAATCATGAGTTACAAGAATTTTAAGGTATATCCATTACAATCTCCACCCCTTGTCCCTTTGGAGCAGTTTAACATTGCAATGAACTCCTCCCCTTGCCCCTGCTCCATTGTGGGCTTATCCATGGCCCACAGTCACTTCAGGGGCATGCCTGCTCTGACATGGACCCCACAATCCCTTTGGGGTGTACCTGTGTCACAATCTGTAAGGGTACCTGCTCCTTGGGTAAAGATTGCAACGGTGGACTCATAGGATTCCGTAATACACAAGGACACAGAGTTTATTCCTTAAATTTCTTTATTACAAATTACTACAAATTACTATTAGTAAAGCAAGTATATATTACAAATTACTACAGAATTGCTACCAGAAAAACAAGTATATATTGAAATATTAGCAGCAAGTATATATTGAAATATTGCAAGTTACCACAATAAAGCAAGTATACTTATGATTAATTACTTATATATGCACATATATATATTATTCAAAGTATTACCAGTACAGTGCTCATCAAACTGCTCCCAGGAGTGGGGCCAGTCGACAATGGACAAAGTCTCACTTCAAAGATGATCTGCATCACAGAGTCTGGAGTCAGCCAGGTGTTCCCGGCGAGGGTCCAGTCTGTCCAAGAGATTGCGGAGAGAAGTTCACACGGGGAAGTTCTCAGAGAGAGGCTCCATTTTGGGTAGAAAGCAAGTCATTTTTATATGGTAGAGACATATGGGGATGTAGGACACCACCACCTGGAGCAGCCAATAGATGTTGCCAACTTCTATTTTTCACCTGGAATAGCCAATAGATAGTTTTCTACTTTCTCAGACCAATTTTTACTTTTCCAGATGTTTTTTCTGTTCTTCCAGCTGAAACAGCCAATAGCTGTCACTGATTCCTACTTTCTCAGGATGTTTTCCATCTTTCCAGACTATTTTTCACCTTTCCAGACAATAAGTTTGTTGTTGCAGTTTCTTGGGTTTGTGCTTATCAAGGGTATGTCAGGATGTCGCCGATTTTTAGGTACCCAGCTGCACCTCAAGGATGCCATCTGTGCTTCTCAAGGATGCTTCTGGTTCCCAGGCTGGGTTTTAAGGCTAGCAGTTCCCAGGCTGGCAGACATTTTCTCTGTCAGTATTTCAGCAGGCATCTTCTTCTGTTCAGTATTTTTCCCATTATAACCAGGTCACCTTTATAGCTTCTCCCGTCACTCCACCCCTTACACCTACAACCACTTATGGATCACTAGGAGTCAAGCTACACCATATCTGATGCACCTCTTGCCTCCTAATGTGTGAGGCAGAGGAGACTTATATCTGCATTAGGCCCAGTGTTGTAACTCATGAGAGGGTTTGTCAATTGAGACATGAGTATACAGTATGTTTAGATAAAAGTGGTATGCACAGCAATTTGATACAAGGTACAATACAGAAAAGCCCAAATCCTACAGCTAGAATTAGAGCTAATATCATTAAAATGCGCTGTGCCCATGCTCCAAAGTCTGGCAGCCAAGACCATAGCCATGGCCAGTCAGCTGACAGACCCCCCCGAGCAGAGATTGTTCTCAAGCTATTTGGTGAAAGGTATGGACATGTTTCTGAATGATATTTTACATTGTATTTGATTTGTTTAGATTTGTTAGCATAAAAACAACAGGTAGTATTTTTTAGCAAATAAACATCTCCTTGTGAGGCTAATAGTCTAAGGCCCAGTGATTTTGAATAGCTAATTGTGAGAGCGAATTAATTTAAGACCATAGATTCTTTAAAGCATCTATAGTAGCATTTTGGGCAATTTCAAGTATAGTGGAAATGTTAACAATAGCTTGTTCTAATGCAGCAACACCCAAGTTTGGAAACAGAGCACATCATACAAACTTGTGAAATTTAGTTGGTCTTATTATTAAGGGGTTAGACACTCCATGCTTATTACGTATGGGGTAATAGTTGTGTAGAAAATTAAATATTAAATCTTTGGATGGAAATGCATAGGGAGCAAGATGTGGTATGGTACAGGTGCCTGCCCACTATGGTGGTAGACTCTTATAGGCATTAGTGCCACAAAGCCAGAACCACCCAGGTATTAAAATGGTAGGCTACCAGCTTTGCCTGGAGTTATTGTGATGTTGGCAAAATGAATACCATGGATTGGAAGGACAACTGAATTTTATTAAGCACTTTTGGCTTAACTGAATTGTTTGAAAGGGGTTGCAATCTATGTAGCCAGATATGTTGTTTGGGATGCATGTGTCCCAATTATTGTTAGTACTCAGCCAACCATTACTCTGTAGACTATAGCATGTAGAATTAGGACCGGTGAAATTATAATATCTTTGGCAATTCATGTTATTAACTTTTCATGTAAGATTCCAGCATTCCAAACCATAAAAAATGCTTTTGTTTGTAATTGCTGATTCATTATTACAGGTCCATGAGGTTTTTAGGTCAGAATCAATACAAGCTTGTGTTCTGTTACATTTAAATTGAAACCATGCTTGGGTTCAATTATAATGCAGAGTGTAATTACAATTGCTTGTCTTCCTCACCCAAGTTGAATTTGTGCTTTGGGTCATCATAATGCACCATGGGGCCTTATTGTATGCATGTGCTTCAAAAGGTTGTTGGCAATAATCTGGGATGTTGGGAAGTAAGTATGCCAAATTGGGTTGATACCAAGGTGCTTCAGGGATAGGTTCTGCTAACCACCAAAACGTGGCATCTAATGATCTAGGGTGGTATAAGCAATACCAACAATCCAATTAATTACTCACTTGAGAAATTGCATTCATAAATTGAATAATGTGATTGCTATTCCATCCCTGGGATAAGGGAACAAGCATTATTGTAATTACTATATATGACCCAATCATTATGTATATATAACAATTTTAAGGTGTCCTGGTTTCAGCTGGGATAGAGTTAATCGTCTTCCTAGTAGCTGGTACAGTGCTATGGTTTTGAGCTAGGTATGAGAAGAATGTTGATAACACTGATGTTTCCAGTTGTTGCTAAGTAATGTTTAGTCTAAAGTCAAGGATTTTTCAGCTTCTCCTGCCCAGCCAGCAAGAAGGCTGGAGGGGCACAAGAAGCTGGGAGGGGACACTGTAGAGAAATTCCATGCGGGGACGGACGACAGGACACCAATATGATGATCAAAGTCGCCAGTTTATTAGTCATAGCTGATTATTCTTATACTATTCTCTAAGTTCCTTAAAAGCTCTGATTGGTTGCTGCATGCAAGCATATAGTGTCCATGCGCATAAACATAAGATATAATTGGTTATACTAACTCTGTACACGTGCATAAACATAGGACATAATTGGTTATATCAACTAAAACATGCGAGACTTGTCTCAATCTAATTGGTCAAGATAAACTGCCGAATTGAGGTTCTTTGCGCCAAGTTCCCTTTATCGTGGAATGCGGACCTGTGTTCTTCTAATTGGTATCTTTCTTTTTTTGTCTTCTTGTTTATTCTGTTCAAGGCCTTCTAAAGGCGTCTGGAATGCTCTTGCGACCGTTAGCTAAATATGTTCCCACAATTCCCCCTTTTTTGTTTTTTGTCAATCAACACAGCCTTACTTGATCCATCAATTAATTCCTAAACACATTGCAACATGCAAGGCACACAAATTAAAATACAAAAAAAACCACTACAAGATAAATCAAAACTATCTTAACCCATGATTTAAGAGCAGCTCTATTTTGCAAGGTTGTGTGTCTAATACTATCTACATCTAACAGTAAATCAGATAATACTACACCAATCTGTATTCAGGGACCCCAGAATTTGTGATTCCTGGGGTGGCAATGAGGGTGAATGCCCGATCCGTGGAAACCAGGCACTCCCATTCATTGAGTCCATGACCTGCTGCACAGGGGTCTCCATCAATAAGTTCTTAAACTTCATTGATGCCAGTGGAACCCCCTATTAAACCTGTGAAAAAGGGATTGCTTAGTGTTGCTGTATGGAGGCATAAGCAATCTTGTCCGGTCATGTCAGCCAGGGTCATCCAGATGTTTTCTTTGGCTTGCGGCGGTATCCATGACTACGTCCCTCCGAGGACTGTGAAGAAGATGGACCATCCGTACATTCTTGTGTTGCCTTGTTCCGCGAACTCAGCCCAGCAATTGGTAGGTGCCAGCTTTACGTGGGCGTCCCCACGGAGGCAACGATGGCCTTGCCGTACACCAGCCCGATGCTCTTCGGAAAATCCCGGTATTTATACATTTGCAGAGGAATGGATTTCAGCACACGTGGCCAGCGGGTGCCAAAATTCGCCTCGGTTGCAACACGGGGAGCCTATGACGCATGCGCTCGCTGGCCAGGCGTGCTGCACGAGTCATAGCCATCCTGTCTATTGGTTCATGGGCTTTGTGATGCGGTTGCAATGCACAGAGAATCTTGACCTGTTATGTTGGCCAAGGTGACCTACAAGATCTATGAACACAATTAATTAAACACAGTAAAAGCAACATTATACCTAATAAAATACACAAGAATAAAAGAAACCCCGATTTTTAACAAAGCTACAAACCAACTCCTAAGTCCCCATACCGCAGCTAAATGCTCTAAGCCGAAATGGCAGCTTTCTTAATTGCGATAAAGCTCTTGCAGCTCCTTCTTGCCTCTGCAGTTCTGTTATCTTGTTTATTAATTGCTCCACTGTCCAAGTTCCTCATGTCCGTTGTTTCTCTGGTGGTTCAAAGTCCTTTCATACTGCAGCTGTCAGGTACTCCGGCCCACTCATGCTAACTGCGGCCCACTTATGCTAACTCTAAATAATCAGGCTCAAAGAAATGTTCCCCATTTTCCATGAAATCTCCCACAATTCCCCCTTTTTTGTTTTTGTGCAAGCCAAGTTACAAGAAATGCTTTTGCAATCATACATTCAACTATTTTTATGATACATGGTACAATCATTACAACTGCTAATATTACAATTAAAATAACTAAGCCATGCATAAGCAAATCTTTCAACCATCCCGTAATTCCCAAACTTGTTAGCCATCCACTTAACCCTGTGTCAGTTATCGTGAGCCTTTTACTGTGAATCATATTGATATCGGGTGTTAGTAACGCAAGTCGTCCGAGGCTACGTGGCCTCCCGTTAAGTTTCGATGGAATTCCCCCCTACGCTCTATCCCTACAAATTAAAAACATCTCCGCAGGTAAAGCAGCTGGAATAGAAAAAAGAGTGTGATATTCTGGAATAGATATAGTTACACCAAGCTGTAGCATTTCTATATACAGGCAAAATAGCATTTACATTCTGACCCTTTCGAGTGGTGTTATAGGTGTAATTAAACATCACACAGGGATTCATGATGACTGATCCTAACAACTCTTAACTCTTGAGGTTCTTGCATTTCTTGAGGCAGGTGTGCATACACACCGTCCCAATTATCGATACAGGATTGTGGGTTAGTACAAAGGGAAAATTCAGGTATTGGATCTGGCCAGGTGTCTAGAGGTAACCCCACCAAAGAGGTAGAAAAAGGGTTTTCAGGGGTGGTGACAGAAAGACATATAGCTTCTTGATGCGTCATGTTTGTCAAAGTTACCCATACATTCTGTTTTGGTTGTTGGATCATCCATTATTCACTTATGTGTGTTATTCATAACAGGTTAAATGTAGCGAGAAGGAGATACAGGTAGTGTAGTAAAGTCAGGTTCTGTTTTAAGTTCTGCAAACCCTGGAGAGGGAGTACCAGGCGATTGGGGTGGGGGGGGTGGGGGACGGCGGTGGCACGGCAGTGGCCGCAGCCGCGCAGAGGCCGCGGGAGGCAGCGGCGGGGGCAATGAGGGATATAAATCCGGCTCTTTTTCAGAGTCCACCCTGCCTGATGCAAAAGAATTATTATCGGAATCAGAATCCTGCTCGTTAGCGGCCTCCTTACAAACTGCCTCCTCAAAAGCAGTATCAGGTTGTATTGATATGATTTTCTCTGCCAGCTGTAAATGCACCAGCGCAGTATAAATAAATTTCCATGTCAACAACAAGGTTTTAGCAAGCATTCACGAGTCATGTGGAGTTAAGGTTGACCCAGAAAATGTATGGGACAAAACTGCCTGTGTAAAAGGAGATTTTAAACCATACTGAGCAATTGCAACCTTTGCTTCTTTTATGATTTTCCAATCAAATGGAACCCATTGATTAGGTCTACCCCCAGCCCCAGCAATAACCGGAAATGCTGTGGGAGCTGCTATGATTTCTCCCTCAATTAAGGCATCGCGAATAATTCCCCGCGCAGGTAAAAGGGGTGCATCAAAGGATACGGCTGGCGGTTTTTCTCGCTTCACAGCAGCCTCCAGCTGTGCCAGCTTTTCTATTACTGACTGCAACTGCTGCGAAGTGAGCTCCGGCCCCTCTTCGTGCTCTTGAGGCGACCCGGGCGTAGACGAAGGCAACGGAGGGTATATGCTAGGTATAATTTGTTCATGTTGAGCGGCGATATCTGGGGGCTGTTTTTTCCTAGGCAGATTTTTACTCGCTTCCTGATTCTGTAGGGTTTCCTTTAAGTGTACGGTTAGGGAGGCTTGGGAACTGTCAGATGGCTGATTAATATCGGCAGTCCCAGGGAGTGGAGCAGAAGTCAAGGGCACAGGAGCAGGCAGACAAGCTCTGGGAAAGCCAAAAGTCTCTCTCGCTGTATTATGTTTTTCTCCCTGCGTTTCCCCTTCGCATGCGGTTGCAGAGAGAGCAGCAAAAGCAGACGCAGGCGCTTTACGATCTGCTTTCATTTCTTGCAGAGTTGTCTTAATTAATTTCCATAAAGTTGCAAGACCTTTAACTTCTTTAGACCCATCACTAATTTCATCCCATAGGGAGGTTCCAATAGCTTCCTGGGTACTAAGCTCAAAAGTTGCACCCACACTAATTAAAAGGTTTCTGTCCTTGTTCCATTGTAAAAGCCGCTTTAAACAAGCTTCATCATATTTTATGCCTCTCTTTGAGAGTATATGGAGGAGCTTAACTACCGCTTCTTCTTCTTTGGAAAGCGTAGACCCCATCTCCTCCCCCGACCGCTCACCTCCTTTACGGGCGAGTCCTCACCTCGATGGGCGAAAAAACGACAGCGCTGTCTTCCTGCCTCTATGGGCACACCAGCCTAACTGGTCCTTTTTAATATCCGTCTCTGTTTTTTCAACCAGCCTCATAAATGTCTTTATGGCTGCCTTTTCCTTCGCAGATGCTGCGATACCCATGTCGCCTTTTATCACGTAAGCTTACGATTCCTGCCTCTCTCGAGCAGCCCGGCGCTTTCTTATAAGCCCACTGGCATCCGCGACAATCTCCCCCGCCTTTTCAGTTGTTAGCGTTCCCCTCTTGTTCCTTACCAGATCACGTCGGGGTCACCAGATGTAGAGAAATTCCATGCGGGGACGGACGACAGGACACCAATATGATGATCAAAGTCGCCAGTTTATTAGTCATAGCTGATTATTCTTATACTATTCTCTAAGTTCCTTAAAAGCTCTGATTGGTTGCTGCGTGCAAGCATATAGTGTCCACGCGCATAAACATAGGACACAATTGGTTATATCAACTAAAACATGCGAGACTTGTCTCAATCTAATTGGTCAAGATAAACTGCCGAATTGAGGTTCTTTGTGCCAAGTTCCCTTTATCTTGGAATGCGGACCTGTGTTCTTCTAATTGGTATCTTTCTTTTTTTGTCTTCTTGTTTATTCTCTTCAAGGCCTTCTAAAAGCGTCTGGAATGCTCTTGCGACCGTTAGCTAAATATGTTCCCACAGGACACAGCCAGGGCAGCTGACCCAAAATGGCCAACGGGGTATTCCATACCATGTGACATCATGCCTAGTATAGAAACTGGGGGAGTGGGGCTGGGGGGAATCGCTGCTCAGGGACTAACTGGGCGTTGGTCAGCAGGTGGTGAGCAATTGCACTGTGCATCATTTGTACATTCCAATCCTTTTATTAGTACTGCTGTCATTTTATTAGTGTTATCATTATCATTATTAGTTTCTTCTTTTCTGTTCTATTAAACCATTCTTATCTCAACGCACGAGTTTTACTTCTTTTCCTGATTCTCTCCCCCATCCCACTGGGTGGGGGGGAAGTGAGTGAGCGGCTGCATGGTGCTTAGTTGCTGGCTGGGGTTCAACCACGACAGAAGGAAAGAAACTTGCTCACAGCATTGTTTATTTCATGCCAAATTGCCAAACAATCAGTATGCTGAATAAGATAGGACTAAAATCCAGGGAAGATAATCTGAGTTTCCAGTTACTGATGTTGCAGTTAGGGTAACCTGAAAGAAAACACACACAAAAAATGCTTCCTTTCTTTTGGATATTAGGTAGCTCAGAAACAAGATAATTGTTACCCAGGTGATCAAGCACCTTCCCTTATTTTTCCATCTTTCAGCCATCCAGTATGGGATCCACTAAGTGACCCCAACCCATACTGCATAGGAATCGGTATATATTGTGTTGGTGCTCTGTTTGGCAGCTAACACCACTGCTTGGAGCTCAGCCAATTGAGCTAATCCATCTATCTCTTGTGTTGTAGCAACCTGCTCTGGCGTTGGCTTATCCACAGACTGAAGTCCCTTCAACTTGAGTTCACACTGGAGTTCCAGCCTGTCCAGTACAGCAGCACATGAAGAACAGCAATGCCCTGGCATTCTGCCAGCCCAGGCACATGGCCATTGCTGTTATCAAAATGTTCCCAGGCACAGCAAGAGTAAGATGATAAGCAATACAGCAAACAGCAAAAGCAAAAAGCAGCTACTAACAATCACTAGACTCTAATATACAGCAAAGCAAGCCCCATGGTAAGCACAGGAGCCTGCCAATTAGTAGCTAAACAGCTATAACAGCTATAAATTTGGTCTAGCACACTCCAATCAAATCTGTTATCTCAAACCACTTGTGACCCACGTTGGCTGCCAAAAAGGACTGTGGTCGGTTGACCCTGGCTGGTAGGTAAGCCTCCACCCAGTTGCTTGCTCACTCCCTCTAGCAAGACATGGGAAGAGAATTGGAAAGGCAAAAGCAAGTAAACTCATGGGTTGAGATAAAAAGTTTAATAGGTAAAGCAAAAGCTGCACATGCAAGCAAAGCAAAATAAAGAATTCATTCACTACTTCCCAGCTGCAGGCAGATCTTTAGCCACTTTCCAGGAAAGCAGGGCCTCAGCATATGTAACAGTTACTTGGGAAGACAAACGCCATGACTCCGAATGTGTGTGTCCCCCCTTCCCCCTCCTTTCCCTGAGCTTTTATTGCTGAGCACGACATCATATGGTATGGAATATCCCTTTGGTCAGTTGGGGTCAGCTGTCCCAGCTGTGTCCCCTCCCAACTTCTTGTACACCACTAGCCTACTCACTGGTGGGGGCAGCATGAGAAACAGAAGGCAGCCTTGACACTCTTTAAGCACTGTTCAGCAATAGCTAAAACATTGGTATGTTATCAACACTGGTTTGGTCACAAATCCAAAACATAGCCACATACGAGCTACTATGAAGAAAATGAACTCTGTCCCAGTCAAAACCAGAACATCCATTTTTATACTTTATGTTGGGCTGAGCCACATATACTCTTCCCTCCCACCCCCATACTTGTCTGGCTAGTTCAGTAAAACATTAGTTTCTACTAATTGTCTCAGGGAAGGCTGTTTACACAACCTGATAACCCACTGCTACAGCAGTATAGCTAAACCAAAGGTTACTCTCCAGTCCCCCTTGTGTTGATGTCAGTTCAGCTTTCTTCAGGATAATTGGTGGTCATTCCTTACATTCTTCACTGAGCTCATCATTCTTGCTCATCTCCTCTGAACCTTCTTCCACTGTACCAGCATGTTGATCAGTCACAGTGACTCAGTAAGTCCCTTGCTGGAATTGAAACTTGAAGAAAGTCCCTGTTTGGGAGCAGATTCCTTTCCCTGTTGTACTGGGCTCAGCTGTCAGGCAGTTCTCAGAGAAGACGACCAAGCATTTTGTCCTCTAAAGATGCCCTATTAGGAAAGGCTCAGGAAACTGGGCTTGTTCAGCCTGGAGAACAGAAGGCTTTGGCGAGACCTAATAGCAGCCTTCCAATACCTATGAGGAGGTCATCGAGAAGGTGGAGCCAGGCTCTTCACAGTGGTGCATGGAAGGAGGATGAGAGACAACAGGTATAAGTTGAAACAAGAGATGTTCAGACTGGATTTAAAAAACCCTTTGTCATCATGACAGCAGTCGAACAGTGGAACAGGTTGCCGAGAGAGATTGTACAATCTCTATTCTTAGAGGTTTTTCAAGCCCTGACTAGATAAAACTGTTGGATAATTTTTATTGTACTCCTTGAGGCGAATTGAACACATGTTTGTGCTTAAATATAAAAAGATTTAATGAACAATGCATTGGACAGAGTCCTACCACCATAAGCAGTTCTACAAGGAGTCTGCAAAGATATAGCACAAGCCAATTCATTCTATATGCTTGCACCAGCACCAATCATAGCAGCCTTGGCATCAAGTGCCTTAATCCGGTGTTTGGTTCATCCCCCAGTGCCAATTCTGTTTACCAAAAGTGGCTCTGAGCACTGGCATTCCATGATTGTTACAAGACAATACTGCAGCATTTCTTATCTCATTAGCCAGCTTAACCCATTCTGCAGTTAGGCCTTCTTGCCAGATCATTCCTTGGTCATGAATTACCATTGCTGAGCAGTTACAATTTGAAGTTCCCCTTCAAAACCCTGAGCAACCTGCTGTGACCTCATAGCTGACCCTGCTTTGAACACAAAGTTGGACTAGAGACCTCCTGAGATCCCTTCCAATCTGAATTATCCTATGATCCATAAATTTACAAAATGAGAGTTTATAACACTTGGAGTTCCCATAAATAGCATTCTTCTGCAGGAGGTTACTGGCCCTACACATCTGTACTGAGTGTGCTCCTTTCACTGGCTGTTATTCCTAGAAAAATGACCTGTGAAGTGTTATCCAAGAGGCACTGCAGTGCCAGCAAATCAGGATATAGTCCTGTGACGGCATTGTGCAGAATATACAAGCACAACACACTGACACTCAACAGAGGTACGAGGCAGGGTTTACAGGATCATACTAGGTATGTGTGGGGAGTGGCTGAGATATAGAGCAGGTCAGTCGGAATTACATGTTTCTTCCCCATTTATCTTACTGCAAAATAAGCATCTAAATCCCCTGGATTGCCTTGGGTTTTAAAACACCAGTCATCTGAGATACTTAAATTAGTGTTTGTTGTTCACCAGACTATAACACTGCAGTCTTTAATTTTACTGTTATTAATATCCCCAAAGCCCTGTAGACTCTGGTAACATCTCATTAATACAAAGGAAAATGGAATTTCCTCCTTGGTTCAACCTGTTGCATGGGGCAATTTAGAATAACGCTACTTTCAAGATGATGACTGGTCCATAGCCTTCAGCTTGTGCTAAGGGACGAAGTTCCTTGGGGTGCTTATGGCATACTTTACTGCCTTGGTGAACCAGGGCTGCTAGGAGGAACTGTTCTTCATTGTGTGCTGACAGATGACTGCTAGCAAAGACTTCGTCCTCTATGTCCAGGAACTGGGGCTCTGTTGCTCAAAACTGTGCACCTCATTTTCCTCTCCATGAAAGAGGGAGGATAGTGCTTCTCTACCCTTGTAAAACAAATGATGATCAATAGCTGAAAACTGTTGAAATCATGTCCTAGTTTCAGCTGGGATAGAGTTAACTGTCTTCCTAGTAGCTGGTACAGTGCTATGTTTTGAGTTCAGTATGAGAAGAATGTTGATAACACTGATGTTTTCAGTTGCTGCTAGTAGTGTTTAGACTAATGTCAAGGATTTTTCAGCTTCTCATGCCCAGCCAGCGAGAAAGCTGGAGGGGCACAAGAAGCTGGCACAGGACACAGCCAGGGCAGCTGACCCAAACTGGCCAACAGGGTATTCCATACCATATGACGTCCCATCTAGTATAGGAACTGGGAAGTGGGGGCGGGGAATCGCCGCTCGGGGGACTAGCTGGGTGCCGGTCGGCGGGTGGTGAGCAATTGCACTGCGCATCATTTGTACATTCCAGTCCTTTCATTATTGCTGTTGTCATTTTATTAGTGTTATCATTATCATTATCCGTTTCTTCTTTTCTGTTCTATTAAACTGTTCTTATCTCAACCCGTGGGTTTTGCTTCTTTTTCCCGATTTTCTCCCCCATCCCACTGGGTGGTGGGGGAGTGAGTGAGCGGCTGCGTGGTGCTTAGTTGCTGGCTGGGGTTAAACCACGACAAATCACTTGAATGTCTTGTAGTGATATTGAAAGATGCCAGTTTGATCCATTTGAAATTCTGGCCTGTACAGTGAGTCTCACTGTGTATAGTGCATAGATTATTCCACCAGCACCACAGGTTCTGTGAAGTCTGTCTGTAGAGGGAACAAAAGGAGTAAGGAAACAAAGCTACAGCCCCAGTCTATCATCTGCCTCACTCTTACAAGAAAAAACACTGACTTAAGTCCCTGATGCATCTGCTCCCAAAGTCATCAGGAAGCTTTTGAAAAGGACATGCTTTGTGCTCTGTTCTGCACTGGCGGGGGTGAGGGGGTAAGGTGAGAAAGAGAGGGACGATGCAGGGTTCTTTCTGAATCTCAATAAAAAGGTCTGACAACAAATGTTGTGAGAATATAGAAGTTTTATTAAGATAGAATAAAAAGAGGAATATAGATAGTGTGTAAATCTTACGTCCCTTCAGATGCTGGGAACCTCGCTTTTGTGCAGCATCAGACAGACTCTGGATGGATTTTCCCACGGCATGTGTACTGGTTTTGGCTGGTATAGAACTCTACTTTTGTGCGTCATCAGACAGACCCCAGATTGATTTTCCCACGGTACACTGTATAGATCCCATCTATGGAGAGGTTCTTCCCCTCTCACATGCCATGGTGCCTTTTATTTTCTGTAACAAACAAAACCATATATCTTCTCATGAAAGGCTGGAATGTTATCTCTGTTATAACATTCACCAGTGTGCAGCACAGGCCACTCCAGCAGATTCCCTTACAGAAGCTACTCATGCTAACATTCGGGCTGTGTTGCCCCACACAATGTTGTCATTGGTGTATTGCAGGTGTTCAGGGGCTTCGCCCTGTTCCAGTGCAGTTTTGATCAGTCCATGACAAACAGAACGGCTGTGCTTCCACCCCTGGGGCAGTCAGTTCCAGGTGTATTGGATACCCCTCCAAGTGAAAGCAAACTGTGGCCTGCACTCTGCTGCCAAAGGAATCGAAAGAAACACAATGGCAATAGCAATTGTGGCATACCACTTGGCAGCCTTCAACGCTAGTTCATGTCAGAGTTCTAGCATGTCCAGTATGGCAGCACTCAGCAATAGTGTGACTTTGTCCTAGTTTCAGCTGGGATAGAGTTAACTGTCTTCCTAGTAGCTGGTACGGTGCTATGTTTTGAGTTCAGTATGTGAAGAATGTTGATAACACTGATGTTTTCAGTTGTTGCTAAGTAGTGTTTAGACTAATGTCAAGGATTTTTCAGCTTCTCATGCCCAGCCAGCGAGAAAGCTGGAGGGGCACAAGAAGCTGGCACAGGACACAGCCAGGGCACCTGACCCAAAGTGGCCAACAGGGTATTCCATACCATGTGACGTCCCATCTAGTATAGGAACTGGGGAGGGGGGGGCGGGGAATCGCCGCTGGGGGACTAGCTGGGTGCCGGTTGGCGGGTGGTGAGCAATTGCACTGCGCATCATTTGTACATTCCAGTCCTTTCATTATTGCTGTTGTCATTTTATTAGTGTTATCATTATCATTATTAGTTTCTTCTTTTCTGTTCTATTAAACCGTTCTTATCTCAACCCATGGGTTTTGCTTCTTTTTCCCAATTTTCTCCCCCATCCCACTGGGTGGTGGGGGAGTGAGTGAGTGGCTGCGTGGTGCTTAGTTGCTGGTTGGGGTTAAACCACGACACTTTGTTTAGGCCACGGTAGTCCACTGTTAACCTCCACCCTCCATCAGACTTTTTCACTGGCCATATGGGACTATTAAAGGGTGAGCGAGTCTTGCTGATCAACCCTTGGCTCTCCAGTCTCCAAATCAGCTTATGGATGGGAATCAGGGAGTCTTGGTTGGTGTGATATCACTGTCAGTGCACCATCATGGTAGCAATTGGCACCTGCTGTTATTTGATATACAGCAACACCACAACAGAAGGACCCTCTGAGAGGCCCAGCAAGGTAGACAGCTGTTTAATCTTTTCTATATCCATGTTGGTTACACCAAAGGCCCACCGGTACCCTTTCAGGTCCTTGAAGTACCCTCCCCTGAGGTAGTCTATGCCAAGGACAAATGGGGCCTCCAGGCCAGTCACAATAGAATGCTTCTGCCACTCATTCCCAGTTAGGCTCACCTCAGCCTCCAACACAGACAACTGTTGGGATCCCCCTGTCACTCCAGAAATCCAGATGGGTTCTGCCCCTTGTACCCTGATGGCATTAGCGTACACTGCACAAGTGTCCACCAGAGCCTTATAATCCTGAGTCCGATGTACCAGGCCATCAAATCTATACATTCCAGTAAATCCAGTTGTCCCTTTTCTCCTCCTGGCCAGAGGCAGGGCCTCCCTAGTCCTGGTCAGAGCATTCATTACCTGACTTCTGTAATTTCAAACAAGAAGTTCCTTCATCAGTATCAGAAGTGGCCTCAGCTATTCTGCTGTGTCTGGAGAATTGCTCAACAGCAACCAGAGCAGTCATCTTCCTGGATGGACCCTTTTTGGCTGCTGTTTTTCCTCACAATTCACATACATGGGCTTCTAGGTCTGAGGTAGGTGCACCATCCCACTTCCTCATATCCTCCCTGTAGTGCAGGTAGAACCACAGGGTGGCACATGGCATGTGCCCATGGTTCCCTTTCCCTTGAGCAGAGAAAGGCTGGTTTCATATGCACTCTTAATAGTTGTGACACTGACCTATAGGGGCAAGGAGGAAGAGGTATTTTCTTTGAGTTGCTGGACCTGTTGTTACAGTTTCTTCACAGCAGATGCAGGCCTGTAGAGTCAGGGAGGTAGAGATACTCTCTTCAAATCATCAGAGCTGGCCAGCCAGTCTATCCACAGCCAGTGCCTTGATGTCTGTGCAGTCCATTATCAGCAGGGTACTGGCATACGATGTTGGTGTGTTCCATACAAATTTATGCCACATGGACAGTGTGCTATGGACTTCCTCCAGATCTTTGGAGACCTGGCTGTTGTTCAGGCTGCTGTATATCACCTCCACCACTGCTAATTCCCTCAGATACTGGTCCACTTGACTCAGTAGCTTACAAGATCTTCCTTGAGGAGATACCTCACCTTCACACTTGACAGGAGTCGCCTTCAGAGGCCATGGATTGTTGTCCCATTTCTGATCCCTTTGTCAATTCCCCACTCCCTAGCTAGGGATCCCAGATTCTGGGCTTCCTTACCTTTTAATTCCTGACTGTAGGCTCCAGTTTCTCAGCATCGGCACAACCAGGTAACAATTCACTCACTTGGCTGATGGCCTTAATCATTCTGCATATCTTGCAACTCAGGGACAGGGACTAGGTGGTTTCTGCCTCGTTGTGGTGGATTGACCCTGGCTGGACGCCAGGTGCCCACCAAAGCCGTTCTATCACTCCCCCTCCTCAGCTGGACAGGGGAGAGAAAATATAACAAAAGGCTCGTGGGTCGAGATAAGGACAGGGAGCAATCATTCACCAATTACTGTCACGGGCAAAACAGACTCGACTTGGGGAAAATTAATTTATTTTATTACCAATCAAATCAGAGTAGGGTAATGAGAAATAAAACCAAATCTTAAAACACCTTCCCCCCACACCTCCCTTCTTCCCGGGCACAACTTCACTCATGATTTTCTCTACCTCCTCCCCAGAAGCGGCCCAGGGGGATGGGGAATGGGGGTTGTGGTCAGTTCATCACACGTTGTTTCTGCCACTCCTTTCTCCTCAGGGGGAGGACTCCTCACACTCTTCCCCTGCTCCAGCGTGGGGTCCCTCCCACGGGAGGCAGTCCTTCACGAACTTCTCCAACGTGAGTCCTTCCCACAGGCTGCAGTTCTTCACGAACTGCTCCAGCATGGTCCCTTCCATGGGGTGCAGTCCTTCAGGAACAGACTGCTCCAGCGTGGGTCCCCCACGGGGTCATAGGTCCTGCCAGAAAACCTGCTCCAGTGTTGGCTCCTCTCTGCATGGGTCCACAGGTCCTGCCAGGAGCCTGCTCCAGGGCAGGCTTCCTACGTGGTCACAGCCTCCTTTGGGCATCCACTTCCTCTGGCATGGGGTCCTCCACAGGCTGCTCCACCATGGACCTCCATGGGCTGCAGGGGGACAGCTTGCCTCACTGTTACCGAAAAGCTCGGAATGAAGAACTTATCAACACCAATTTAGTGTAGATAAGCAGACACTTCTTTATTGACGGCCGGGTGCGCGGGCGAGTCCTCTCACGAACCACGCACACCTGTCTTCAAAACAATACACCTTATATTAAGACTTATTGATACATATTCATTAGATTTCCAAGAAAAGTTATGCATATTCATTAGATTTTTGGGAAATCATTAGATTTTTGGGAAATCATTAGCATATGTGAATATCTTTTACGCAGGTGTAGTGAAAGTCTCTCCGAGGCGTGGTAAGTCTTGGAGGCGGGTAGCTTTTGACCGGGAGGTGTGTTTTGGTATTATAATGAAGCAAAGTTCGTCTAGAGTTCATGATTTCTTCATGAATGTTATGGCAACAGGTGCAATCCATCCTTTTTGACAGTAGCTATGTGGTTATCTCTAACGGCTCTAGCCAGGTACCTTCCAGGAGCCTTGTACCGCACATTCTATGCTTAGGGATCGGCCGCTGCGTTCCAAACAGGCCGTTGTCAGATAACGTACTGAACGACTCTTACACCACCCCGTTGTCAAGTATTTCTTTATCCTGTTCTCTAAGTTCTAAATGTTCCTACTAGACGATTTTAGCCAATTTCTCCGGCCTTGATACGGGGCTATACAGGGGATTTCACAGCAGACACTGGTTGGTGGTTAAATATATAAAATACAACATACATGTGATTTTGCTAAAATATTAAAACTAAATATGATTAATTCTAACTAATAACAAATTAATGACAAATCAGTAACATCACCATGGTCTTCTCCATGGGCTGCAGGGGAATCTCTGCTCTGGTGCCTGGAGCACCTCCTCTCCCTCCTTCTTCACTGACCTTTTTGTCTGCAGAGTTGTTTCTCTCACATGTTCTCACTCGTCTCTCTGGCTGCAGTTGCTGTCGCACAGCAACTTTTTCCCCTTCTTAAATATATTATCACAGAGGCACTACCACTGTTGCTGATTGGCTTGGCCGTGGCCAGCAGCGGGTCCGTCTTGGAGCCAGCTGGCATTGGGTCTATCGGACATGGGGGAAGCTTCTAGCAGCTTCTCACAAAAGCCACCCTTGTAGCCCCCCCCCCGCTACCAAAACCTTGCCATGCAAACCCAATACAATCATTTATGATTTTTGTCTCTTCCGTCCTCTGTTCTTGAGGTTGTCCTGCTGTAGAACAGGCTGCCTCATCTGATTCTTCCTCCTGTTCCCTCTCAGGAGGAGCTTCTTCCTCCCTTACTAAGTGGGTTAACTGCTGCTTCCATTGTTTCTTCCTGATTACAGGAGCAACTATTATGGTTGGGTTGGGTCTCTGGTTTAACCACAATGTCTGTTTGTCTGTCCTCAGATCCAGAGACCCTCTCACCTCTTTGAGGGTGCTGGACACAGGCTCAGTAGGTGTAGGCCAAACGCCAACACAGTGCTAGAATTTTTCTGTCTTTGGTATAGGCAAGGCATCCTTCCTTCAAGTAGTCTGGCAGTTGAACAGGATTCTGCACTTGCATAGGTATGAAGTCCCAGACCATCAGAGGTGTAAACTGCTCTAGGCACTTGTCCATATTCTCTCACACCCCTTGCCACCCATTAATTGACTGCCTCAGGGCACATCCCTGCATGGCATTCCCAGCTCATTGGTTAACCTTAAAAAAAGCCAAAATCAGGTTCATGGCACACATCAATATGACCATTTGTAGCAGTGTGCTCCCCCCCCACCCCACAACCTGACCTTTATTTCTCGTAACCCTGCTCAAGTGATAACCACCAGTGGCGGTCATAATGGATGCATCTGGTTGGGATGGCTGCATCTGGCTCAAAGCGGATTTGGGGGAGACCGATAACAATACAATAGGCAAGGGCTAATTTGAGCAATGCGCCCACCTAAACACGGTGCTGATCAATGTCCAACTCAAGCCAAATTTGGAAGAAGCTAACATCTGTAGTTGGTATGCAAATATGACTATGAGTCAATTATCTTACTCCATAAATAGTGGACGGCCCAGGGCCCATTGAGCTATCCTGCATGGCAGCGGGCTACACGCCAGGATCTCCCCTTGAGTAGGGATGCCTCTCAAGGTTACTCCTTGAGGTTGAGAGATTCCTTGCCACAACAGATTCTTGGTAAGTGATTAATAGCATGCTAAACTTTGAAATCTTAGCTAAGTGATAGAAAGGATTGATTGCACATATATAATCCTTTAGACACAAACCGTTGACCAAGTCTGGGACTAGGAGTGAATCCAACCACACCTAGACTCCTCTCTGGGAAGGAGTTAAGAAAGCGAGGGGTCTTTTCTGAACCTCTTGACTTAACGGGAGGGTCTCCCTGACAGTTTTGCCTGACCCTGTCCTCTATACAGTAAATATCAAGTGAACCTTGCCATTGAATCTTGTTAAACCACTGTCGCATTTACTATCAAACTTTGTTAAATTGTGGTTTTATATCAATAAACATATTGCTACTTCTCTCTTATGAGTGAAGTGCATCACTCCATCCATGAGAAATAATTGGATCTGTGTGAAGGAGTTTAGATATTGCCTCTGTGAAAGAGTGATTAATAATGCTATGCAGTTATATAAAACTGGTTATCTCTACTTCCCTGTTCCTTGCTGACAGGAATGGTGGTTTTCAGTAGTCAAGGTGCTGAGCATAATGGTTTCAGCCACAATGCTTGGTCTCAGGCATCCCTGGAGGTTCTCCAGGGTCAGGTGTCCCTAAAGGTAGAGTTGTGCCACTCCCCTTTGAGCTGAGGTGGATCAGTTTTATGAGGTGGAGAGACTCTTCCAGGTTGTTTTATCTTTACTGGTTGATGGACCACTCTGAGCTGTTGCTTGTTGATTGATGTAGTGAGTTGACAGGCGAATATTCTTGTATAAGCTTAGTTCTGCTATTTCTGCCAATTGCACATTTTTTTTTCATAACACCTGTCTAACTGTGCTTTATCTAACAGAAGTTGCATCCCTAACAACTACACAGCAACATACTAAAGGTCAAACTGTGGGCTTCTGACATCACCCTAATTACTCGAGTGATATCAGCTCTGTAGGCCAGGACACTTGCCCTTGCCTCACTGTGGAGCTAAGCTGTTTCGCAGCTTCACAAGCCCCTCTGGACCACAAGTCTCACCTCCTGTTTGACTTTCAGATACCTCAGTAATAGACCCTTAGTCTGGCTTTTGTCTAACAGTTACTTCAGAGAAAGTAATCTGATCTGACGTGGAATACATCAAAAAATCCCACCATATCCTTTGAAAGCTTGTTCCAAAAGTGAACATGCTCTGTCTGTTAAAAACATGGTGCCTCATTCTTGTTTGTGTCATTTGGTTTTGACATTTTCTGGGTCTTTTTCAGCTTTTTTTCTACCAAAGTAAAGAGCTCCCTAGTACCCAGTATTTTCTCCAGTGCAGTGAAAGTCTTTGTACATTTATGAAGTCACTTCTCAACCTTATTTTTCTAAAGCTGAACAGATCAAGCTCTTGAAGTCTCTCATTGGGAAGAAATTTTCCTCAGATGTTTAGATAGGAACAGAACTGAGGTGTGATCAGAGGCAAAATTAATTCCTTGATAAATTCCATTGGCTTGCTGGGGTGACACAGGAGAGGAATGTGACCTTATGAATATCTGTCGTGGTTTCAGCCCAGCCGGTAACAAAGGACCACGCAGCCGCTCGCTCACTCCTCCCGCCCCCCTCCGGTGGGATAGGGGGGAGATGGAGGAGAGAAAAGAAAAAAAACTGGAACCTCGAGGGTTGAGATAAGGGCACTTTACTGGGACAACGCAAAAAAAGTTACAACAACAACAACGGTACTAATGAAAGAGTATACAAAAAGAAGGAGTGATGCACAGTGCAACTGTTCACCACCTGGGACCCGATGCTCCGCCACTTCCCCCACCGAAAGTCGAGAGAGAGAGCAGGAGAGCCCTCCCCCCGGCCCACTCCCCATATATATACTGGGCATGATGTCACATGGTATGGAATAGCTCCTTGGCTAGTTCAGGTCAGCTGCCCCGGCTATGCTCCCCCACCTCCCAGGTTCCTGTAAAAATTAACTCTATCCCAGCTGAACCCAGGACAATATCTTTGTCAAGGAGCTCACATTAGCACAGGCTCCACAGTCCTCCATGGCATAAACCCTTTTGGAGAGTAGGAGAACACAGGTGCTGAGGGGAGAAAGCAGAGGGATGTTCAGAACCCTATAGGAGGGCTTTCATATACTTGGCCTGTGGGAGACACTGTCCACCACAGTGATGGCCTTGGACCATGAGATAGTCAATCCACCTACATAAAATATCCAAAAATTTTCCTCCCCTCCCCCCCAGTGCTGAATATCTGAATTAGTTTTGCATCTTGCCCCAGTATCACTGGGGCAATTCAACACTGAATTGCAGGGGGGAGCATTTAATCTCTTTCCCCACCAGCCGTTCCCAAAATATGTTGCTCATAAAATTGCTGATAAATAAAACAGAAATTACATTTGATTCTAGTTAGCAATCAATGAGCCTAAGTCCGCCAATGTGTCTCATTCATCAGTGTCCAGTCAAGTGACTTGGAGAATGCTCAATGGAAAAACAGACCAATATCTTATTCAACATGCTGACAGTAATTCTGTCTGAGCCAAAGAGGAAATGTATCATCAGTGTGACCTAATCCACCCGGAAATCTACCATTCTGAGTGAGATTTGATAGGGCTGCATTAGTCAGGATGGAAAGGCACCTCAGGCAAGGAGAAATTATAGTATAAATTACTTGAAGCACTGCAGCCAGAGTCTCTTTCTGGAGTCCAGTTCTTCCTCCTTCATTCCAGCTAAGAAGCATCTTGATACAGTGTTGTGTTTTAACCCCAGCTGGTAACTAAGCACCACGCAGCCACTCACTCACTCCCCCCCACCCAGTGGGATGGGGGAGAGAATTGGAAAAAAAAAGTAAAACTCATGGGTTGAGATAAAGACAGTTTAATAGAACAGAAAAGAAGAAACTAATAATGATTATGATAACACTAATAAAATAACAATAATACTAATAAAAGGATTGGAATATACAAAACAAGTGATGCACAATGCAATTGCTCACCACTTGCCGACTGATGCCCAGTTAGTCCCCGAGCAGCGATCCCTTCCAGCCCCCTCCCCCCCAGTTTATATACTAGATGTGACGTCACATGGTATGGAATACCCTGTTTGCCACTTTGGATCAGCTGCCCTGGCTGTGTCCCCTCCCAACTTCTTGTGCCCCTCCAGCCTTCTTGCTGGCTGGGCATGAGAAGCTGAAAAATCCTTGACTTAGTCTAAACATTACTTAGCAACAACTGAAAACATCAGTGTTATCAATATTCTTCTCATACTGAACCCAAATCATAGCATTGTACCAGCTACTAGGAAGACAATTAACTCTATCCCAGCCAAAACCAGGACATAAAGAAATAATGCACAGTGGGAGCTGTTACTCAGTGAGGTAAAGCTCTGGAATATGTCCCTTAACTCAAATGCATGGGACGCCTAACCCTTTGTACACTCTCTGGGTTGTTGATGGATACAGCTGAGTGTTTTCCGTGTCCTATACACTTGAAGGTTGTAACAGATGAAATATTCATGCACTCACAAATGTACGTCCACATGCCATGACTGCATATGTACAACACTGCTTCATTTTTTGTGCCAGAGATCCAGAATTTAAGGCTGTTACACCCCCTGCACATGTGCACACAGGCATATTTTGTTATATCCATTCCCCTAATACCAACAGGAGCCAGAGTCTCAATGTAAATCAGCCCACTGAAATGAATGTCCATTTGCTCAGAGGACCTCCCCATATATTCTAGGAGAAGGTAGTGTAGCCCATCTTTACTCCTCTGTCACATCAGCAGAGAAGAAGGTTTCAAAAGTCCCTGTGTATTGGCTTTGCGTGGCAAGGTTTTGGTAGCGGGGGGGGGGTTACAGGGGTGGCTTCTGTAAGAAGCTGCTGGAAGCTTCCCCTGTGTCTGACAGAGCCAATACCAGCCGGCTCTAAGACGGACCCGCCGCCAGCCAAGGCCGAGCCAATCAGTGATAGTGGTAACGCCTCTGTGATAACATTTTTAAGAAGGAAAAAAAGTTGCTGGGACAGACAGAAATGGCAGCCGGAGAGAGAGTGAGAACATGTGAGAGAAACAACCCTGCAGACACCAAGGTCAGTGAAGAAGGAGGGGGAGGAGGTGCTCCAGGCGCCGGAGCAGAGATTCCCCTGCAGCCCGTGGGGAAGACCATGGTGAGGCAGGCTGTCCCCCTGCAGCCCAGGGAGGTCCACGGTGGAGCAGATATCCACCTGCAGCCCGTGGAGGACCCCACGCCGGAGCAGGTGGGTGCCCGAAGGAGGCTGTGACCCCGTGGGAAGCCCACGCTGGAGCAGGCTCCTGGCAGGACCTGTGCACCTGTGGAGAGAGGAGCCCACACTGGAGCAGGTTTTCTGGCAGGACTTGTGACCCCGTGGGGGACCCACGCTGGAGCAGTGTGCTCCTGAAGGACTGCACACCGTGGAAAGGACCCATGCTGGAGCAGTTCGTGAAGAACTGCAGCCCGTGGGAAGGACCCACGTTGGAGAAGTTCATGGAGGACTGTCTCCTGTGGGAGGAACCCCACGCTGGAGCAGGGGAAGAGTGTGATGAGTCCTGCCCCTGAGGATGATGAAGCGGCAGAAAATAACGTGTGAACTGACCGTAAAACCCATTCCCCATCCCCCTGTGCCGCTGGGGGGGTTGGTAGAGAATCTGGGAGTGAAGTTGTGCCCAGGAAGAAGGGAGGGGTGGAGGGAAGGTGTTCTGAGATTTGGTTTTATTTCTCATTACCCTACTCTGGTTGATTGGCAATAAATTGAGTTAATTTTCCCCAAGCTGAGTCTGTTTTGCCCGTGATGGTAATTGGTGAGTGATCTCTCCTGTCCTTATCTCGACCCACAAGCTCTTTGTTATATTTTCTCTCCCCTGTCCAGCTGAGGAGGGGGAGTGATAGAACGGCTTTGGTGGGCACCTGGCGTCCAGCCAGGGTCAACCCACCACAGAAATAGTGAATTAATTCCTTATTTTGTTTTGCTTGCGTGTGCAGCTTTGCTTCACTTATTAAACTGTCTTTATCTCAACCCACAACTTCTCTCGCTTTTGCTCTTCTGATTCTCTCCCCCATCCTGGTGGGGAAGAGTGAGCAAGCAACTGGATGGGTGTTTAGTTGCTGGTCAGGGTCAACCCACCACACCTACACTGTTGGCAGTGATGGCTTCTGTCCTTCAAAACAGTTTTTAAAACATCTGATTTTATTTTTCCATGAAGCCTCAGCCTGTGAAAGGACCAATTACTTCATTATGCAGCTGATGTAGATGCACACACTTCATATGTGAAGGATAAAGACAGACAATAAACTATTACTTGGAGAAAATATAGCAATAGCGTCCTGCCAATGCTACAGATGAAAATGTATTAATCTATGTGTGAGCCAACACAGGCAGAACTCAGGAACAACCACAAAACCATGGATGAAATGCAAAGAGTAAATTTATTTTTGTTACCTCGCAGACCAGGGGATCCCCGAAGCAGCACCCAGGCAGAGGCACACAAGTGGGAACGCAGGCACCATAGAGCTCAGTCCTTGCTAGACGATCCCTGAACCTGCTGTTTTTCAGGGATTCATGCAGGCGTAGTTTACCACTGTGCTTTGATCTTTCCCACAGCAGGGCAGGAATCTCAAGCATGTTCGATAGGGTGCCTCTGAATCTATTACAGGCCTATGTTACCTAAACACAGATGTTCTACTTGTCAAGCACACAAGACTAAACAATGATTAGTATGATATATGTGTTTTTCAACACCCCAGCTGCAAGTCACTTGAGTGTGTTTACAATCCTCCTCACCAATCTTCCGTTATTTTCCCACAATCTAGCTTGCCCTCTTCTCTCACTGCAACTATCTTTCGATCACTGTGATTGATGGTCCCTCTGTTCCTAATCAAACATCCATTTTTTTTACTAGCCTCCATCCTTTCCCTCTTAATTCCCTGTCCTTTGGGGAACATATATCAGTATGTTCATCCAAATGAACGTAAGTAAACGGTAGGAGGATTCAATTGCTGTGGTGAAACTGGAAAAACTGCTCAGTTCACATAGTTTAAATCAAATCAGTATAGAAGCAGTTTACTGATTTATTAACAGCACATAATTAACTGGCAATCAGTGAACTGTACAATCAGGATCAATATCAGTAACACAACAGATAAAGCATAATATTATGAGCAAAATGTAGATATACACCTACAAAGTTCTAAAGACCCTTCTATAACTATCCCCAAGAAGTTCTAATCCCCCAACACCCATACACATTCACACTGTTACATGCACAGACCCTTCTCATGGGACATGGTTTATAAGCACCCCGCCTTCTGGGAGTGGGAGTTCTCCTACTTGCATACACCTGCTGTGGGAGATGTGGGTGCTCCAACTTTATGGTAACCCATGTGATTCCCTACAATTTTGTAATGCACACACCAGTGAGAAAGCACCCCACAAGGTCACATACGCACATGCAAGGTTTGGGACCCTACTTGCTGCACCATATACTGTCAGCACAGGCATGGGGGAACTATTTGCAGGGCAACATAGGTTGTGCACTCTCCATCCTTGGAGGTTTTAAAGACTAGACTAGATAAACCCCAAATAACCTGGTTTTAGAACACAGCTAACCCTGTTATGAGAAGGAGGTTTGACTAGAGACATTCTGAGGTCCCTTCTAAACTAAATTATCCTATGATCCTGTGATTTCTGGCAGTATCAAACCAGGTTTTGACTACTGCTGTTTCCTCTCACAGTTCTCTCCCCAGTGTTAAAAATTTTCATGCTGCTTTTATACTTATTTCAGGCTGACTCCTTCTTTGTTTCAGAAATCTCCTTTTAATTGTCCAGTTTTTAATCTGGATGATGGTTGTTTTCCTCTTTAACATGATCAGTTTTGGGCAAACACCTGTCACAACCTATAAAAGTTACCTGGCCTGCGAGTGTGCAAAGATCACAATTGTGGGCTTGTAGGTTTCCATAATACAGAAGGATACAGAGGGTTTTGTTTCTTTTGAGATAATCTATTGCAAGTTTTTACAAATTACTACTAGTAAACCAAATATATACTTATGATTATTTGCTCATATTCAAACCTATAATATATATAAACTTTCTAAGTATTACCGGTACAGCACTTACAAAACCGCTCCCAGGAGTGGGGCTAATCAATGACAGAAAGTCTCTCTTCATAGATGATCCACTTCACAGAGTTTGGAGTCAGCCAGGCGTCCCCGGCGAGGGTACAGTCTGTCCAGGAGATCTTGCATAGAGCAGTTCTTGCAAGAGGAGATCTCAGAGAGAATGAGATAATTGTTTATGTTGGAAAAGACCTTTAAAAGATCATTGAGTCTAACCGTTAACCTAGCAATGCCAAGTCCACCACTAAACCATGTCCCTAAGCACCACATCTACATATCTTTTAAACACCTCCAGGGATGATGACTTAACCACTTCCCTGGGCAGCCTGTTCCAATGCTTGACAACCTTTTCAGTGAAGAAATTTTTCTTAATATCCAATCTAAACCTCCCCTGGCGCAACTTGAGGCCATTTCCTCTCATCCTATCGCTTGTTACTTGGGAGAAGAGACCAGTACCCACCTCACTACAACCTCCTTTCAGGTAGTTGTAGAGAGCGATAAGGTCTCCCCTCAGCCTCTTTTTCTCCAGGCTAAACAACCCCAGTTCCCTCAGCCAATCCTCATAAGACTTGTTCTCTAGACCCTTCACCAGCTTCGTTGCCCTTCTTTGGACACGCTCTAGCACCTCAATGTCTTTCCTGTAGTGAGGGGCCCAAAAGTGAACACAGTACTCAAGGTGCGGCCTCACCAGTGCTGAGTACAAAGGGACAATCTCTTCCCTAGTCCTGCTGGCCACGCTATTTCTGATACAGGCCAGGATGCTGTTGGCCTTCTTGGCCACCTGGGCACACTGCTGGCTCATATTCAGCTGACTGTTGACCAGCACCCCCAGGTCCTTTTCTGCCAGGCAGCTTTCCAGCCACTCTTCCCCAAGCCTGTAGCGCTGCATGGGGTTGTTGTGACCCAAGTGCAGGACCCGGCACTTAGCCTTGCTGAATCTCATACAATTGGCCTTGGCCCATCGATCCAGCCTGTCCAGATCCCTCTGTAGAGATTTCCTACCCTCAAGCAGATCAACACTCCCGCCCAAATTGGTGTCATCTGCAAACTTACTGAGGGTACACTGGATCCCCACATCCAGATCATTGATAAAGATATTAAACAGAACTGGCCCCAATACTGAGCCCTGGGGAACACCACTTGTGACCGGCTGCCAACTGGATTTAACTCCATTCACCACAACTCTTTGGGCCCAGACATCCAGCCAGTTTTTTACCCAGTGAAGAGTACACCCATCCAAGCCACGAGCAGCCAGTTTCTCCAGGACAATGCTGTGGGAAATGGTGTCAAAGGCTTTACTAAAGTCCAGGTAGACAACATCCACAGCCTTTCCCTTGTCCACTAAGCAGGTCACCTTGTCATAGAAGGAGATCAGGTTAGTCAAGCAGGACCTGCCTTTCATAAACCCATGCTGACTGGGCCTGATCACCTGGTTGTCCTGTACGTGCCGCATGATGGCGCTCAAGATGATCTGCTCCATAACCTTCCCTGGCACTGAGGTCAAACTAACAGGCCTGCAGTTCCCCAGATCCTCCTTCTGGCCCTTCTTGTAGATGGGCATCACATTTGCTAACCTCCAGTCAACTGGGACCGCCCTGGTTAGCCAGGAATGCTGATAAATGATGGAAAGTGGCTTGGTGAGCACTTCTGTCAGCTCCCTCAGTACCCTTGAGTGGATCCCATCCGGCCCCATAGACTTGTGTGTGTCTAAGTGGTGTAGCAGGTCGCTAATCATTTTCCCTTGGATTATGGGGGCTTCATTCTGCTCCCCATCCCTGTCTTCCAGCTCAGGGGGCTGGGGACCCTGAGAACAATTGGTCTTACTGTTAAAGACTGAGGCAAAGAAGGCATTAAGTACCTCAGCCTTTTCCTCATCCTTTGTCTCTATGTTTGCCCCTGCATCCAATAAAGGATGGAGATTCTCCTTAGCCCTTCTTTTTTTGCTAATGTATTTATAGAAGCATATAGAAGCTCCATTTTAGGTAGATAGTGAGTTGTTTTTATATCATTAGGGATATAAGGGGGCATAGGTAGTTGTGGTTTAAACCTGGCCAGTAACTAAGCACCACACAGCCCCTCACTCACTCCATCCACAGTGTGATGGGGGAGAGAATCAGAAGGGTAAAAGTGAGAAAACTTGTGGGTTGAGATAAAGACAGTTTAATAGGGAAAGCAAAAGCTGCTCATAAAGCAAAGCAAAATAAGGAATTTGTTCATGACTTCCCATTGGCAGGCAGGTGTTTAGCTATCTCCAGGAAAGCAGGTCTCCATCATACATAATGTTTGGGAAGTTAAATGCCATAACTCCGAATGTCTCCCACTTCCTTCTTCTTCCCCCAGATTTTATTGCTGAGCATGATGTTATATGGTCTGGAATATCCCTTTGGTCAGATGGGGTCAGCTGTCCTGGCTATGTCCCCTCCCAACTTCTTGTGCACCCCCAGCCTACTTGCTGGCAGGGCAATACGAGAAGTAGAAAAGACCTTGATGCTGTTCAGCAGTAACTAAAACATCACTGTATTCTCAACACACTATTTTCAGCACAAATCCAAAACATAGCCCCAGACCAGCTACTATGAAGAAAATTAACTCTATCCCAGCCAAAACCAGTACAGTAGGACACCACCATCAGGAGCAGCCAATAGCTGTTGCTGACTTCAATTTTTCCACCTGGAAGAGCCAAAAGATGTTGTTGTTTTCTATTTTCTCAGACCATTTTTTGCTTTCCCAGACTGACTTTTATTTTTCTCAGATGAATTTCCATTTTTCCAGATGATAATTTGTTATCGCAGTTTCTTTGTTTTGTGCTTATCAAGGATACCTCAGGATGTCCCAGGTTATCAGGTACCCAGATACTCTTCAAGGATGCCATCTGCGCTTCTCAAGGATACTCTGGGTTCCCAGGCTAGCAGACATCTTCCTTTGTCAGTATTTTAGCAGACATCTTTCTCTGTTAGTATTTTTCCCAATATAACTGGTCGCTTTTATGGCTGCTCTGACAACACCCTACAGGTAATATTATATATTCAATACACACACAAAACCACACACACTCTCAATTTGTACTCACATTCTTAGCTTAACAGTTGTTGTTATCCAGGCCATTTCCCAAGGGTAGACCAGGCAAGCATTCCCATAAAATGGAAAATCTTGCTTAGCAGGCTGTGTATCACTGAGCACATACAGGGAATCTCACTGGAGACATTAAGAGAAATGAAAGCTCCTTTTTATTAGGCGCTGATGACCTAGTTGCATGGATTTACCAGGGGCAAATCATGCCTGACCAACCCAATTGCCTTCTACAATGAAAAGACTGGCTCTGTGGGTGAGGGCACAGCAGTGGATGTGGTTTACCTTGACTTCAGCAAGGCCTTTGTCATGGTCTCCCATGGAATCCTTATAGTCAAATTGGTGAAATATGGACTGGATAAGTGGACTACAAGATGGTGCAGCCGATTTTCTGTCTACTAGGCTCAAAGGGTTGCATTGCACAATACAAAATCCAGCTGTCAGCTGGTTACTACTGGCATTCCTTGGGGTCAACACTGTCAGGTTGCAGCAAGGGCCAGCTGCTCCCTAAGGGACAGGGAGTGAGAAGCCAAGCACAATAACACATCTGGCAAGGCAGATAACTTTACTAAAATGATGGGACGTGACTTTGATTATTCAGCTCCAGTTACCTCTTATAAATTGTTGCAATCTGACTATATGCTAATTCGTGATCTGCTGCCTACTCCTATTGGAATGAACGTCACCTTGGTGAGAAACCTCCTACAACATGAAGACCTGAAGCGACTGTTGAAGCAAGTTTGAGAAAATGGACAAAGAACTCTGATTACCGTCCATCACAATGCAGAGAGGATACAACAGGTGTTGGAAAGGGTAAAGAAAGATGAAGAACATGAATGGTGGGACTCTCTTTTCGGATGGTCACCAACTGACACAGGAATCTTCAACAAGATGCTTCATCCTGTCATTATCTCATTCGTATTCACTGTATTGTGCTTTGGTTTTATAATCACATTGTATGTTAAGCTACGGAATATGGAAAAACGCTTAACTCATCTATCATCCCCATGAGATATATATATGATTGACGTACGCAATCCTTTTTAAAAAAAATTGTGAAGCTCGAGTGACTATAGTCACGGGGTGGATCATGTGGAGTGATTGTTAGAAGTGACTTACTGATATGTCCCCCCCCTCTTAAGGGAAGGTAAACCTCCAGGGCGGAATGCAGTGGATATACACAAAATCTGTTCCATAATAATGCCCTAAGCAACATAACCTGCAACCTTAGATGTTAGCAACACCAGGGGAGCTTGGTGTGCTGACCCTAAGAGAAGTAACACGGAGGGTGGAGCGGAGCGGAGACACCGCGGCCAGGCTCTGTGATATCATCGCAGGGAGAGGGAACTGGAACTACTGGAACAAGAACGCTAGGTCCCTGCATTGAATCCACTGAAGCAAGGAGGTAAAATAATGGGGGTTCTGTCGACCTGCTGCCCTACTTCTGATTTTTATCAGAAGTAAGTAAGTGCCCCGTTCTGGGGTACTGACACGCAACATCATGTCCTTTGGGTAAACTTTGCTCACTATAATCTCATTATAATACCAAAAGACACCTCCATCCCAAAAGCTACCTGCCTCCAAGGTGCGACCACCCCTCACTGAGCATGCGCTCTGAATTTTCTCTAGCATATACCTTTAAAAGTAAAGCGAGGAGATTTTACACCGATCATAATAAAGGTATATATGACTGTGGCAGTACATTCCCCCCCATCCCGCCAGCAGGAAACAAAACTTCTCCAGGAAGGGAGAAGGGGAAGGAAACCCTGGAGGCTGCAGGTTGAAATTTGAACTGGCCAATTGAGATGCGCCAGGTACACCGAGGTGACCCTCCTAGCCAATAGAATTAAATGACCACAGGTCAGATTCGACAGGGGTATAAACGGGGTCCCGCCGGAGGACATGTTGGCAGTCCTCCTCGGAGCAGCGGGTCTGCAGTCGGGGACTCCCCCTCGGGTCGGGGCACCGCCCGAGGTAACTCCTCGAGGGAGAGAGCCCTCAGCTTTTCGGTGAGTGATACGCGCGTTTTGAGCCATCACTTTAAATCTTGGGGATTCTTAAGTCGGCCGTGTAGTATTAATTCTCTTTACATCACTGAGCCTGTGGTTTTATAAAATGTTACCGGACTTCTAACTAACTTTTACTGAAGAATAAATCTGAGTTTTAACACCTGTTGGATTTGGTTAGTCGTGCATCCGTAACAATGACTAGAGTCACTCAAGCTCCACCTAAAAATAAGAAAATATAAAAGGGCTTAAGAGAGGAGAAATGCTAGGGAAGATACCATCGTGGACAAGTTGGGAGGACATCGCTGACTTCTGGGATCAGTCGACGGGCTGAACCTCTCTTCCTCCCCCCCATAGGGACACCCATTGGGTGAGATTCGAACACTCGGCTGTACCGAGTGCTTTCCCGGGAAACTTAGAATTCTCTAAGCTCTTTTCCTTCGTAATTTAGTGTGCTTGTAGTCGACTGTATTATTATTTGCAAGAGCTTTGCAGACAGTGTATTTATCACCGGCAATCCAAAAGAACCTGTACTCGTGTTGCTTTAATAAACTGCGCTGCTCATTAATCTAGCCGTGATAGTTCGTTAAACGCGACCAAACTCTCTAAGTCTGGTAATTCTAGTGCGTTGAACGCAGCTAAGCTGAGAGTGCAGTACGCTATTAGTGCATCCGTCATCGTGATAGTTCAACGTATTGAACGCGACTGGACTTGTAGCGTTGAATTGGACATCACTCAGAATTTAAACCTAGCCACCCCCAGCCCCTCTGACATCTGAGGATAAGCTGGAACGCAAGGGGGTTCATTTTCTGCCAAACTTCTTTACCCTTTAATGCAACAGCAGGACCCTCGCCAGTCAGGGCCCAGTCCCACAGTACTGGGGCAAGGCAAGCAGGACAGACCTGGGTACGATAGCCAGGTTCAACCAAGAGTTCAAAGCATCAGGCAAGTTCATGGTGACGAGGCAAGTCCAAGGTTAAGCCAGGAAGTCAGTCCTCAGGTCAGATCCAGCAACAGTAACCAGGGGCAGAAATAGCCCAGGCAAATCCACAGTGACAAGACAGGTCCAAGATCAAACCAGGAAACCAGTCTGCAGATCAGGGTCCAGATCAACAAGGTCCATGACCAAACACAGGCATAGCTGTGACAGCACCACAGACAAATGCACCTACAACATAGCTTAGAAACTGAAAGCCCAGGCCTGAGCTTAAAGGGAACCCATGGGCAGAAAGTGGGGGTGGAGGCTCCAGGGGAGGCTGGTCAGAGCAATTCAGGCCTATTAATGCCCTCAGGGCACTGACAGCAGCCTCCCCTCCCAGCAAGGTGTGTCCTCACACCTTACAGAGATCTGGGTTCAGAAGGGACTTGCTGTAGAGTGATTTAATTGCTATGGGTTGTCATGGGACTATTTCAGGGGACACAGAGCTAGGGCAGGGATAGGAAACTGGAAAAGGACATGGCATGGGAGATGCCCCTTGGGAGCCCTGGAGGCCAGGCAGGCTTGGGGGCCAGGGGTGGTGAGGGGCTTGGCCTTGGATTTAGCTTGTTCCCTTTATCTGATGCTCGCTGGGCTGCCAGTAGGACTGGTTGCTATCACCACCTTGCTCTACTCATCTGCCTCTGGTGCTATGGGACTGCACCCTGTTGGTGAGGTTGTTGCCTGGCTGGTATTGTGGCCACCCTTAACTTCCTGCTCACCTTCCCTTAGGAAACAGCCCCATTCTTGCTGCTCCCTCGCAATTAGCTCAGGCCGTCTCAAGCCCTGAACTAAGTACTGGTAGAGCCTGGCCCTCAGGCTGTGCTGGAACTTGCCTTCACAGCCCCCATTTGACCTCCAAACCCTGGGGGAGGCTGTGGTCACTATGCAGAGGCAGATTACAGCTCTTGCAGGCTGCTTTAGCATCCTCTGCACCCAGTGCACCCCCCAGCTCCCTAAACCCCTCCGTGAGATTTGAGCAAGGGTATGGGAGTTTGTTAGTCGGATGTGGCCAATGCTGCTTATCCAGGGGCCTACCAAACAGGTATTAGCTGCTCAGCAGTAATTATCTCCCAGCTTTCAGGAATGGCCCTAGACTGGGTCACCTCCTATATGGAGCACAATGACCCGACGCTCCAGAACTCTGAGGACCTAGTTGCTCTTCTGGAGTGGTTTTTTTCAGAGATAGCAATTGTGCAGCTGTGACCGAGGCTGCCTTACTGGAGCTCTGGCAGGGGAGCCAGCCGGCTGCTGACTACACAATTTGTGAAGTTGGCCGTGGAAACTGGGTGGGAAGAGTGAGCCCTTATGGCTCGCTATAGGTTAGGGCTGACTGAGGCCCTCAAAGATGAGATGGCCAGGGTGGACCCACCCCAGAGGCTGGGGCAGCTCTCAGACCTGGCTATCACCCTGGAGAGGTGCCAGATGGTGTGCCAGAGAGAGGATGCCCAGATCCTTGGGGGAGCTCAGCCATGCTTTTCTCTACCTCCCTTACCACCCTGTCATAGCTTAAGTTGTGAATGCTAACAGGCGGCAGATAATTGGGTGCATGTGTGGGTGAATGTCTGAAATTGAACTTTTGAACTCTCAAGTGGAAGCCTGCTACTTGCTAGCTGCAACTGGCATAGGCTGGTCAGAAACTTTGATAACACCTGGACTGAACAAAAGTGGCATATCCTGCATCCTCCAATTAACAGAGAGACACGAGACAGAACCACCGATTAGGAGGCTGATCACACATTCTGCTTCTGCACGTAGACTATTTAGACTGGGAAGAACAAGGCCTTGGGGTTCAGGAAAGACAAGCTGGTGCCAAAAAGAAGGGTTCTCGAAAAGAAGAAGTGGTCTCGAGGGGCAGGGAGGGGCGTGGGGGGGGAAGGTGAGTGAAGATCCTGGAAGTGGGGAAAGATCCTGGAGATCAGGGTGATGTGTGGAGACAAATGCTGGGGGGATCACAGAATGGTTGAGGTTGGAAGGGACCTCTGGAGGTCTTCTGGTCCACCCCCCCCCTGCTCAAGCAGGGCCACCGAGAGCCAGTTGCCCAGGACTATGTCCAGATGGCTTTTGCATTATCTCCAAGGAGGGAGACTCCACAACCTCCCTGGGCAACCTGTCCCAGTGCTCAGTCACCCTCACAGTAATAAAGTGTTTCCTGATGTTCAGGCGGAACCTCCTGTGTTTCACTTTGTGCCCATTGCCTCTTGTCCTGTCACTGGACACCACTGAAAAGAGCCTGGCTCTGTCGTCTTTGCACCCTCCCTTCTGATATTTGTATACATTGATGAGATCCCCCTGAGCTTTCTCTTCTCTTGGCCGAACAGCCCCAGCTCTCTCAGCCTTTCCTCATATGTGAGACGCTCCAGTCCCCAAATGCCCAGGGACCTTGGCCAGTAATGCCCGAGACCGGTAACTGCGAGTAGCGGCACGGCAGGAATTGATCCAACTTTCTGCTCAATCTTCCTGGACCAGCAGCAATCTCCCTGATGGGAAGGGAAGTTAAGACCTGACCTAGTGAATGTAACACTGGGGGGGGGGGGGGGGGGGGGGGGGGGGAGGAAGCGAGCAAATGAGTGAGTGTGTGAGATGATCAAGTAGGGTAAAAGCTCTGATCTTGTTGGTTCTTAAATAAACCCCAGTATCCAGATCCACTATGGGTTCTCGTTTACTCTGTCTCACCCGTGACACCCTGCCAGAGGATGAGCCCATGGAAGTAGGTGCCATCCAGCCACACCCCTCATCCCAAGAGTAAGAACACAGATGGAGGGAAGGGGTATGCTTTTACTGTGGTGAAAAAGGCCACCGTGTTGTCATTTACCCCAACAAACCTCCTACCCTGACCGCCGCAAAGGCCTTTTGTCCTCTTAGTTTTATTAGAACTGGTCAAAATGTTAGAGGTAAAGACAACCCCTGTAAAAAAATATTCCATGTTTTCTTCTTTCCCCTCATACCCCACTGCTGGCATCCAGGTTGCCACGAAACACAACAGAACAGGCAATCTTTGGGGAGGTTTCTTTTTTTGTCCCCTCTCTCGCTTTTTTCTTTTTTCGGGGAGAGGGGGGAGACAACGACAAAAGTTTCTCAAGTGATACTTTTTCCTTTTTCCAATGTGGCACTCTTAAAAGTCTTCCTCAGTTTTGGAACCATCACTGAGTGACAAAAGAAGAATAGAAAATAAACCCATCTCTCGCAAATGGTCAGAGGCTGAGAGAGCCCTTGAGAAAGCGTCATATACGCTTTCTCTGTTCTTATCCCCTTCTTTTGACATGCACTTCTGGACACTGTCAGTCAAAGGATACTAGGTGGACCTTAGGTCTGACCCAGTATGGCTGTTGTTATGTTTTCAATCAGTGGAATAAATGGGGAAAGGGAAAAAGGGAGACCGGAAGGGGGGGAAAATGTAAAAAGCAATTTTTGTAATTAATTTTGTAATCACTTTTATTTATAAAAACAAAAAAACCCTTCCATTTCAAAACCCATGGAACTCAAAAGCTTTGAGCATTTTCAAGGATTTTCTTTTTAATTCTGACTTGTTCTATCATAATTCTACTCGATTTATATAGTCATCAAAAATATGCTTAGCAGTCTGAAAATTTTCCTCTGTGGAAAAATAATTGACTTTGCATGAAAAAAAAGACAGAAAAAAAGCTTTTCTGATGAAAATGTCCTTGGTTGTTTCTTCTGTTTTGTTGTGCTTGGTGCTGTGCATGGAAAGAGTCAGCATGTCAATATCCTGCGGTTCGTTATCTCCACATTACAGTTGGAGAGCCATTGAAATTCAGTGGGTGTACAGGGTAGGAATCACCTGTCCTATTTACACAATAAAATGTGGGACATCTAGTCACCCCAAGCTCCTTTTCTAAGTCACAGCACCCCCATAGGGTGATGCATGACACAAGATGATTATCCAAGGTAGATTTGATGGCTCACCCTGTGCAGCAGCCCATTCCTCTCCAAGATGGCTAGCTCAGTGTTAGGGCTGCAGGCAAATGACTACACCACCGACTAGTCCCTGGACTGAGGTTAATCTAACTGAACAAGACGTGGAAAACTACTGGCCACGACATGAGAAATTGCCGGACGTGACAGATAACTGTCAAAGCGCTGAGTGCAATAACAGGCCTTCATTGCCCTGACCAACCTTACCTGGGACTCCCACGCACATACCCTCTGCTCACTGGTCCAGGAGCTCCATTTAAGCTCAGGCCCAGACTACGTGTCCTTGCTTGAGCTATGTTGTTGGTATACTTGTCTCCAGTCCTGTCCCTTGTCACTCCTGACATGTTGATTGGACTTCCCAGATTGACCTCAGACCTGACTTGTTACCTCACCTGTGTCTGATGATTGTTGGACTGTTGATGGAACCTGCTGCTATCACCACCCCTGCTCTGCTCACCCTGCTCAGATACTGTGGTGTTGTGCCCTTTTTGGTTAGGGCACTGCCCCTGCCTGTGCTGTGGTTGCCCTTGTGTCGGAGTCCAATACTCTCTGACCAGGTTCTTTTAGTTATTCCACATGAGGAGGGTTTAATGTTTAATATCAGATTTACTTATTTGTAGGTATTTGACGTTACATGGGATTTTTGATTTAGCAGAGTGATACAGCAACCTACTGAAATCACAACACAAACACACTATAGCAATTGCAACATATAGTTGGATCACAATACAAACATGATTCCCGTTACCGATATCTATATGCTCACCATCACGACACTGAGCATCCCCAATTGCCAGGAAGGAATACGTGGGTTGAAGCCAGCTCAAGCCTGTTGCTCTCTTCAAAGTTCACCTTGCTGGTTGTCCAGTTTTTATGTTCTATGTTGGGCTGAGCCACACATACACTTCCCCCATGTTGGTCTGTCTGGCTTAGGAAGACAATACTCTCTAGTGATTATTTTAGGGAAGGCCATTTACATAACCAGTTGACCCGCTCAACCGGTACAGCTGTTTATCTAAAACAGTCCCCTTTTGTGTTAAGTTCAGCTTCCTTTACGATAGGTGTGGTCACTTCCTACATTCTTTTCTGAGCTTCATGAGCACATCACCCTTGCCTATCTTCTCCGAGCCTTCTTCCATTGTAGGGGTTTGTTGATCGGTCACACCTTGGTTCTCAGCTCACCTTCCCTCATGGAGCAGTTCTCCTCTTGCTGCTCCTTGACGGTTGGCTCAGGCCTTGTTGAGCCCTGAGCTGAGTGCCACGGAGTCTGGCTCTCAGGCTGGACAGGGACTTGCCCCCATGGCTCCCCCACAGCTCCAGGCTGACCTCCAAACCCTTCAGGAAGCTGTAATCAGCATGCAGAGGCAGGTCACAGCCTGCCCCTGCCCCCCACCTCCCCAAACCCTTCAATGGGCATCAGGTGAGGGCATGGGGATTTATTAGTGAGATACAGCTAATCTGTACTGCTTATCCAACAGAAATTAGCCACACAGCATTAATAATATCCTGGCTCTCAGGGATGGCCCTAGACCATGTCACCCCCTATATGGAGTGCAATGACACAGTGCTCCAGGACCCTGATTATTTATTCATTGCTCTGGAACAGTTTTGGGGGAGACTGTAATCATGCAGCTGAGGCTGCCTTGCTGGAGCTCTGGCAAGGGAGTCAGTCAGGCACTAACTACACCAATTCAATTCAATTCAATTCAATAATTCATGTAGTTGGCCATGGAAACCGGGTGGGAGGAACCAAGCCCTTATGGCCTGTTACAGATCAGGGCTGACTGAGGCTCTCAAAGATGAGCTGGCCAGGGCTGACCCACCCCAGAGCCTGGGGCAGCTGTCAGACCTGGCTATCACTCTGGAGAAGTGCCTGATAACACATCAGAGAGAGCGTACCTCCACATTTTGCTCCACCTCCCTTACTATCCCCAGAGGAGGAGTCCATAGAGGTAGGCAAAACCTAACCTCGCCTCAAGAGTGAGAACGCAGGTGGAAGGAAAGGGTATGTTTCTACTGTGGTGAGAAAGGCCATTGTGTTGCCACTTGCCCCAACAAATCCTCTACCTTAACCACTGTGAAGGGAGAGTGGTCAGGGGCATCTGCACAAGGTGAGGGGTATTGTGAGTCCAGGATCATCACCCTCCCAGGTGGGCACACCATCTAAACTACTGCTCTGGTAGACTCAGGACCTCCCGTTGGTTTATGGCCTCTGAGTCTGAAAAGAGTGCCCAGCCCTGACCCACCCCAAGCACAGTCATTGCTATAAGATGGGAGGAGAACCCGAGATTGGGGGGGTCATCACTCATGAGACTTTTCCCCTTCGGGTAACCATGGCACCTGGACAGTGAGATTTTGCCCTTCCTCATCCTGCACACACCCCTCTTTCTAGTCATCCTCAGGCTGCTCTGGTTATGGAAGCAGAACCTATCGTTAACTGACAATTGGTCTTCTTGGGCTTTCCTGTGGAAAGGGGATATTCAGAGCCTGAGGACAAGATCTGGCCCTGGGATCCTCTTGGGGCTGTCTCCCCCACCACAGCACCCTCTGTGACTTGACCCAGAGACTCCCATGTTCCTGGCTCTACATCCTGTGAGCAGTTGTCCAGGTTGAACATACCTCTGCCTCAGTCACTGGATCCCTCGCTCCCAACAATGTTCCTAGAGGAGTACAGTGACTTTGCAGATGACTTTGAGAAGAAGGGGTGAGACAAGGGGAGTCAAAAGAATCTCAGTAGACATAATAAAGGGGGATGAAAGATGATGTTTAGCGCTTACATTGTTGAAATTAGCTGACATAGAGACAGTCCTTGATAAGAAGAGCTGGTCCTAAGAACCAGCCAATAAGGTAAAGACAGTTCCTGATAAGAAGCAGGAGCAGGCCCCAAGAGCCAGCTAAGACTGGTCTTGCGGCTTGGGTGAATACCAAGAAATCACTGAGCCTGCGCAAGAAGAAAGGTTACTAGCGGTGACGAAGAGGAGTCATCTATCTTCATCTCTGCGACCACCAGACGACCACCATAAAGAGGCACTGCGCAAGCGCAGTTGAGAGGAGACTATGGAAATGACCTCTCGGAGCTAATTTTAATATGAAGCGGGGACAGGTCATGCATATGTATAGGCGTATTGTGAATATGTAACACTTGACTGTATAAACTTGAAACTAACTGCCGAGTCGGGCGCGCACGACTTTGGTGGGACTACCCCCCCGTGCTGCCCAGCGCTGAATAAACATACCTACTTTACAATCTCACTGATTGTGGAGTCCGTTTCCGCGCGTCAGGGGGTGGAAACACTACTGCCCTATTGCCCGTATGACTGTCCCATTGACCTGATCCTAGGAAAGGAGGAGCCTTTCAAATGCATCTATGCCTGGAATTAGCAGCTCTTGAGGGCAATCTGGCATGCGGGTTCATCTGTCCCCTCCATCTCCCCCACCAGGGCCCCCATATTTTCCAGCAAAAAAGAATGATGGAGGTTTCTGCCCCTGCACAGAATACAGGGGGTTGAATGATACAATGGTTAAAAACCGTCACCCTCTTCCTCTCATCCTGAAGCTCTTGGTCCGCCTGCAGGAGGCTCGTTGGTTCACAAAGCTGGACCTGAGAGGGTCCTACAACTTGCTCGAAATCCAGCAGGGGGACAAGTGGAAAACTGCTTTCCACTCCAGGTACAGCCACTACGAGTATCTTGTGATGCCATTTGGTCTCTGCAATGTTCCAACCACCTTCCAACATTTTATAAACGATGTCCTGAGGGACTTGCTTGATAACTCTGTCGTGGCATACCTGGATGACATCTTGACTTTTTCAACCGCTCAAGAGGCTCACGTAGACTACATGCAGGAAGTCTCGCGTGACTTGCGACAGAAGCATCTCTACGCCAAACTCAAGAAATGCTCCTTTAAGAAACTGAAACGGGCATTCACTACAGCCCCATTCCTAGACTACCCAGACGGCCTTTCATTGTAGAAGTGGATGCCTTAGACGGAGGAGCCATAGGGGTCATCCTCTCTCAGAAGGTCAGCCCTAAGCGGGAGCTCCACCCCTGTGCCTTTTTCTCTCAGCAGCCTGCTCCCACTGAGACAAATTACAACATCTGGGACAAGTTGCTCCTGGCAATCAAAGCTGCCTTTCACCTCCTCAAGGGGGCAAAAGACCCAACAGTGTTGCTGACCAACCACCATAGCCTGGACTACTACTGAGGGATGACGTGTCTCTCTCCCAGCCTTGCCCTCTAGGCCTCTTTCTTTTTGCACTTTCACTTCATTTTCACCTAACGTCCAGGGCAGCAGAATGGCAAGGCCGATGCCTTGTCATGGAAGGGGGACTCAGACACTTCGTCACCACCGCAGCAGAGGATGAGCTCACTGCAGTAGTTAGAGAAACCACTGCAAATGGCACACTTCTAGCAAAGCATTGTGCTGGCACAGCCTAACTTAGCCTGCAAAAACAGGACGGCTGCCTGTATTGGGGGAAGAAGCTGTACATCTTTCAGAGACTGCTGCAAGCAGAGGTCCTCCATCAATGCCGCCATGTACCTGCAGCCAGATGCGTGGGCTGATGGAAGATACAACACCTGATTACCTGGACCTACTGGTGGCCCACAGTACGGGCCACAGTCCATGGACTTCATAGTAGACCTGCCCCCCTCACAGGGCAACACAGCTGTCCTAGCAACCGTGGACCTCTTCACTAAGATGGCTCACTTTGTTCCCCTCAGGAAATTGCCCACAGACTGCCTGACTTCCTACAGCACATTTTCTGATGCCATAGCCTTTCCCAGAGAACATCATTACTGACTGGGGGAAGGG
Organism: Aquila chrysaetos chrysaetos; assembly: GCF_900496995.4. Taxonomy (NCBI): domain Eukaryota; kingdom Metazoa; phylum Chordata; class Aves; order Accipitriformes; family Accipitridae; genus Aquila; species Aquila chrysaetos. The sequence continues at coordinate 4,723,966 of NC_054457.1, read as the reverse complement.
GGGGAGGTCAGCAGTTTACAGCCAGGTTTTGGAAGGAGCTTGTGGGGCTCTTCCCCATACAAACTTGCCTCTCGCCCTCTCACCACCCCCAGACCAATGAGCAGGCAAAGAGAGTGAATCAGATCCTGGAACAATATCTCTGGCGTTACAATAATTTTCTCCAAGATGACTGGGTCACCCTCCTCCCATTGGCAGAGTTTGCTTACAACGATAACATCCTTGCATCTGCAGAGCAGACCCCATTCTTTGCTAACTTTGATTTCCACCCCCAGAGTCATCCAACCACAGCAGCTGCTTCACACGCACCTGCAACTGGTGACCTGCTTGTACAATTCCAGCAAATTCACATCCTTCTCATAACCCAGCTGGGCAAAGCCAAAAGTGCCTACAAGAGGCAAGCAGGCAGATGGTGTTGCCTGGCCACAGCCTTCTCCATTGGTCACTGGGTTTGGCTTTCCAGCAAGCACATCCAGACTGCCTGACCATCTGCCAAGCTGGACCATGGTTATTTAGGGCCTTTCACCATGGCTGACCAAATCAACCCAGTTACCTACTGCCTGGAGCTCCCATGATCCCGGAAGATTCACCCAGTTGTTCATGTCTCCCTCCTGAAGCCTCATCACACAGACCCCTTCCACTGCCAGCCTGTGATAGAACCTGTTGTTATCACCACTCCTGCTGTGCTCACCCTCCTCATATACTGTGGGGATGTATCCTGGTTGGTTAGGTCATTGCCCCTGCCTTTTCTGTAATTGCCCTTTGTTTTTAACTCTTTTTTTCCCCCCTCATAGAGCAGTTCTGCTCTTGCTTCTCCTCGTCAATAATAGTGTGAGAAGTTACAGGCAGCGCCATGAGGGATGGCTGGATTTCATATGGGGTTAAGGAGGAGACACCTAAGGGGAGCATCGGGGGGCCTTTTGGGGAGTGGAATCTTGCAAGGCCAGCAGTGCTTGGGTAACTGTATCAGTAATAACATATATGGCCATGAATGCCTTGGAACTGGTATCAGAAATACCAAATTTGGGTACAGATGTAGTAAAACTGGGGCCAACAGGGAAAACGTGATTAGGGGTGATTGTTTATATGGGAGGAGAGGGGCATTAAGTGGGGGAATCCACACGGCCATCTCTTGGCAAAATGGCTTGGATACCAACAGCTGATAGGAGAGGAATGTGAGTGCAAATAGTGTGCATGAATAAAATACCCAAAACTGTATGAGAGAGTGTTTGCCCAAAAGCTGATGAGGCTGAAGAGGAAGTTTGCTTAAGATGACCATGAGCCAAATTAAGCAGCAACCAGTGAATTAGCAAGAGAGTTCTGAAAAAAGGTGTCAGCTCAAACTTTTTAAGTGTCAGGTCCATTTCCTGTTTACAATGGTTACATGATGATATCCCTCTGAGGAACAGCTTTTGACCACTCGGTTCACTTTTATTTTGGATCTATGATGTTTTCAAGACTGAGGCCCTAGCACTTAAGTTTATGTGTTTATTGTTAAACATGGGAATTCTCTTCTAGACTGCACTGGGATTTCCCACATGATTAAATTTTAAACACAGCTGTGCTTTGAGGATTGGGTTCTTAGATGTTTTTTCACCATTGTTTCCTTATGGCAATAAGAACTATTATATATATATATAATATATTAAAAACCTATATAACTACATATAATAACCATATCTATAACAGGTTTTATATATATGAAGTTAATAATTATGCATTGGTGCAGGGAGCACAACAAACAATGAGATATCATTCTTTGGGATCAGAATATGGAGAAATAGACTAATTAGTCCTTTCCTAGAATATATTTGTAACTATGCTTATGTCTTGGGGAGTTACTTAGATGACTTATGGAAGTCTGTAGTATGGATGTTTATACCATTAGAAATCTTACTCTAAAATTAGATATATTTTATACACAACAGGGCTCACCACTTTCCCTTGGAATTTGTGATTGGAAATGTTTTAAAGGAATACCATGTTAAAAATTTAGAAAGAATTTTATTTTTTACATTTGAATTGGTTTATATATTGCAGAAATATCTGTGTATGTGTATTGGAGATCACTTCTTATATAGCTATCTCTCCTCCCCAGTTACGTGGACCTTTCACAAAAGATGGTATTTAACAGAAAAAAAAAATCTTCTCCAGATATAAGTGATCTCAGGAAGGGAAGTTTTACTTGACAAAAGTTAATTTCAATTCTGCTGTTTAGAAATTGGACATTCTTGGTGCAGTTGAACAGCTCAGGTTGAAGTTTGATCCAAATTCCTCTCCTAGCTCTCCCACACTTCTGATAATCTCATAATAAAATTGACTTAGTGTATTACTGTGAAAGAAAAGGTTTTACATTGCCTGTGACTTGGAAACTCTTAGGTACAGTAAAGAAATAGAAACTTTATCGCTTGTTCAGTTCATCACAATCCTGGTAACTGTGTATCAAGATCTTGCCATTGGATTAGGGGGAGTTCACTTTCTTGTCTTTTGTCTGAAAAGGGATGGAGTTTTGGGAGGTTGTTCAAAAGTTTTGGTCTTCATTAACGCAGATCCTGTGCTAAACATTCAGATTTTGAGCAATCTCTGTTAGAGATGATGTTGCCGTCAGAAAAACTTGTTTGCGACTATGGCACTTGGAACAGATAGGACCAGTTTGTTCAAAGAGTTTAGCTCCTTTGGGTACCAAAATTAAATGGTTAGGTTTTACAATGTGTTTGGATCCTCATAGCAGATGAGCAGATCATTGTTAGTTATAATTTCAAACTTCTATAAAGTGTATGTGTATTATTGTCCTGGTTTCAGCTGGGATAGAGTTAATTGTCTTCCTAGTAGCTGGTAGGGTGCTATGTTTTGAGTTCAGTATGCAAGAATGTTGATAACGCTGATGTTTTCAGTTGTTGCTAAGTAGTGTTTAGTCTAAAGTCAAGGATTTTTCAGCTTCTCATGCCCAGCCAGCGAGAAAGCTGGAGGGGCACAAGAAGTTGGCACAGGACAGAGCCAGGGCAGCTGACCCAAAGTGGCCAACGGGGTATTCCATACCATGTGACGCCACATCTAGTGTATAAACTGGGGGGAGTGGGGGCGGGGGATCGCCACTTGGGGACTAGCTGGGTGTCGATCAGCGGGTGGTGAGCAATTGCACTGCGCATCATTTGTACATTCCAGTCCTTTTATTATTGCTGTTGTCATTTTATTAGTGTTTTCATTATCATTATTAGTTTCTTCTTTTCTGTTCTATTAAACCGTTCTTATCTCAACCCATGAGTTTTACTTCTTTCCCCAATTTTCTCCCCCATCCCACTGGGTGGGGGGGAGTGAGTGAGCGGCTGCGTGGTGCTTAGTTGCTGGCTGGGGTTCAACCACGACAATTATGATCTGCGATTAATCTTCTAGTGTTAAGGAAATGTAGATATTTTACAGACCAAATCAGGTGGTGTGTAGATGGGGGAGAAGAAATGATTCCTATCCCACCCCCTACCCTGGGAAAAGACCATTTTGGATCTGTGAAAATTATTTAGTGCATTAAAATATTTGCTACCAGGGAATGAGTCGTGCACCTATTTGTGGAATCAGGAAGTTGAATTTTTTTGATGTTGCTGAAAATCCTGTTAGTCATATTCTTGAAAACAAGTTTTCCATTTTTGCCAGAAGGTAAAATAACAAGATCAAGACTATATTATTAAACCCTCTTCAAATTTTGGGAGTAACTAAACAGTAACAGTAACAGCTAAACATATTTTGCAAGCAGTGTCCACAGAGATAGACACAGAGACACACTTACATGCACAGACACATGCACATTCATAGAATCATAGAATAATTTAGGTTGAAAGGGACCTCCAGAGGTCATCTAGTCCAACCTCCTGCTCAGAACAAGTCTAATTAGATCAGGTTGCTCAGGGCCTTGAACACCTCAAGGATGGAGATACTACAACCTCTTTGGGCAACCTGTTCCAGTATTTGACCACTTTCATGGTAAAAATCTTTTTTCCTAATTGGAACTTCCCATGTTCCAACTTGTGTCCATTGCCTGTCTTCCTATTGCTGTGCACCTCCAAGAAGAGACTGACTCCATCTTCTCTGTATCCTCCAATCGGGTAGTTGTGGACACACACAGACACTCATGTACACACACACAGAGGAGGACACTTGTGCGCATCAACACACAGAGGGAGATGTATACAGACACAGACAGATGGAGATGCACACACACAGAGGAGGACACTCATGCACATGTACACATGGAGGGAAACGCTCATGTGCTCACACAGGGAGACACTTGTGCACACAAACACAGGGAGAGCTGCACATGCACACAGAAGGCGTATGTGCATACGGGGAGATACACACAAACAGAATAACAACTTCAGGCAACTTAAAGAAGCCTCAGGTCTGCAGGCCCTGCTTATTATGGGGGAGTTCAACTACCCTAATATTTGTTGGGAAAGCAACGCAGTGGTGAACAAGCATTCTAAGAGATTTCTTGAATGCATTGAGGACAACTTCCTAATGCAATTGCTGGATGTGCCGACTAGGAGTGGTGCTCTTCTGGACCTACTGCTTACAAATAAGGAAGATTTGTTTGGAGATGCGACTGTCAATGGCAGCCCTGGCTGCAGTGACCATAAGATCACAGTTTGAGATCCTAAGGGGCATGAGGAAGACAAGTAGCAGAATAAAGACCTTGGACTTCAGAAGAGCTGATTTCGACTTGTTTAAGGAACTGTTATGAGGGATCCCATGGAAGTCTGCTTTGGAGGGCAAAGGAGCTCAGGAGTCCTGGGAGATTTTCAAAGACAGCCTCCTCAAAGCACAAGAGCAGTCCATCCTCCTAAGCAGGAAAAGGAGCAGACGTAACAAGAAACCAGCCTTGTTAACCAGTGAGCTACTGAGAGATCAAATGCAAAAAAGGAAGCATATGAGAGATGGAAAAGGGGACAAACTCCCAAAGAATATAGAAATATTGCTTGGGCATGCAGAGATGCAGTTAGGAAGACAAAAGCTCAGCTGCAGCTCAAACTGGCAAGAGATGTCAAGAATAACAAGAAAGGCTTCTATAGGTATGTTTGTAGCAAGCGAGCATGTATGCATGAATGTTTCTCTCTGCACACATATGTGCATGTCTGTCTCCCTCTCATAAAAAAAGTCTAGGTTGGAAGTGACCTCTGGAGATCATCTGGTCCAACCTTCTGTTAAAAGCAGAGTCTTAGATTAGGTTATCCAGGATCCTGTCAAGCTGTCTTGACTATTTCCAGCTCAGCAGTTTAGCTAGTTTTCTACCCATCTTGTGGTCCATCTATCCAGTCTGTATCTTACCAACTTGCCAACAAGGATGGGGAGGGAGACCATGTCAAACACCTTGCTAAATTCGAGGTAGATGATATCCACTGCTCTCCCCATATCCACTGAGCAAATGCACGTGCAATAGCAGAGGAGGACACTCATGCACATACAAAGGGAGAAACATGCCCTCACACATGCGGACAGGGGCACTTGCGCACGCTTGCTCACAGAGGCTGACACAGGAAGACACCCGTATACAGACACGCGCAAAGGGAGACACACATGCGACAGAGAGGGACACAGAGGGAGACACGGACACATGCACAGACACAGATGGAGATGCTCACGCGCACAGAGGGACAGATGTGTGCGCACACACAGAGACACTTAGATTCATACAGACATAGAGGGAGACACCCCCCCCCCCCCCCCATGCACGCACAGAGGACACTGATGTACATGGACACAGAGGGAGATGCACACACTCAGAGGGGGAGATGTGCACACACAGAGCATGCACACAGAGCGAGACATGGATGCACACATACGCAGGGAGACGCACATGCAGAAGGAGATGCACACAGACACAGGGAGACAGATACACGCACACAGACAGGAAGACAGGGAGATGTGTGCACACAGAGGGAGGCACGCACATAAACATACAGGGAGACAGTCATGAGCGTATGCACATGGACACAGAGGGAGATACTTGTGTGTGCACACACATGCGCATTGGTAGATACTGATGCATGCTCACACACAGGGAGACATGCACGTGCACACCCCCACAGAAGGAGACGCTCAGATGCATACGTATACACATACACAGATACACAGCGGAAGACACTCACACACGTGCGCACACACACAGCTGGAGATGCACACACATATACCATCATCTCTTCCCCTGTCCTGATTTTCCTGCTGGTATCAGTGTACAAACGCTACTGAAAATGCCCTGGGTTTGCCTGTATGCAGCTGAAAGGCAATTCAGGCCTAACATCTTGTAGTTTTTATGGTGAGGGTATGTCTGGTAATCCTGTCTCAGTTAAAATGACTGATAACAGACACGATAATGATAACTCAGTGTACAGTACAGCCTCAGTTCAGTGAAATGCAATGACATGCAGCAAAATGTAGCTGTCCTGTGTCTAAAAGCAACAACGCAAACATATTTAACTAAGTGACTTGAATTCAAACTCTTCAGTTGCTCTTTGTAGTTGAATAGATAGTTATATTTCTTTAGCTCAGTCCATGTCCTAACACTTCCCTTCTATGTCTGCATTATTTTTCCATATTGGAAATGATGCTACAACACACATGTTTTCATGCCTATCTTAAAGTAGCATCACAGACACTCAAAAATGTGGTGTTTGTGCTGTGGGCTATTTCATTCCAGGGTAAAATTACTTAAAATATATTGCCTGCTTCTTTTCTTGTATTCTTCCTGCTTTATGTGGGGGTTGTGCTTTGGGACAGCTGGGGAGACCGAAATTTTATGTCAGAAGTTTTATTTATATGGTGTTAAAAAGAATGATTGCTTTGTCACTGAAAGGAAAGAATAATGCTTTATCAGGGTACTAGTAAGTGTGAATGTGAACATACAAACCCTTGGAAAATCTGAGATAGCTTTTTAAAAAAAAGCTTTTGCTCTTCTTTTCATGCTGCTTCTACCCCCTTTTCTTCACCCTCAGCGTTACCTTGGTAAAATGAAACCTGCATGCACATGTAATCTTTTTAACCTATGTTGTTCGAGAAAAAGGTTTTAAATCTTTCTTTTTTTTTCCTCAAGATTCTTGCACTTGAAAACCACTCATCAGGTCTTCTTATATGGTATCTGCTTCATATCAGAAGTTCAGATAGAAAGATGCCAGCTAAACATAGAGCTGAAAACCTGAATGAGATGCAAGATGTAGGGGGCGAGCCACAGATCTGAGTCTGGACATCCTGCCCTGTCCCTCAGCAAGGTGGTCATCTGGCAATAGTTACTGGCAGCAACCATCACAGACCACATGCTGGTCAGAAGCCTGACTGGGGAAGGATTAGGAATGTTTTCAGTGTGACTCTAAGGAGATGATTTGGAATGTCTTACTTGGAAGAGAGGAGAGAAGGACGATGCTGCAAAACCATGGAGGGATGCTCTGACTACACTCCCTCCTCTTCAAACAAGAAAGCAAAATGTCAGGGAGTGTCTTAAAAATTTTGTAGTGAAGCTCCCTTCATGTGAACATGCTGATGTTGAGGTGCTACTTTCCTCCCACTTTTATCTCTTGCTTTTTTCTTTAGATGCCTTTTGGTTGAATTCTCTTATGTTTGTTCTACAGTAGTGGTTTTGGGTTGTTTTGGTTTTTTTTTTCTATGTGTGTGTGCGTAAAGTGTGGTAAATATCTGTTTGGTTGTTAGAGCTCCCTGTCTGTGGAAAACATTTTCTCACTGTTGAGGGGAAAATTATTGTCTGTTGTTCTTGTGCTCTGGCAATCTAAGATACAGCTTTCTTTTAGAAGTTACTTAATTTGACAAGTAATGTAGAAGGAAGAATGAGTACTTTATTTCGGGAAAGAAGTGGGAAGTGGTTTTGAAATTTGGTATTTTCAGGAGGTTTTTGAGTATGTATCGTGTTCTTGTTTTCTCATCTTCTCAAATGCACACACATGCCCCAAATGTTCATTCTTAAAACACTGTCTTCCCCAGACCTTTCTCAGTTGAAGGGATTGATATCATACCTGTTATCACCTAGGTCGCTGTTCCCAGAATCACTGCCATCTTATTTAGGTTGAACCTCTGCCTCTCAGCTTTCATTCAAGCCCTTGCTAATCATGGTCTGTGTGAAAAGGGAACCTTTATCATCAGTCTATAGGTGATAAAGCATTTTGTAGGGTACGGTGTTCGGAAGATCTCGCGATGTCACGGAAAGGTAGAAGGCTAGTCGTCGCCTCCCTATGACATATCAGTAATCCCACCTACCGTTGTTATTATAAAAGGAATTAACTGCACAATAAAAGACAGAGTTGACGCTCACACCATGTGTGTTGTCTGTCTCTTCCCTGGTCCGGGCCGACCAGTGATCTGGTCGCGGCACCTTGATATGTAGCAACGCTACACATTTCAAGACATTTCACTAATTTCTCTTGTAATGGCTAATCTTCTGCATCCACATAGATAACCTGTGTCCATTGCAGCGTTGTCCAGCACCTGGTATGGTTTTGTTGGTGTCGCGTCCCAAAGTTGGAGGGACTCAGGTTTGTGGATTTCCTTTGTCAGAATTAAGGTGAAACGACACCAGGGGAGTTCAAACAACATTCAACATTTATTCAACCTAGCTAACCTTGCCCAAGTACAAGTGAACTTATCAATATGAACCTTGCAACATGTTGTTAAGCCGCTGTTTGAGAAGAGAAGGGAGGTGTAGAAAAGAAATGGAAAAAGGAACATGAAATGTATCAGAAGGAGAGCCCTCCCATTGAGTCACGAGGTTCAGAGCAGACCCCCTTGCTTTCTGGACTCCTTCTCAGAGAGGAGCCCAGGGGCGGCTAGATCCACTCCTAGTCTCAGACTTGGTCAACGGTTTATGTTTAAAAGGATGAGGTGTAGGGACTGTGGAAAAGAGAGAAGGAAAAGAGGGAGAGAAAGAAAGAGAGAAGGAAAGGGTTTCACCAGTCCTGGGTCCAGCGTTGGTCCAGCCAGCGTAGAGATCCAGTTCCGGAGGGCGCGCACTGAGAACTCGTTCTCCCTTCTTTTATAGCGTGTTAGTCGATGGTCTCGACATGCGCAGTCCCATTCCCGGGGTTCTCTGGAATCGGTTGGAGAGCTTTGGGGGGGGTTCATCGCAGAGTTGCCTCTCTTTTTCTGCTGGCATGACCGCTTAAGATAGAAGCACAGTCCCATCCTCCATGGGGCCTCCTCCTCCAGGCGCATATGCTGTGCTCCTTCTCCTGGTCACTTAAGATAAGGAATTGCGGCTTCGGAGAAGCGCGGTCCCACCCTCCGTGGGGCCTTCTCCTCCGGCCACATTGTCCTGTTCACAAAACTCCAGCATTTTTACAGAGGCCATTTTCTCCACCAAAGTTCTTTAACGAATGTTTGAGACATTGACTATAATTTGTCAGACCGTCACAGTTGGGAATCTTTCCTCTGTACATAGAGAGATTATATGATTTGGCTTTCATAGTTTGGAAATTTTTCTTAACAATCAGCCTTCAGTAAAGCATTGCAATATTTCAGACTTCAAAAATGAGCCAGTCTATCACTATGAACTCGCCTGGCCATCTGGACTGTTGTCTGACCCTGGTTATTGTCACCGGACCTGCTCTGCTCTCCTCACCCAGGTAGGCCCTGGCCTGCCTTGCTGTTACCCTTGTCTCCCAGCTTGCCCTCCCTCACAAAGGAGTCACTCTTACTGTTCCCTGAGAATTTCATAGCCTCTCTCAGTTAACAAATGAGAGGGAGCAGAACTGGTCATGTACGTAAGCTAGTGTGTAATGGCATGATGACATGAATGGGCATTCTTTATCATTGCTAAAGCTCTGCCTACTTTAAAATGAACATTTAGACTACCTACTCATCAAGTGGGGTCACTTTTTAACCTTTAAGAGACTGCCTTAGGTACTGAAACACCTGTCAGGGAGCAGCAAGAGCAGGGCTGCCCCCTCAAGGAAGGCAAGCCAGAAGCTGAGAGCAGCCACAACACAGGCCAAGCAATGACCTCACCAACAGGGCACAGTCCCGCAGCACTAAAGCCAGTGTGGTGACAGCAACAGGTCCTATCAGTAATCCAGGGAGTCAGAGCTGCAGGCTGTGGGACCGGGGGGGCTGCAGTGATGCAGAAATCCTGGGGTGGCCTTACATAATTTCTCATTCTTAGAGTAGTTAGTGACTGTTTCCCATCCAATTTCTCCATTTCATCCAGGAGGATCGTGGCTCAGGATCTGTCCATGCTGCCCCCCCTTCCCACACATACCTTTCCATCAATTTCCCTACCCGTTCCAAGCACCCATCTGCTTCCCCCAGAGGGCCTTTTCCCTCTGTAACCAAACCCTCCTTCCCAGACATACTCATTTAGTCTGCTGACTTCAGATCAGGATCCTGCCGACTATGTCAGATGTTAGGCACTGATTAGCAAAATGCCATCCTGACTAGAACAGGCACTGATATGGTGATACCAGGATGCTTGACCCATCCTGTCAGAGTGTTCTCCTGCTAGCTAGGGAAAGCAGCCCCCCCTTCCCTCCCATCCTCCTGACCACAGAAAAAGGTTTGATTTGCATGGCATGGTCAGAACAACAGGCTTTGTTTAATGTCTTGATTTAGGCTGCAGTGATCCAGTGCAGGGCTGTCCAGCAGGTGCCTCCAGACAGCCCTGATCCCATGATTTGCATAAATTACTCCTTTTCCCATGTCTTCACCCTCCTTTTCACTGCCCTCATACTTCTGTTGCAGGAAAAAATCTGGTGAACCCATGTAGTTTAAATCAAATCAGGATCCAAATGGTTTTATTGATTTATTAATGACATAATTAGCCAGTAATCAGTGAGCTATACATTCAGGATCTATATCAGGAATTCAGCAGATAAAGCACAATACCACACACTTACAAAATATTGATAAACACTTAAAAAATTTTAAACACCCTTCTATAACTAATCCCAAGAGGTTCTAATTCCCCCCCCCCCCACACACACACATTCACACAGTTATATGCACACCCTCTCCTGGGAGTGTGGATACTTCTACTTGCTTACACTCCCTGTGGGAGATGTGGGTGATCCAGCTTTATGTGAAGCCATGCTGCTCCCTACATTCCTGGTGAGAGAGCACCCCACGAGGTCACATACACACACCAAAGGTGTGGGTCCCTACCTGCTGCATGCACTCTGTACCATCAGTGCACTAGCTAGAATGCAGGCTACTCATAGCGTCCCACAGGGAGGCTGCTCTGTCAGGCCTAGGCAGAGGTCATGATGTCTGCAGGGTGACTTTTGGCAGTGTCAAACCAGGTTTTGATGCCTGCTTTGTTCCCACTGTTACAAATTTTCATGCTTCTTTTATACTTCTTTTCGAGCTGACGCCTTTTTTTCAGAACTCTCTTGCTAATTCACTGGTTGCTGCTTAATTTGGCTCATGGTCATCTTAAGCAAACTTCCTCTTCAGCCTCATCAGCTTTTGGGCAAACACTCTCTCATACAGTTTTGGGTATTTTATTCATGCACACTATTTGCACTCACATTCCTCTCCTATCAGCTGTTGGTATCCAAGCCATTTTGCCAAGAGATGGCCGTGTGGATTCCCCCACTTAATGCCCCTCTCCTCCCATATAAACAATCACCCCTAATCACGTTTTCCCTGTTGGCCCCAGTTTTACTACATCTGTACCCAAATTTGGTATTTCTGATACCAGTTCCAAGGCATTCATGGCCATATATGTTATTACTGATACAGTTACCCAAGCACTGCTGGCCTTGCAAGATTCCACTCCCCAAAAGGCCCCCCGATGCTCCCCTTAGGTGTCTCCTCCTTAACCCCATATGAAATCCAGCCATCCCTCATGGCGCTGCCTGTAACTTCTCACACTATTATTGACGAGGAGAAGCAAGAGCAGAACTGCTCTATGAGGGGGAAAAAAAAGAGTTAAAAACAAAGGGCAATTACAGAAAAGGCAGGGGCAATGACCTAACCAACCAGGATACATCCCCACAGTATATGAGGAGGGTGAGCACAGCAGGAGTGGTGATAACAACAGGTTCTATCACAGGCTGGCAGTGGAAGGGGTCTGTGTGATGAGGCTTCAGGAGGGAGACATGAACAACTGGGTGAATCTTCCGGGATCATGGGAGCTCCAGGCAGTAGGTAACTGGGTTGATTTGGTCAGCCATGGTGAAAGGCCCTAAATAACCATGGTCCAGCTTGGCAGATGGTCAGGCAGTCTGGATGTGCTTGCTGGAAAGCCAAACCCAGTGACCAATGGAGAAGGCTGTGGCCAGGCAACACCATCTGCCTGCTTGCCTCTTGTAGGCACTTTTGGCTTTGCCCAGCTGGGTTATGAGAAGGATGTGAATTTGCTGGAATTGTACAAGCAGGTCACCAGTTGCAGGTGCGTGTGAAGCAGCTGCTGTGGTTGGATGACTCTGGGGGTGGAAATCAAAGTTAGCAAAGAATGGGGTCTGCTCTGCAGATGCAAGGATGTTATCGTTGTAAGCAAACTCTGCCAATGGGAGGAGGGTGACCCAGTCATCTTGGAGAAAATTATTGTAACGCCAGAGATATTGTTCCAGGATCTGATTCACTCTCTTTGCCTGCTCATTGGTCTGGGGGTGGTGAGAGGGCGAGAGGCAAGTTTGTATGGGGAAGAGCCCCACAAGCTCCTTCCAAAACCTGGCTGTAAACTGCTGACCTCCCCCCCTTCCCCCAGTCAGTAATGATGTTCTCTGGGAAAGGCTATGGCATCAGAAAATGTGCTGTAGGAAGTCAGGCAGTCTGTGGGCAATTTCCTGAGGGGAACAAAGTGAGCCATCTTAGTGAAGAGGTCCACGGTTGCTAGGACAGCTGTGTTGCCCTGTGAGGGGGGCAGGTCTACTATGAAGTCCATGGACTGTGGCCCGTACTGTGGGCCACCAGTAGGTCCAGGTAATCAGGTGTTGTATCTTCCATCAGCCCACGCATCTGGCTGCAGGTACATGGCGGCATTGATGGAGGACCTCTGCTTGCAGCAGTCTCTGAAAGATGTACAGCTTCTTCCCCCAATACAGGCAGCCGTCCTGTTTTTGCAGGCTAAGTTAGGCTGTGCCAGCACAATGCTTTGCTAGAAGTGTGCCATTTGCAGTGGTTTCTCTAACTACTGCAGTGAGCTCATCCTCTGCTGCGGTGGTGACGAAGTGTCTGAGTCCCCCTTCCATGACAAGGCATCGGCCTTGCCATTCTGCTGCCCTGGACGTTAGGTGAAAATGAAGTGAAAGTGCAAAAAGAAAGAGGCCTAGAGGGCAAGGCTGGGAGAGAGACACGTCATCCCTCAGTAGTAGTCCAGGCTATGGTGGTTGGTCAGCAACACTGTTGGGTCTTTTGCCCCCTTGAGGAGGTGAAAGGCAGCTTTGATTGCCAGGAGCAACTTGTCCCAGATGTTGTAATTTGTCTCAGTGGGAGCAGGCTGCTGAGAGAAAAAGGCACAGGGGTGGAGCTCCCGCTTAGGGCTGACCTTCTGAGAGAGGATGACCCCTATGGCTCCTCCGTCTAAGGCATCCACTTCTACAATGAAAGGCCGTCTGGGTAGTCTAGGAATGGGGCTGTAGTGAATGCCCATTTCAGTTTCTTAAAGGAGCATTTCTTGAGTTTGGCGTAGAGATGCTTCTGTCGCAAGTCACGCGAGACTTCCTGCATGTAGTCTACGTGAGCCTCTTGAGCGGTTGAAAAAGTCAAGATGTCATCCAGGTATGCCACGACAGAGTTATCAAGCAAGTCCCTCAGGACATCGTTTATAAAATGTTGGAAGGTGGTTGGAACATTGCAGAGACCAAATGGCATCACAAGATACTCGTAGTGGCTGTACCTGGAGTGGAAAGCAGTTTTCCACTTGTCCCCCTGCTGGATTTCGAGCAAGTTGTAGGACCCTCTCAGGTCCAGCTTTGTGAACCAACGAGCCTCCTGCAGGCGGACCAAGAGCTTCAGGATGAGAGGAAGAGGGTGACGGTTTTTAACCATTGTATCATTCAACCCCCTGTATTCTGTGCAGGGGCAGAAACCTCCATCATTCTTTTTTGCTGGAAAATATGGGGGCCCTGGTGGGGGAGATGGAGGGGACAGATGAACCCGCATGCCAGATTGCCCTCAAGAGCTGCTAATTCCAGGCATAGATGCATTTGAAAGGCTCCTCCTTTCCTAGGATCAGGTCAATGGGACAGTCATACGGGCAATAGGGCAGTAGTGTTTCCACCCCCTGACGCGCGGAAACGGACTCCACAATCAGTGAGATTGTAAAGTAGGTATGTTTATTCAGCGCTGGGCAGCACGGGGGGGTAGTCCCACCAAAGTCGTGCGCGCCCGACTCGGCAGTTAGTTTCAAGTTTATACAGTCAAGTGTTACATATTCACAATACGCCTATACATATGCATGACCTGTCCCCGCTTCATATTAAAATTAGCTCCGAGAGGTCATTTCCATAGTCTCCTCTCAACTGCGCTTGCGCAGTGCCTCTTTATGGTGGTCGTCTGGTGGTCGCAGAGATGAAGATAGATGACTCCTCTTCGTCACCGCTAGTAACCTTTCTTCTTGCGCAGGCTCAGTGATTTCTTGGTATTCACCCAAGCCGCAAGACCAGTCTTAGCTGGCTCTTGGGGCCTGCTCCTGCTTCTTATCAGGAACTGTCTTTACCTTATTGGCTGGTTCTTAGGACCAGCTCTTCTTATCAAGGACTGTCTCTATGTCAGCTAATTTCAACAATGTAAGCGCTAAACATCATCTTTCATCCCCCTTTATTATGTCTACTGAGATTCTTTTGACTCCCCTTGTCTCACCCCTTCTTCTCAAAGTCATCTGCAAAGTCACTGTACTCCTCTAGGAACATTGTTGGGAGCGAGGGATCCAGTGACTGAGGCAGAGGTATGTTCAACCTGGACAACTGCTCACAGGATGTAGAGCCAGGAACATGGGAGTCTCTGGGTCAAGTCACAGAGGGTGCTGTGGTGGGGGAGACAGCCCCAAGAGGATCCCAGGGCCAGATCTTGTCCTCAGGCTCTGAATATCCCCTTTCCACAGGAAAGCCCAAGAAGACCAATTGTCAGTTAACGATAGGTTCTGCTTCCATAACCAGAGCAGCCTGAGGATGACTAGAAAGAGGGGTGTGTGCAGGATGAGGAAGGGCAAAATCTCACTGTCCAGGTGCCATGGTTACCCGAAGGGGAAAAGTCTCATGAGTGATGACCCCCCCAATCTCGGGTTCTCCTCCCATCTTATAGCAATGACTGTGCTTGGGGTGGGTCAGGGCTGGGCACTCTTTTCAGACTCAGAGGCCATAAACCAACGGGAGGTCCTGAGTCTACCAGAGCAGTAGTTTAGATGGTGTGCCCACCTGGGAGGGTGATGATCCTGGACTCACAATACCCCTCACCTTGTGCAGATGCCCCTGACCACTCTCCCTTCACAGTGGTTAAGGTAGAGGATTTGTTGGGGCAAGTGGCAACACAATGGCCTTTCTCACCACAGTAGAAACATACCCTTTCCTTCCACCTGCGTTCTCACTCTTGAGGCGAGGTTAGGTTTTGCCTACCTCTATGGACTCCTCCTCTGGGGATAGTAAGGGAGGTGGAGCAAAATGTGGAGGTACGCTCTCTCTGATGTGTTATCAGGCACTTCTCCAGAGTGATAGCCAGGTCTGACAGCTGCCCCAGGCTCTGGGGTGGGTCAGCCCTGGCCAGCTCATCTTTGAGAGCCTCAGTCAGCCCTGATCTGTAACAGGCCATAAGGGCTTGGTTCCTCCCACCCGGTTTCCATGGCCAACTACATGAATTATTGAATTGAATTGAATTGAATTGGTGTAGTTAGTGCCTGACTGACTCCCTTGCCAGAGCTCCAGCAAGGCAGCCTCAGCTGCATGATTACAGTCTCCCCCAAAACTGTTCCAGAGCAATGAATAAATAATCAGGGTCCTGGAGCACTGTGTCATTGCACTCCATATAGGGGGTGACATGGTCTAGGGCCATCCCTGAGAGCCAGGATATTATTAATGCTGTGTGGCTAATTTCTGTTGGATAAGCAGTACAGATTAGCTGTATCTCACTAATAAATCCCCATGCCCTCACCTGATGCCCATTGAAGGGTTTGGGGAGGTGGGGGGCAGGGGCAGGCTGTGACCTGCCTCTGCATGCTGATTACAGCTTCCTGAAGGGTTTGGAGGTCAGCCTGGAGCTGTGGGGGAGCCATGGGGGCAAGTCCCTGTCCAGCCTGAGAGCCAGACTCCGTGGCACTCAGCTCAGGGCTCAACAAGGCCTGAGCCAACCGTCAAGGAGCAGCAAGAGGAGAACTGCTCCATGAGGGAAGGTGAGCTGAGAACCAAGGTGTGACCGATCAACAAACCCCTACAATGGAAGAAGGCTCGGAGAAGATAGGCAAGGGTGATGTGCTCATGAAGCTCAGAAAAGAATGTAGGAAGTGACCACACCTATCGTAAAGGAAGCTGAACTTAACACAAAAGGGGACTGTTTTAGATAAACAGCTGTACCGGTTGAGCGGGTCAACTGGTTATGTAAATGGCCTTCCCTAAAATAATCACTAGAGAGTATTGTCTTCCTAAGCCAGACAGACCAACATGGGGGAAGTGTATGTGTGGCTCAGCCCAACATAGAACATAAAAACTGGACAACCAGCAAGGTGAACTTTGAAGAGAGCAACAGGCTTGAGCTGGCTTCAACCCACGTATTCCTTCCTGGCAATTGGGGATGCTCAGTGTCGTGATGGTGAGCATATAGATATCGGTAACGGGAATCATGTTTGTATTGTGATCCAACTATATGTTGCAATTGCTATAGTGTGTTTGTGTTGTGATTTCAGTAGGTTGCTGTATCACTCTGCTAAATCAAAAATCCCATGTAACGTCAAATACCTACAAATAAGTAAATCTGATATTAAACATTAAACCCTCCTCATGTGGAATAACTAAAAGAACCTGGTCAGAGAGTATTGGACTCCGACACAAGGGCAACCACAGCACAGGCAGGGGCAGTGCCCTAACCAAAAAGGGCACAACACCACAGTATCTGAGCAGGGTGAGCAGAGCAGGGGTGGTGATAGCAGCAGGTTCCATCAACAGTCCAACAATCATCAGACACAGGTGAGGTAACAAGTCAGGTCTGAGGTCAATCTGGGAAGTCCAATCAACATGTCAGGAGTGACAAGGGACAGGACTGGAGACAAGTATACCAACAACATAGCTCAAGCAAGGACACGTAGTCTGGGCCTGAGCTTAAATGGAGCTCCTGGACCAGTGAGCAGAGGGTATGTGCGTGGGAGTCCCAGGTAAGGTTGGTCAGGGCAATGAAGGCCTGTTATTGCACTCAGCGCTTTGACAGTTATCTGTCACGTCCGGCAATTTCTCATGTCGTGGCCAGTAGTTTTCCACGTCTTGTTCAGTTAGATTAACCTCAGTCCAGGGACTAGTCGGTGGTGTAGTCATTTGCCTGCAGCCCTAACACTGAGCTAGCCATCTTGGAGAGGAATGGGCTGCTGCACAGGGTGAGCCATCAAATCTACCTTGGATAATCATCTTGTGTCATGCATCACCCTATGGGGGTGCTGTGACTTAGAAAAGGAGCTTGGGGTGACTAGATGTCCCACATTTTATTGTGTAAATAGGACAGGTGATTCCTACCCTGTACACCCACTGAATTTCAATGGCTCTCCAACTGTAATGTGGAGATAACGAACCGCAGGATATTGACATGCTGACTCTTTCCATGCACAGCACCAAGCACAACAAAACAGAAGAAACAACCAAGGACATTTTCATCAGAAAAGCTTTTTTTCTGTCTTTTTTTTCATGCAAAGTCAATTATTTTTCCACAGAGGAAAATTTTCAGACTGCTAAGCATATTTTTGATGACTATATAAATCGAGTAGAATTATGATAGAACAAGTCAGAATTAAAAAGAAAATCCTTGAAAATGCTCAAAGCTTTTGAGTTCCATGGGTTTTGAAATGGAAGGGTTTTTTTGTTTTTATAAATAAAAGTGATTACAAAATTAATTACAAAAATTGCTTTTTACATTTTCCCCCCCTTCCGGTCTCCCTTTTTCCCTTTCCCCATTTATTCCACTGATTGAAAACATAACAACAGCCATACTGGGTCAGACCTAAGGTCCACCTAGTATCCTTTGACTGACAGTGTCCAGAAGTGCATGTCAAAAGAAGGGGATAAGAACAGAGAAAGCGTATATGACGCTTTCTCAAGGGCTCTCTCAGCCTCTGACCATTTGCGAGAGATGGGTTTATTTTCTATTCTTCTTTTGTCACTCAGTGATGGTTCCAAAACTGAGGAAGACTTTTAAGAGTGCCACATTGGAAAAAGGAAAAAGTATCACTTGAGAAACTTTTGTCGTTGTCTCCCCCCTCTCCCCGAAAAAAGAAAAAAGCGAGAGAGGGGACAAAAAAAGAAACCTCCCCAAAGATTGCCTGTTCTGTTGTGTTTTGTGGCAACCTGGATGCCAGCAGTGGGGTATGAGGGGAAAGAAGAAAACATGGAATATTTTTTTACAGGGGTTGTCTTTACCTCTAACATTTTGACCAGTTCTAATAAAACTAAGAGGACAAAAGGCCTTTGCGGCGGTCAGGGTAGGAGGTTTGTTGGGGTAAATGACAACACGGTGGCCTTTTTCACCACAGTAAAAGCATACCCCTTCCCTCCATCTGTGTTCTTACTCTTGGGATGAGGGGTGTGGCTGGATGGCACCTACTTCCATGGGCTCATCCTCTGGCAGGGTGTCACGGGTGAGACAGAGTAAACGAGAACCCATAGTGGATCTGGATACTGGGGTTTATTTAAGAACCAACAAGATCAGAGCTTTTACCCTACTTGATCATCTCACACACTCACTCATTTGCTCGCTTCCTCCCCCCCCCCCCCCCCCCCCCCCCCAGTGTTACATTCACTAGGTCAGGTCTTAACTTCCCTTCCCATCAGGGAGATTGCTGCTGGTCCAGGAAGATTGAGCAGAAAGTTGGATCAATTCCTGCCGTGCCGCTACTCGCAGTTACCGGTCTCGGGCATTACTGGCCAAGGTCCCTGGGCATTTGGGGACTGGAGCGTCTCACATATGAGGAAAGGCTGAGAGAGCTGGGGCTGTTCGGCCAAGAGAAGAGAAAGCTCAGGGGGATCTCATCAATGTATACAAATATCAGAAGGGAGGGTGCAAAGACGACAGAGCCAGGCTCTTTTCAGTGGTGTCCAGTGACAGGACAAGAGGCAATGGGCACAAAGTGAAACACAGGAGGTTCCGCCTGAACATCAGGAAACACTTTATTACTGTGAGGGTGACTGAGCACTGGGACAGGTTGCCCAGGGAGGTTGTGGAGTCTCCCTCCTTGGAGATAATGCAAAAGCCATCTGGACATAGTCCTGGGCAACTGGCTCTCGGTGGCCCTGCTTGAGCAGGGGGGGGGTGGACCAGAAGACCTCCAGAGGTCCCTTCCAACCTCAACCATTCTGTGATCCCCCCAGCATTTGTCTCCACACATCACCCTGATCTCCAGGATCTTTCCCCACTTCCAGGATCTTCACTCACCTTCCCCCCCCACGCCCCTCCCTGCCCCTCGAGACCACTTCTTCTTTTCGAGAACCCTTCTTTTTGGCACCAGCTTGTCTTTCCTGAACCCCAAGGCCTTGTTCTTCCCAGTCTAAATAGTCTACGTGCAGAAGCAGAATGTGTGATCAGCCTCCTAATCGGTGGTTCTGTCTCGTGTCTCTCTGTTAATTGGAGGATGCAGGATATGCCACTTTTGTTCAGTCCAGGTGTTATCAAAGTTTCTGACCAGCCTATGCCAGTTGCAGCTAGCAAGTAGCAGGCTTCCACTTGAGAGTTCAAAAGTTCAATTTCAGACATTCACCCACACATGCACCCAATTATCTGCCGCCTGTTAGCATTCACAACTTAAGCTATGACAGGGTGGTAAGGGAGGTAGAGAAAAGCATGGCTGAGCTCCCCCAAGGATCTGGGCATCCTCTCTCTGGCACACCATCTGGCACCTCTCCAGGGTGATAGCCAGGTCTGAGAGCTGCCCCAGCCTCTGGGGTGGGTCCACCCTGGCCATCTCATCTTTGAGGGCCTCAGTCAGCCCTAACCTATAGCGAGCCATAAGGGCTCACTCTTCCCACCCAGTTTCCACGGCCAACTTCACAAATTGTGTAGTCAGCAGCCGGCTGGCTCCCCTGCCAGAGCTCCAGTAAGGCAGCCTCGGTCACAGCTGCACAATTGCTATCTCTGAAAAAAACCACTCCAGAAGAGCAACTAGGTCCTCAGAGTTCTGGAGCGTCGGGTCATTGTGCTCCATATAGGAGGTGACCCAGTCTAGGGCCATTCCTGAAAGCTGGGAGATAATTACTGCTGAGCAGCTAATACCTGTTTGGTAGGCCCCTGGATAAGCAGCATTGGCCACATCCGACTAACAAACTCCCATACCCTTGCTCAAATCTCACGGAGGGGTTTAGGGAGCTGGGGGGTGCACTGGGTGCAGAGGATGCTAAAGCAGCCTGCAAGAGCTGTAATCTGCCTCTGCATAGTGACCACAGCCTCCCCCAGGGTTTGGAGGTCAAATGGGGGCTGTGAAGGCAAGTTCCAGCACAGCCTGAGGGCCAGGCTCTACCAGTACTTAGTTCAGGGCTTGAGACGGCCTGAGCTAATTGCGAGGGAGCAGCAAGAATGGGGCTGTTTCCTAAGGGAAGGTGAGCAGGAAGTTAAGGGTGGCCACAATACCAGCCAGGCAACAACCTCACCAACAGGGTGCAGTCCCATAGCACCAGAGGCAGATGAGTAGAGCAAGGTGGTGATAGCAACCAGTCCTACTGGCAGCCCAGCGAGCATCAGATAAAGGGAACAAGCTAAATCCAAGGCCAAGCCCCTCACCACCCCTGGCCCCCAAGCCTGCCTGGCCTCCAGGGCTCCCAAGGGGCATCTCCCATGCCATGTCCTTTTCCAGTTTCCTATCCCTGCCCTAGCTCTGTGTCCCCTGAAATAGTCCCATGACAACCCATAGCAATTAAATCACTCTACAGCAAGTCCCTTCTGAACCCAGATCTCTGTAAGGTGTGAGGACACACCTTGCTGGGAGGGGAGGCTGCTGTCAGTGCCCTGAGGGCATTAATAGGCCTGAATTGCTCTGACCAGCCTCCCCTGGAGCCTCCACCCCCACTTTCTGCCCATGGGTTCCCTTTAAGCTCAGGCCTGGGCTTTCAGTTTCTAAGCTATGTTGTAGGTGCATTTGTCTGTGGTGCTGTCACAGCTATGCCTGTGTTTGGTCATGGACCTTGTTGATCTGGACCCTGATCTGCAGACTGGTTTCCTGGTTTGATCTTGGACCTGTCTTGTCACTGTGGATTTGCCTGGGCTATTTCTGCCCCTGGTTACTGTTGCTGGATCTGACCTGAGGACTGACTTCCTGGCTTAACCTTGGACTTGCCTCGTCACCATGAACTTGCCTGATGCTTTGAACTCTTGGTTGAACCTGGCTATCGTACCCAGGTCTGTCCTGCTTGCCTTGCCCCAGTACTGTGGGACTGGGCCCTGACTGGCGAGGGTCCTGCTGTTGCATTAAAGGGTAAAGAAGTTTGGCAGAAAATGAACCCCCTTGCGTTCCAGCTTATCCTCAGATGTCAGAGGGGCTGGGGGTGGCTAGGTTTAAATTCTGAGTGATGTCCAATTCAACGCTACAAGTCCAGTCGCGTTCAATACGTTGAACTATCACGATGACGGATGCACTAATAGCGTACTGCACTCTCAGCTTAGCTGCGTTCAACGCACTAGAATTACCAGACTTAGAGAGTTTGGTCGCGTTTAACGAACTATCACGGCTAGATTAATGAGCAGCGCAGTTTATTAAAGCAACACGAGTACAGGTTCTTTTGGATTGCCGGTGATAAATACACTGTCTGCAAAGCTCTTGCAAATAATAATACAGTCGACTACAAGCACACTAAATTACGAAGGAAAAGAGCTTAGAGAATTCTAAGTTTCCCGGGAAAGCACTCGGTACAGCCGAGTGTTCGAATCTCACCCAATGGGCGTCCCTATGGGGGGGAGGAAGAGAGGTTCAGCCCGTCGACTGATCCCAGAAGTCAGCGATGTCCTCCCAACTTGTCCACGATGGTATCTTCCCTAGCATTTCTCCTCTCTTAAGCCCTTTTATATTTTCTTATTTTTAGGTGGAGCTTGAGTGACTCTAGTCATTGTTACGGATGCACGACTAACCAAATCCAACAGGTGTTAAAACTCAGATTTATTCTTCAGTAAAAGTTAGTTAGAAGTCCGGTAACATTTTATAAAACCACAGGCTCAGTGATGTAAAGAGAATTAATACTACACGGCCGACTTAAGAATCCCCAAGATTTAAAGTGATGGCTCAAAACGCGCGTATCACTCACCGAAAAGCTGAGGGCTCTCTCCCTCGAGGAGTTACCTCGGGCGGTGCCCCGACCCGAGGGGGAGTCCCCGACTGCAGACCCGCTGCTCCGAGGAGGACTGCCAACATGTCCTCCGGCGGGACCCCGTTTATACCCCTGTCGAATCTGACCTGTGGTCATTTAATTCTATTGGCTAGGAGGGTCACCTCGGTGTACCTGGCGCATCTCGATTGGCCAGTTCAAATTTCAACCTGCAGCCTCCAGGGTTTCCTTCCCCTTCTCCCTTCCTGGAGAAGTTTTGTTTCCTGCTGGCGGGATGGGGGGGAATGTACTGCCACAGTCATATATACCTTTATTATGATCGGTGTAAAATCTCCTCGCTTTACTTTTAAAGGTATATGCTAGAGAAAATTCAGAGCGCATGCTCAGTGAGGGGTGGTCGCACCTTGGAGGCAGGTAGCTTTTGGGATGGAGGTGTCTTTTGGTATTATAATGAGATTATAGTGAGCAAAGTTTACCCAAAGGACATGATGTTGCGTGTCAGTACCCCAGAACGGGGCACTTACTTACTTCTGATAAAAATCAGAAGTAGGGCAGCAGGTCGACAGAACCCCCATTATTTTACCTCCTTGCTTCAGTGGATTCAATGCAGGGACCTAGCGTTCTTGTTCCAGTAGTTCCAGTTCCCTCTCCCTGCGATGATATCACAGAGCCTGGCCGCGGTGTCTCCGCTCCGCTCCACCCTCCGTGTTACTTCTCTTAGGGTCAGCACACCAAGCTCCCCTGGTGTTGCTAACATCTAAGGTTGCAGGTTATGTTGCTTAGGGCATTATTATGGAACAGATTTTGTGTATATCCACTGCATTCCGCCCTGGAGGTTTACCTTCCCTTAAGAGGGGGGGGACATATCAGTAAGTCACCTCCAGCAATCATTCCACACCTGCCTTGCCAGATGTGTTATTGTGCTTGGCTCCTGGCTCCCTGTCCCTTAGGGAGCAGCTGGCCCTTGGTGCAACCTGACAGTGTTGACCCCAAGGAATGCCAGTAGTAACCAGCTGACAGCTGGATTTTGTATTGTGCAATGCAACCCTTTGAGCCTAGTAGACAGAAAATCGGCTGCACCATCCTGTAGTGCACTTATCCAGTCCATATTTCACCAATTTGACTATAAGGATTCCATGGGAGACCATGACAAAGGCCTTGCCGAAGTCAAGGTAAACCACATCCACTGCTTTCCCTTCACCCACAGAGCCAGTCTTTTCATTGTAGAAAGGCAATCGAGTTGGTCAGGCACAATTTGCCCTTGGTAAATCCATGCTGGCTGTTCCCAATCACCTTTTTTGTTGTTTGTGTCTGAACATGGCTTACAAGTTCTTCAGTCCTGTGGGATATTGAGGCTGCAGCAGAATATGTCAAACGTATAATAATTGTATCACACTGTGCTTGACTCTTTAAGAGGAGCCAGGTCCAGCCTCCATGTCCAAGGCAACACTTTTCAGGTGATTAGAAAAGCCAGAGCATGGTCCAAGGGGATGGCTGGCTCTGAGGCATAGGAGAGAACAGGAAGAGGGAAATGCCTCAGTGATGGCAGTGGGTGTTATTCCCAGGTTTTGATTTGAAGGGTAAGCCATGCCTTGGGAGGGGTTCTCAACAGAGCATGGAGGGCTCTAGGTAGATGGCCCTCCTGGCATCTCCACTTTCTGGGCACTGTCCCCAAACCCTGTGCTTCCCCTGTACCTGTGCATGACGCTATTGGTCGAGACTGCTTGGGTGAGAGAGGCTCTTCCCTTGGCTGTGCCTAGTATGTCGAGATGGGAAACATTCTTCTTTTACTGTATGGGCCCTTTGAATCTTCACTCTGGCAGAATCTTTCCATTGGTTTAAGTAGTGTCTGGGTCACCCCAGAGTGGTGCAATAGTTCTCTCTGCTATACCCTGCGGGACAATCTTATCCCAGTGCAGTGAGCCCATATGTCTTGGACCCATTCGCGCTCTTAACCCAGGCATTGCGAGCAAAACAGTCTTGAGTCAGGGAATTTCACTGAATTTAATTTATTGCTGATTGCATCAACTTATAATTATGGATATGGGTACTGAGAAACAACTAAGAGTCAAACAAACACTCAGGGAAAACATCCTTTCTCCTTTGTCTGTCTCAGCTTTGCTCCAGGCACCTCTCCTCCCTCCTTCCTAGTGTCCAATGCCCTTGCTTTTGCTGTATGCTACACTCAGTCCCTTCAGTGAGGTGGCGGGTGGGCACAGGAGGTTGGGGGTCAGTGTGGAGTGGTTTCCTTTTTTGTCACTCCTTGTTTATTACTCTTTTAAACTGCTCCAGTGGGGATTCCTCCACAGGCTGCAGTCCCCTTTGTGCCTCCGCCTGTGTCTCCTCCAGTATCTCCTTCTCTGCTCCAGCATCTCTTGCCCCCAGCGGCTATCGCCTTTTCTTAAATATGTTTTAGCAGAGGTGCCATGTGCTTCTCTGGTTCCAGTTTTGGCACCAATGGGATGGTGTCATCTGTTGTTGAGCTGGCCTGGAACTAGCTGTGGCCGGCAGAGGGCAGTCCGTGACCTCCTCCCACACACATCACCCCTGCAGCCCCTGCCCCCAATACCTTGCCAGTTATGCCCAATACACTCCACCCCTTGCCTCTTCGAAACACCTTAATGTACATGCATTATAAACTCTACCCTTCTTCCCAGACAATAGGGATTGCCATGGTAACAATGTGTATGTGCATTGGGTATATGTGGCAAGGCTTGGGGGGGGGGGGCTGCAGGGGTGGCCTCTGTGGGAAGAGGTAAAGGGCTGCCCCGTGCCAGACACAGCCGGTTTCAGCCAGCTCAGCAATGGGTCCACCGCAGGCCAAAGCTGACCCAATCAGCAAAGTGTGTGGTGCCTCTGCAAAAACATATTTAAGAAAGGGCAAAAAAACGCTGGGCGGCAAGAGGAGGAGGTGTTACCTGATCAGAAAGTAACTCCCGAAACACACAAAGTATGTTTAGAGAGGAGACATTGCTTTATTCTGCACAGGGTGCAAGATGGAAGATTTCCACAAATCCAGCACACCTACTGAGGTTTTCAGTCACGCCTATCTAATACGTATGTTCCACCTAACTATTGCATATTCATTATGTTGAGCAAGCATGACGCGTTGTTCTCTTGAGCAATCATCCCAGAGTCTTCTATGCCTGCGCGGGGGTCTTCGGTGGTCGTTTGGGGAAGAATACCCCTACTCCTTTTGCCCTTTTATGGTCGTGCATCATCTGGGGACACCAGGGTCTTTGTTTCTCTTGCCAACCCCTCGAAGGAGGATGTATGTCCTTAATTAGCAAGTCTGTGACTCTTTAAGCATCCTCTATTGCAAGCAGAATCTTAAACTAGATAAGCTTTACCTTGAGTACACATAATTTAAACAGTCCTTGAATAGCAAACGTACCACG
This sequence comes from Aquila chrysaetos chrysaetos, assembly GCF_900496995.4. Lineage (NCBI taxonomy): Eukaryota > Metazoa > Chordata > Aves > Accipitriformes > Accipitridae > Aquila > Aquila chrysaetos. Next base: position 4,698,153 of record NC_054457.1, on the reverse strand, counting down.
CTTCTCATGGTTTAGGTTTTTTTTCTGTAAACTATCACCGCCTTCTTATTTGTTAATCAGTCTTCTGAAGGCTTGAGGGAACAAAAAGAGTGAGAAACAACAGAGGGAACACCAAGGTCAGAGAAAGGAGGAGGAGGAGGTGCTCCACGGTGGAGCATATATTCCCTGCAGCCCATGGAAGACCTGTGCGGGAGCAGATATTCACCGCAGCCATTGGAGGACCCATACCAGAGCAGATGGATGTTCCCAAAGGAACTGCTGCCTGTGGAGAGCCCATGTTGGAGCAAATTTTCCTGACAGGACTGAAGCCTGTGGAGAACCCATGCCGGATGTGGTGGGTTGACCTTGGCTGGACTCCAGGTGCCCACCAAGCCACTCTATCACTCCCCCTCTGCAACTGGACAGGGGAGAGAAAGTATAATGAAAGGCTCGTGGGTCGAGATAAGGACAGGGAGATCACTCACCAATTACCGTCATGGGCAAACCAGACTTGACTGGGGGAAATTAATTTAATTTATTGCCAATCAAAAGTCAGAGTAGGATAATGAGAAGTAAAACCAAATCTTAAAACACCTTCCCCCCACCCCTCCCTTCTTCCCGGGCTCAACCTCACTCCTGGCTTCTCTACTTCCTCCCCCTGAGTAGCGCAGGGGGACGGGGAATGGGGGTTGCAGTCAGTTCATCACACTTTGTCTCTGCCGCTCCTTCCTCCTCACGCTCTTCCCCTGCTCCAGCGTGGGGTCCCACCCACGGGAGACAGTCCTCCACGAACTTCACCAATGTGGGTCCTTCCCATGGGCTGCAGTTCTTCACGAACTGCTCCAACATGGGTCCCTTTCCACAGGGTGCAGTCCTTCAGGAACGGGCTGCTCCAGCGTGGGTCCCCCACGGGGCCACAGGTCCTGCCAGGAGCCTGCTCCAGCGCTGGCTCTCCATGAGGTCAGAGCCTCCTTCGGGCACATCCACCTGCACCGGCGTGGAGTCCTCCACGGGCTTCAGAGTGGATATCTGCTCCACCGTGGGCCTCCATGGGCTGCAGGGGAATCTCTGCTCTGGCACCTGGAGCACCTCCTCCCCCTCCTTCTTCACTGACCTTGGTGTCTGCAGAGTTGTTTCTCTCACATATTCTCACTCCTCTCCCTCGGCTGCTGCTGCGCAGCAGTTTTTTTTCCTCTTCTTAAATATGTTATCACAGAGGCGTTACCACCGTCACTGATTGGCTCAGCTTTGGCCAGCGGTGGGTCTGTCTTGGAGTTGGCTGGAACTGGCTCTTTCCCACATGGGGGAAGCTTCTGGCATCTTCTCACAGAAGCCACCCCTGTAGCCGCCCCGCTACCAAAACCTTGCCACACAAACCCAATACACTGGAGCAGAGGAAAAGAGTGAGAAGGCAGGAGCAGCAGAGAGGAATTGCTATGTACTGCCCGTAGACCCCACCCCCCCCAGCTCCGCTGTGATGGGAGAGGAGTCTGCAGTGAAGGAGTGTATTGGGTGTACATGGCAAGGTTTTTTGTAGCAGGGGGGGAGGTGGAGGCTGCAGGGGTGGCCTCTGTGAGAAGAGGTCAGCGCCTGCCCTGTGCTGGACACAGCTGGTTCCATCCAGCTCGCCAGTGGACCCACTGCAGGCCAATGCCGAGCCAATCATCGAAGCTGTTGGCACCTCTGTGAAAACATATTTAATAAAGGGAAAACCACCAGACGGGCAGTGGAGGAGAGAAAAAAAAGTGTGAGAGACAGCATTGCAAACACCAAGGTCAGAGAAGAAGGAGGAGGAGGAGGTGCTCTAGGCTTCAGAGCAGATGTTGCCCTGCAACCCATGGAAGAGATCATGCTGGAGCAGGTATTCACACTGCAGCCTGTGGAGGAACCACGCCAGAACAGTTGGATGTTTCCTGAAGGAATTGTGGCCCATGGAGAACCCACACTGAAGCAGATTGTTCCTGACAAGACTGCAGCCCATGGAAGAGCCCATGCAGGAGCAGATTTTTTTCCTGAAGGACTGCAGCCCGTGGAGAGGACCAACACTGGAGCAGGGGAAAAGCGTGGAGAGGAAGGAAAGACACAGAGGAACTGATCAGAACCCCCTTATTTCCCATCCCCCCCTGCACCACTCTGGGGGCAGGTAGAGGAGTCAGGAGTGAAGGAGTGAAGTTTGAGATTGGGAAAAGGGGGGGGGGGGGAGTGTTGTTTTAATTTTTTTGTCTTTGTTTCTCACTATCCAAATTATTTTAATTGGTAATCAATTATATTAATTTTCCCCATGTCAAGCCTGTTTTGCCTGTGACAGTAACTGGTAAGAGCTCTCCCTGTCTTTATCTTGACCCACGAGCTTTCTCGTTCTTGTTTTTTCCTATTTTCTCCCTCTGTTCTGCTGAGGAGGGGGAGTGAGCATGCAACTGGGTGGGAGTTTGGCTATTAGCCAAGGCTAACCCACCACAGTATGTACATTCAGTAAAACTCCACCCCTTGCCCCTGCAAAACACAAAAACCTAGAAGGTTACAACACTTTGAACATATATCCATTGCAAACTCCACCCCTTGTCTCTACAGACTAGATTATTTGGTTTAACCTCATAATAATCTGAACTCTTATTACAAACTTCAGGCCTCGTCCCTGCAAAACACACAGCCAAGAACATTATAGCCCTTTGAATATTCACTGTACTTTAGCCTACAAACAAATGATTAAGATACTATGAGCAATGGGTAACACCACCATTACAGGTACCAATAGGTTCATGATTTCGATTGCTGTAGAGCTCCATCCAGACCCAAAATGGGTGGTGATCAGTCTTCACTTGACGGCAGCGGGAGCATTTCCTTATTTGGGGAGTAAGATGGTGCACCAAATGGCTTTGATCTCCTAGAGCATGCTCCACATCCTCTAACAGCATTAACTGAGCTCTGACCTTTCCCCTGCACTTCTAATTTCTAACTCGCAACTTGAGATCTCTGAAGGGCTTTCTGCCCCACTTCATCATATCTTCCTCCTTTTCTTTCAGGAACATCCATAAGTCCCAGCGTGTAGGGCGGGCACATGGAAAATTTTCAACCCTTCTTGGCACCTGTCACGTGAAAGGGTAAAGTGATTTGGCAGAACATAAACCCCCTTGCGTTCCAGCTTATCCTCAGATATCAGAGGGGCTGGGGGTGTCTAGGTTTAGATGCTGACTGATATCCAATTTGGCACTATTAGTCCAGTCGCATTCAACTTATTGAACTCTTATGATTATGGATGCACTAATACCACACTGCACTTTCAGGTTAGTTGCGCTCCATGGACTCACATGGCCAGAATTAGAGAGTTTGGCGTCGCCCAGTGAGAAACTTTTACGGCTAGCTTAACAAATAGTGCAGTTTATTAAAGCAACAGAAATACAGGTTCTTATGGATTGCCAGTGATAAATACACTGTCTGCAAAGCACGTGCAAATGATAATACAGTCGACTACAAGCGCATAAAATTATGAAAGAAAAGAGCTCTAAAGAATTCTAAGTTTCCTGGGGAAGCACTCGGTATAACCGAGGGTTCAAATCTTACCCAATAGGCATCCCTATGGGGGGGGGAAAGAGAGGTTCAGCCCATCGACTGATCCCAGAAGTCAGCGATGTCCTCCTGACTTGTATATGATGGTATCTTCCCTCAATAGTCTTCCTCTTTTGGGGTCTTTTTATCCTATTTTTCCTTTTAGGTGGAGCTTGAGTGACTCTAGTCATACATACCTTTACTTTGATTGGTATAAAGTTCTCTCGCTTTGCTTTTAAAGGTATATACTAGAAAAAATTCAGAGCGCATGCTCCGTGGAGGGGGTGGTTGCACCTTGGAGGTGGGTAACTTTTGGGATGGAGGTGTGATTTGGTACTATAATGAGCAAAGTTCGCACAAAGGACAGTATTTTGTCAAAATAAGACAGACTATTGGCCCAGGGTGGCAAATAGGCAGCTTATCAGTACCATAGTACCATGAAGTTCCCATCTCTGCAGTGATTCACAGAGCCTGGCCATGGAGTCTTCTCTCCGCTCCACCCTCCGTGCCGTTTTGCAGGCAATGTTGTCTAGGGAACCACTGTGGAATGGATTCCTTGCATACCAGTTGCATTCCACCCTGAAAGCTTCTTCGAAGTTATACCTTTCCTTAATGTGTGAACAATACCGTACCTTTAATATAGGTTTAATTTCTAAGTCACCTCCAGTAATTATTCCACAGCACCTTTTTTTGAGTTTGCCCATGCTACTGGACTCTCTGCATCACCCTTGGCTATGCTGCTAGTCTTACACCTGCCTTCCAGCATGTTCCCCCCAGTACAGTACATATAGGTCACTCCTTGATCAATAGGATGTCCCACCATCTCATCAGGCAATGCCACGGGAGCATTAGTAACTTTGCCTCGCTGTCAGAGCTTTTGGGCCATGGCATTAGTGATCACTGCCTTTTGGGGGGGGGGGCCCTTCTCCCTTGCCTGTAAACACACTCCAGCGGTCCAAGCAATTGCAGTCGATTACCTCCTTCTTCCCAGTCCTTCCACAGGGGTCTCTCATTTGCAGGATCAGACCATTGCTCCACATATCCCTCCATCAGCTGATCCCAAAGCCTTCCTCTCTTGTGCAGAGCAGCATTTACAAGTGTCATAGGCCCCAAACTCCCCAAAGCAATGCTCTCTTGAGCCATCAGCTGTATCCCAGCGTCTCCAGTTTCCCAGCAACACCATAGCCACTGCAGGAACATGTCCGTGGGGTGGAAGCTGTAGGTGCTCTGAGTAAAGGACCACTGAATGGTCACACTCCGGGGAGCAGTGCTCCCATTTCCATAGGTCTGCTTGCTCACTAACTGGGGCGGCCTGAAAGGGATCGGTTTTTAAGTCACCATCAGAGTCCTCAGTTTCCTCATCCCAGGTGTTGGGGTCCCACTCCGGGGCAGTCAATTTATGCTCTCTGGCTGCTCCTGCAGCAGCCTGGGCAGTTCTGTGCACAGCTTTCCACGTGGCCATTTCAGTGCTAGTAGTCGCTAACTTCTGACCAAGGGCTTCCATTTTGGAGCACACAGCAAGCCCCGGCACACTCCCACAGCAGAGCAGCACACTTTTCTCCAGGCGTCTCACATTCAGCACAGCCCCTCTGCAGCTCCCAGGCTAATGCTTTTGGATCCTGCACGTGGTGACGGTCCAGGTTCCAGGCCACCGGGACATGGGCTTGGAGAGGGACCCGTCCCAGTTCTTCCCAATTGCCTTCCCATCTGGCAGGCGCTCTCTCTCTGGTCCCCTCCTTGACTCTCCCCTGTGCTCGCACCTACCCACTCCATAGGCAATGGGTGCACCACTACCACCACAACACAACACCACAAATTCCCAATACCTGAACTAAGGCTCCCTCTGGAGTTTCGAAGTCACTACCATTATTCCAATCCCAGGCTATGCCAGGTCCAGGAGTTGCCCTTGTTCTCTACCAATTACTGCTGTGGGCAAACCAGTCTTGAATCAGAGAATTTCACTGCATTTAATTGATTGCCAGTTACATCAACTTTTAATTATTGATTTGGGTATTGAGAAACAAGAAAGACAGTCAAGCAAACACTCAGGGAAAACACCTTTCCCCCCCTCTTTGCTGGTCTCAACTTCACTCCAGACATTTTCTCCTCCCCCCCTTCCTAGTCTCCAATCGCTTTGCCACATGTTACATTCAGTCCCTTCAGTGACATGATGGGTGTGCAAGAGGTTGGGGTCAGTGCATGGTGGTTTCCTTTTTTGCCGCTCCTTGTTTCTTACTCTTTTCAACTGCTCTGGTGTGGGCTTCTCCACGGGTCAGGCTGCAGTCCCCTCAGAGGCATACCTCCTCCTGTGTCTTCTTTTGTGTGTCCTCACATGTCTCCTCCAGTATCTCCTTTTGTGCCTCCTCTGCTCCAGCGGCTATTGCCTTCTTAAATATGTTTTAGCAGAGGCGCCATGTGTTCCTGTGACTGATTCCAGTTTTGGCACGTGGTGGGTTGGTTTTGTCCATTGCCAAGCTGGCTGGAACAGGCTGTGACTGGCAGAGGGCAGCCTGTGACTTCCTCCCACACAGGTCACCCCCGCAGCCTCCGACCTCCCCCCTCAGTTACCAAAACCTTGCAAGTTATGCCCAGTACACCCAGGTCAAATCGATCCCTACGTTTCCTGTTCTTATTGGTAGTCTGTCTCTGAATGATTATAGTTCCTTCAGGAATGCAAGCTTCTTTACAGGGCTAACAGACAGACACCTATGTTCCTCGCTCCTGTTTGTTTGCAAATAAGCAAGTAGTTGTACATGCTCTTCAACTGTGATGTGTACTTGGTTTCATTTATTTCATCTCCTGGCTGAGCTCTGTTTAGGGTGAGATGTTTGCAACTCAGTGAAATCTACTGCAGAGCTCAGAAATGATTTTTGTTAACACTGAGCACAGTTACATCACAGCTTCCAAGTAATTAAACTCAGGGACGGAGTGTGCGTCTGTGGAAGGAAATGGGAGGGCCCATCTGAAAGTTCAAAGATTTGTGTAAAGCCACATTAGGGAAATGCCATCTAATTGGAGGAATCCAAAATCTGAATACACTTCCGTGCATTACAGATATTGATATTTCTTTCCTGGGAGAGGTCTCGTCTTCTGCCTTTTGCATTTCTCATTCTGCACTGAGGCTAGCAATACTCCAGTGGAGGCCTAGAGGACACATCCACACACACCCCTGTAGGTCTAATACTGCTGCTTGCTTAGTAAATTCATTGCTCTCTGCCCTGGAGTTGAACGTGATTCTCAAACACAGCACCCGGTGGGACCAGAGTCTGGTCAATGATGGCTCAGGCTGCCCCTGCAGAAAGCAAGAGATGTCTGCAGGAATGGAACACAGGGTTAGCTCCACTGTAAGTATCTTGTAGGGGAGGTGACAGCTGTATGCCTTGCATTTAACAATATAAATCAGAGCTGCTGTTTTTAACTCATTCTGATTTCATATGTCTTAACTATTTAAATGTGAAATTAATGGGGACAGGAAGCTGGATGCGCATTTACCCTAAAAGGAATTTGCAGATGAGCATATTTATTTGCCTGTGAAGTTAGGAAAGCATATTTAAAGCATGTGTTTCAGCTTTCTGTTGAGAGGGGATGGCTAATGAACACTTTATTTTGCTTTTTTGTGAGTTGTTTTTGTAAGCGATACGACCTTCTGGTTAATCATTTCCTTTAATTCGCCAGCATCACTTCAGTCTTACTTGGACTGAACCTTTCCTACATGTCCCACTCTCAGCCAGGCAATGAGAAGCCGTTCAACAGCACCAAGGAGGAGAAGAAAGAGACAACAAAGTATTCAGGGTGAAATTTATCCCATTGCAGTCTAGCTTACACGAGGTCTTAAGCAGTATTTCAGCTGTTATCATGGGATTTAAGAGATTTCTTGGGCATTGAGCAGGCTTGGTCGAGTTTAATTCTTAATAAAATGATGTTTCTAATAACATGAATTAAAAAGCTAGATCACATTAAGAACCCTAATAACTATATTGCATGCGAGATTCTCACAGAGAATTTGAATATTTTTTTTATTTAATGACTGTGGTGGGTTGGCCCTGGCTGGACGCCAGGTGCCCACCAAAGCCGCTCTATCACTCCCCCTCCTCAGCTGGACAGGAGAGAGAAAATAGAACAAAAGGCTCGTGGGTCGAGATAAGGACAGGGAGAGATCACTCACCAATTACCATCACGGGCATGGGGGAATGAATTTAATTTATTACCAATCAAATCAGAGTAGGATAATGAGAAATAAAACCAAATCCTTCAGGAACAGACTGCTCCAGTGCGGGTCCCCCGCGGGGTCACAAGTCCTGCTAGCAAACCTGCTACAGCGTGGGCTCCTCTCTCCACGGGTCCACAGGTCCTGCCAGGAGCCTGCTCCAGCACGGGCTCTCCATGAGGTCAGAGCCTCCTTCGGGCACATCCACCTGCACCGGCGTGGAGTCCTCCACGGGCTGCAGAGTGGATATCTGCTCCACCGTGGACCTCCATGGGCTGCAGGGTGAGAGCCTGCCTCACCATGGTCTCCACCACAGGCTGCAGGGGAATCTGCTCCGATGCCTGGGGCACCTCCTCCTCCTCCTTCTTCACTGACCTTGGTGTCTGCAGAGTTGTTTCTCTCACATGTTCTCACTCCTCTCTTTGGCTGCAGTTGCTGTTGCGCAGCATTTTTTCCCCCTTCTTAAATATCTTGTCACAGAGGCGCTACCACCGTCACTGATTGGCCCGGCCTTGGCCAACGGCGGGTCCGTCTTGCAGCCGGCTGGCACTGGCTCTATCGGACATAGGGGAAGCTTCTAGCAGCTTCTCACAGAAGCCACCCCTGTAGCCGCCCCGCTACCAAAACCTTGCCACACAAACCCAATACGATGACATGACATAAATGCTAAATTTTTTTTTTTTAATTTAAAATGCATTTAAAATTAAATGAATACATTCAAAATTGTGAGCAGCATAAGGGAGTTTTAACAGGTCAGTTAGTGCTCCAAATTGGTAACAGAGTTTGCATGAGTGTGAAATGTTTCTTACAAGATATATAAGATCATTCTCTGCCAATACATATGTAGAAGAAAAGTTTAAATCTGAATTCTGTAGATTTTATTAAAGTATAACTTCATAATCTACATAATTTGAAAGTTTCCTCTTAAAGGAGTACCCTACAATATTCTAAAAAATGGTAAATGCCATAGAGAGTATCTGTTTGCGTGTTATGTATTTGTATGAGAGGCTGGGGAATGATTATGCAACTAAATCTGGCTAGTAACATTCACTGAAAAGATGAAAGTGTTGAGTCTGCATTGGAGAAAACAAGGAACACCACATGAATGCTGTATGATGTACCTGTACCAAGAAGTTGCAGTACAGAATTTGAAAAAGTTTGCTGCGTGTTATAAGCACAGATAAAACTTATCCCTCTTTACGTTTCTGCACTATGTACCTCGGATATTATTTAGGTTGCAAAGGGAAACTTTTGAGGTTTACATTTACTCTCTGCTCAGGCCTGTTCCTGTGAAGATTTGATTTGCAGACTCCTAGAACCATTCAGGTTGGAAGGGACCTTGGGAGGTCTCAAAAGCAGGATCAGCACTGAATTCAGACCAGGTTGCTCAGGGCTTTATCTGGTCAGATCTTGAAACTGCGCCCCGCAGTTTGGTGTTGTCCACAAAGTTGATGAGGTGCATTACGTCTCCTCCTCCAGGACACTGATAAAGATATTAAGCAGGAGCTGTTCCAGAATAGACCCCTGAGAAACTCCACTTGTAACCAACCTCCAGGTAGAGCACGAACCATTAGCCTTTGAGCCCAATGATCCAGCCACTTTCTCACCCATCTAGTAGTCCACAGCATCCCAACTTGGATATGAGGATGCTGTGGGAGACAGTGTCAAAAGCCTTGCTAAAGTCAAGGTAGGCAACATCCACTGCTCTCCCCTTGTCCCCAGAGCCAGTCATCTCATCATAGAAGGCATCAGGTTGTTCAAGCATGTTTTACTCTTGATAAATCTGTGCCGGCTCTTCCCAACCAGCTCTTCCTTCGTGTTCCCAGAAATGTGTTCCAAGAGGACTTGCTCCATGATTTTCCCAGGGACTGAAGTGAGGTTGACCAGCCTGTAGTTCCCTGGATCATCCTTCTTGTCCTTTCTGAAGACAGGTGCAACGTTTGCCTTTCTCCAGTCACTGGGGATCTTCCCTGATCTCCAAGCCCTTTCAAAGATGATTGAGAGCAGCCTCATAATGAAATCAGCCAGCTCTCTCAGCACCCTTGGCTGCATCACATCTGGTCCCATGGACTTGTATGGGTTGAGATTTCTCAAAAGATCCCTGATGCCTGACTTGATCTTCCACTATTGGCAGTTCCTCTCCTCCTTGAACTCTGTGTCTAGGCACAAAGGCCTGGGAGACCTTGTCTTAGTGGTTATTCTTACTTAAAGCAGTGAGCTTTGAACTCACCTGAAGTGAAAGGAAATCTGCAATACTGAATGCAGCAGCTTTCTGATCACTGCAATATTTTGAGTTTGTAAACTCTAAAACAAAACAAAGCCCATAACAGTGGAAAAATCCTCACTGGATATAACTTCTCCTTAGATCTGTTTGATGTAAGATATCAAGGAGTTTAACACTGGACATCAGTCAGCACTGTTTTGTTCAGGAGAATGAGGTAGGGTAGTAGTTACTTCTGTAAGGGCCCTGAGAGCATCCCCCCGTTCCTGGAGGTTTGGCTGCCTGGGCTCAGGGACAACTTAGAGACAGTGCAGCTGAGGGCTGCCCCCCTTCCCTCTGGTGTCCTTGGGGAGAGCACTCCCAGACAGCTCTGCAGGGAAGCCTCAGCAAGGGCTGACCCCCCTTCCCATGGGAGTTGCTTTTAAACTGAGCCTCCACCGTTTGGCCCCTGCCTGAGCTACAGCTCCCACTGTGTTGCAGCCAAGCCTGTGCCTGGCCATGGGACCCAGACCCTGACTCACAAACTGACTTCTTGGCCTGACTTCGCACCTGCCTTGTCACCATGGACTTGCCTGGAGATCACTGGACTGTCTGACCCTGGTTACCGTCACCGGACCTACCCTGCTCGTCTTGCTTGGGTACTGTGGGACTGGGGCCTTACTGGTGAGGCCACTGCCTCTGCTGGCCTTGTTATCACGCTTGGCTCGCCTTCCCTTGTGGAGCAGCCCTGACAGCTTTTATCTTTGAAGAAGGAAAACTAGGTCTTTAAAAACCCTGTAGACCTTATCCTCTCCTCATAGGGCATGTGCTCCAGCCTCCTGACCATCTTGGTGGCCTCTGCTGGACTTGCTCAAAGTTTATCAACATCTTTCTTGTACTGGAGGGCGTGTGTGCGTGCACACTAGAGCATGCTGCTGGCTCTTGTTTAGCCTTCTGTCCCCCAGAACCGCCAGGTTCTTTTCAGCAGATCTGCTCTCCAGCTAGTCAGTCCCCAACCTGTACCGCTGCAAGGGGTTATTCCATCCCAGGTACAAGATTTGGCATTTGTCCTTGTCGAGTTTCATAAGGTTCCTGCCGGCCCATTCCTCCAGTCTTTCTAGATGCCTCTGAATGGCAGCTCCATGCTTGAGTATATCAACTACATTCCCCCAGTTTGGTGTTGTCCACAAACTCAATGAGGTGGATTCCGTCTCCTCCTCCAGGTCACTGGTGAAGATATTAAATGGGATAGGTTCCAGGACAGACTCCTGAGGAACGCCACTTCGTACCGGCCTTCTAAGCATGTGTGCAATTCTGCTTTCATAAAAAACAAGTATTTGCAGGATCACAACTGTGGGGCGTGAAACCTATCACACTGAGTCATCGGGAGCAGCTCTCCAGATCACCTTTCAGACCAAGGGGGGTTGCTGCCTAGGGATGAGACACATTATGGGATGCAGGAGAAAATCATTTTGGGATCGCACAGGATTTATTATGGGTTGTTTAGGGGAGGAACTGTTGTCCCCAAAATTTGGGTCCATTACCCGGTGTGCGTCACCCAATTTACACACAGAGTCAAGGTATTTTCTGTTGTTACGTAAATGCACAGATACGGGTGCATGGTGTCGTGGTTCAACCCCAGCCAGCAACTAAGCACCACGCAGCCGCTCACTCACTCCCCCCCCCCACCCAGTGGGATGGGGGAGAAAATTGGGAAAAAGAAGCAAAACCCACGGGTTGAGATAAGAACAGTGTAATAGAACAGAAAAGAAGAAACGAATAATGATAATGATAACACTAATAAAATGACAACAGCGATAATGAAAGGATTGGAATGTACAAATGATGCGCAGTGCAATTGCTCACCACCCGCCGACCGGCACCCCACTAGTCCCCGAGCCGCGATTCCCTGCCCCCGCTTCCCAGTTCCTATACTAGATGGGACGTCATATGGTATGGAATACCCTGTTGGCCACTTTGGGTCAGGTGCCCTGGCTGTGTCCTGTGCCAACTTCTTGTGCCCCTCCAGCTTTCTCGCTGGCTGGGCATGAGAAGCTGAAAAATCCTTGACATTAGTCTAAACACTACTAGCAGCAACTGAAAACATCAGTGTTATCAACATTCTTCTCATACTGAACTCAAAACATAGCACCGTACCAGCTACTAGGAAGACAGTTAACTCTATCTGTGGTGGGTTGACCCTGGCTGGGTGCCAGGTGCCCACCAAAGCCGCTCTATCACTCCCCCTTCTTAGCTGGACAGGGGGGAGAAAATATAACAAAAGGCTCGTGGGTCAAGATAAGGACAGTTTAATAAAGTGAAAGCAAAGGTTGCGCGCGAAAGCAAAGAAAAACGAATGATATTATTCTCTACTTCCCATCAGCAGGCGATGTCTGGCCACTTCCTGGGGAGCAGGGCTTCAGTACGCGTGGTGGTTGCTCCGGAAGACAAAAAATGCCTTCCCTTCCGCCTCCCTTTACTTAGCTTTTATATCTGGGCTGACGTCATATGGTATGGAATATCTGTTTGGTTAGTTTAGGTCAGCTGTCCTGGTTATGTCCCCTCCCAAGATCTTGCCCTGCCCCAGCCTGCCATTGAGGGAGGGGGCAAAAATGTTGGGGAGACAGCCTTGATGCTGTGCCAGCGCTGCTCAGCAGTAGCCAAAACACTGGTGTGTTATCAACACCTCTCTAGCTACTAATGCAGAGCACAGTTCTATGAGGGCTGCTATGGGGACTATTAACTCCATCTCAGCCAGACCCAATACACTATCCCAGCTGAAACTAGGACAATGGCACAAACCAGCACACCGTTGGTACAAACTGACAGTTATTTATACACAAAATTTAGTCAGCTAATACATATTCATTGTTATTCTATTAAATGATTGGTTAAAATTCTTCACCTATCATGTAAATAACTACGCATGCCCGCTACGATTTTTGAGACCTTTACTTCCTTAACCTTTTGGGTCGGTGGGTTTCTTGAGTGGGTGGTCCTTGAGTCGGTGGTCGTGATCTCCCCCTGCTGGAATTATCTTTCCTCTAGTTTCACTTTAATTTGGCAACAGTAAGCAGTCCTTCATGGACCTTTAACAAAGCAGACTATCGTTCAATTTGGGGTTTTGTTCTTAGACAGCAATATCCTGGTTTACAGTGCCAAAGTATTGTTAGGGTAAAATGAACTAAGTTAATCTTTATCGATATCAATTCCCCCCTTTGAGACTTATCGAAATTCTAATTTTCGACAAGTCTCACCTCCATTTTGCACCACCAATGCATATGATCGAGATAGTTGTCTAGTAATAAGGGTTTTTAAACATCCAAACATGATACAGACAATAATAATCTTCAATTTTATCATGTTTGGATTTTCCCTTCCAAAACCCAATATGAATTTTCTCAACAATTGGTGAAACTAAACACAATGCTATAATTAATATTATAATCAAATTCAACATAAAAATTTTCAATGTTCTAAATATAATTCGCAAACTTATAACTCAAAAATAACAGCAATTGTCCGAATATAAAAGGAACCGTTAACTCTTCTTTGAGATCTTTAATTTCTCCGGGGGTGGTGCCTTCTTAACTCTTGTATAATTAATCCAAGAATCCACTCCTCCTACTTTTACCGCAGTGTAAGTTCTTAACAACACAGTGTATAGTCCTTTCCACTTTTCCTTTAATGGTTCGCCCTTCCAAATCCGTATGTAGACTAGGTCTCCCAGCTGAAAGGGGTGAACAGGGGTATCCAATGGTAACAGTGTCCTCTGGTTTAGATATCTATGTAAAGAAGATAAAATCTGCAAAAGAGAGATTAAATACCCTTTGACTGTCTCTTGTCCTTTAATATGCATTTGATCCCCTTGTGTTGTGATTAAGTTAACAGGATATGGTTTTCCATATAGTATTTCAAAGGGACTCACTTTTTCTCTAATTCTTGGAGTTATCCTAATCGTTAATAAGGCTAGAGGTGGGGCCTCTACCCATTTAAGGTGGGCTTCCTGACATAATTTTGAAATTTGTCTTTTAAGAGTCTGATTCATTCGTTTTACTTTACCACTGGACTGAGGTCTCCATGGAGTATGGAGATCCCATTTTATCTTTAAAAATTTAGATACTCCTTGTACTACTTCTGCTATGAAATGAGATCACTTTTATCCAAAGATATTCCCTCTGGAATACCAAATCTTGGAATAATTTCTCTTAGCATTACCTTAACCACTTCTCTAGCTTTATTGGTGCGACAGGGGAAAGCTTCAGGCCGTCCAGAAAAGGTGTCTACTAAAACTAGTAGATATTTATATTGATTATACCTAGGCAACTTTGAGAAATCTATTTGCCAATACTCTCCAGATGTTATTCCTTGTTTTATATTTCCTCCTGGTGTCTTCTTTTCAATTTTTGGATTATTTGCACAACATACTGGACATTTCTTTACCACTATATCTGCAAGGCTTTGCATTTTTTGGTCCTATGACATATTTTTTTGCAACAAGAACCAATGCATCAGAGCCCATATGTGTTTCCTGGTGTAATTTCTTCAATACAAATTCCATTGTCCTTTTAGGAATTAGGAGTTGTTTTAAAGGTGTCATCCACCATCCTTGTTCAATTTTGGTACAGTCTAGTTGTTCAGCTAGTTGATCTTCTTTTTCTGTGTACTGTGGAGGAGTTAAATCTAGGCATCGTTCTGGAATTAGAGCTCCTTCTATCTTTGGGGTTTTTTTTTTAAAGCTGCCTCTGGCAGCTGCATCTGCTCTCCAATTTCCTTTGATTACTTCATTGTTTCCCTTCTGGTGCGCTTTACAATGAATTATTGCAACTTTTTCTGGCTTTAAAACAACTTGTAACAATTTCACAATTTCAGCGCCATATTTAACAGGAGTTTCTTCTGAGTTTGGATTGCCCCATGAGCATGGACAACTCCAAAGGCATATTTTGAGTCAGTGTATATATTAACTTTCTTTCCAGTACTCATTTCTAAAGCTCAAATCAGAGCTATCAATTCAGCTTTCTGGGCTGAAGTATTATGAGGTAAAGACTCAGCTTCCAGAATGCGGTCTCTAGTCACTATTGCATATCCAGCACATCGCTTTCCTTCAGACATAAAACTCCTCCCATCTGCATATAATTCTAAATCAAAATCTGAAAGGGGAGTTATCTTGTAAATCTGGTCTGCTAGAATAAACTTCTTCAATTGTTGTCAAGCAATCATGCTGTAATTCGTTTTGTTCCGAAATTGGCAGTAAAGTCGCAGGATTTAAAGTAGTAGATATTGAAAGGGTGACATCATCCTGCTCCAGCAAGACAGCCTGGTATTTACCCAATCTGCTGGGAGAAATCCAATGGTGTCCCTTATTTTCTAGGAGAGAGATCACAGCATGGGGTACAAATACAGTTATATGTTGTCCCAAAGTCAGTTTCCTGGCCTCTTTAATCAAAATCACTGCCGCCACAACAGCTCTCAAGCAAGCAGGCTATCTTTTACTGACCTCATCCAACTGTTTAGAAAAATACCCCACAGGTGTCTTCTAACTTCCCAACATTTGGGTTAGGACTCATAGGGCTACTTGCTGCCTCTCATGTACATATAGCTGAAAGGGTTTCTCCAAATTTGGAAGTCCTAATGCAGGAGCTTCCATTACTCTTTTCTTGATTTCACCAAACCCTTTTCGGCATTCCGCAGTCCATTCCAACAGCTCTTCTGGCCCTTTAATAGCAGCATATAATGGTTTAGCAATCAGTCCAAAATTAGGGATCCACAGTCAACACCATCCGACCATGCCCCAAAATCCTCTTAATTGTTTCTTTGAGGTGGGTATCACAATTCTACAAATTGCTTCTTTTTGTTCTGCGCTTAACTCCCTCTGTCCCTGCATTATGTCAAATCCCAAATATCGAACTCTGTCTTTTACTATTTGTGCCTTTTTCTTGGAGACACGATAACCTGCAAGTCCTAAGCTGCATCCAGCCCCGTAGTCCCCAGTACAAGAAAGACATGGACCTGTTGGAGTGGATCCAGAGGAGGGCCACAAAAACAATCGGAGGGATGGAACACCTCTCCTATGAGGAAAGGCTGAGACAGTTGGGGTTGTTCAGCCTGGAGAAGAGAAGGCTCCAGGAAGACCTTATTGCGGCCTTTCAATACTTAAAGGGGGCTTATAAAAAAGATGGGGACAGACTTTTTAGTAGGGCCTGTAGTGATAGGACAAGGGGTAATGGTTTTAAACTAAAGGAGGGTAGATTCAGACTAGATACAAGGAAGAAATTTTTTACGATGAAGGTGGTGAGACACTGGAACAGGTTGCCCAGAGAGGCTGTGGATGCCCCATCCCTGGAAACATTCAAGGTCAGGTTGGACAGGGCTTTGAGCAACCTGATCTAGTTGAAGATGCCCCTGCTCATTGCAGGGGAGTTGGACTAGATGACCTTTAAAGGTCCCCTCCAACCCAAACTATTCTATGATTCTGTGATCTGTCAGGATATATTTTCCCCTAACAACATGCAGTATGGGAAACAAACAGGAGGAATTCCAAGTCTGACTGCAGTTGCAGAGCTATGATCTCACTGGAATTACAAAGATGTGATGGCATAGCTCACATGACTAGAGTGCTGCAATGGATGGATACAGGCTCTTTAGGGAGGACAGACCAGGAAGGCAAGGAAGGAGGGATTGTGCTCTATTCAAAGGAGTGGTTTGAATGCATGGAGCTTTGCCTTGGAACAAGTGACAAGCCAGTTGAAAGCTTATGGGTAAGGGTCAGAGGACAGACCAACATGGGTGACATCGTGGTGGGCATCTGCTGCAGACTGCTGGATCAAGGAGAGAAAGTAGATGAGTCCTTTAGACCAGCAGTCTCCAAAGTGGGGTGCACACACCCCAGGGGCTGCACAAGATGATCTGTTGGGGTGTGGCAAAAAAATATTGGAACTTCTATTTATACTTAATTTTTATCTAAAAAAAAAAAGGAAAGAAATTAAGCTTTAGTAATATTGAATATGTGGATTGACACTGGCACTCTCACTCGGTCCGTATGTCAGTCGCGTGTCACATACAGTAGCGAGGTATCCTGAGGGAAGAGTGGGTGTTCCACAACGCGAAGAGGTTGACAGTGGCGCCCTCACTCATTCGCTTGCTTTCAGCATGTTGCAAAGTATTGCAGCTTATGTGTGCTGGGTTAAGTGGCTTTATGGATTATATTACATAGTTTTAACTAAACTAACCCTCACAGAATGGACAAGTGGCTTAAAAAGATTCCTGCAAAGAAACTGCAGATTGAAGATAATGCTAATAATGCGAGCATAAGCGAACTACAATAAAATGGTAGAGCTGACACTTCTACTCCTAGTAGGAGTACTCTTTGCCAGCCACATTACAAGGTAAAAACAATGATGATCTAGTCAGATCTGACAAGAAGTCAGACAAAAACCCGGAAATTATCAAGAAGACTATTTGAAATATGGATTTACATCCACTATCATCAACGATGAACCTTGCCCTAAGAGTATACTGTGCCTTGAGATATTAGCTAATGATAGTATGAAGCCGTCACGATTAGCAAGACATTTAAGAACTAAGCATCCAGAACATGAAGACAAACCTCTACAGTTTTTTCAACAATGTTTCAAGTCACGTGATACTCAGTCCAGTACCTTACAAAATTTCACTAAAATTAACGATAAATGTTTAGAAGCCTCTGTTGAGGTTTCTTACTCAAGAGCGAAAGACAAAAAGCCACGTGCCATTGAGGAAACACTTGTTCTTCCTCCCGCAGTAAAAATGGCTGAAATAATGCATGGAAAACAATATGGCGACAAACTAAAATGCATTCCTTTGTCAGGAAATGCCGTTGGAAGACGCATAGAAAACACTGCTGAAGATTTGAAGAAACAAATATTAGAACCAATTACACAGTGTGGGAGGGTTGCTATGCAGTTGGATGAAAGTACAGGTGTTTCTAACGTCTCATCTTATGGTATTTGTTAGATTCTGTTTCAAGAATGAAATACACAAAGAACTACCTTTTTGTGAGCCACTAAAGGAAAGATGCACCAGAGAAGATATATTCTCGACAGTAAATGACTCTTTAATAAAAAACAATGCTTTGTGGAAAAACTGTGCAAGTGTAACCACCAATGGAGCGGCTGCTTTGACTGGAATAAAAAAAGGATTCCGGGGTAAGGTTACAGAGATAGCACCACACGTGGAACTCATCCACTGCTTCATTCGTAGGCAAGCTTTTACAGCAAAGATGTTGGAGCCAGAACTGCACAAAGTGCTACACGATGTCATCGGTATGGTTAATTTTATAAAAACAAGACCTGTAAATAGTAGAATCTTTACAATACTTTGTAATGAGATGGGGAGTGACAATGGAAATCTTTTGTACCACACAGAGGTTCGCTGGTTATCTCATGGCAAAGTGCTTAAAAGAGTTGTCGAACTTCAAAATGAGTCATGCATTTTTCTTTTACAAAAAGACAAGTGTTCCAAATTTGCTGACCTTTTCTGTGATGACAAGTGGCTGCCAGTAGTATGCTACCTAGCAGATATTTTTGAAAAAATAAATGCACTTTATGTGTCCCTTCAAGGTGAAGGTGACATTTTAACAAAGAGTGAGAAAGTAACTGCTTTTCAAAAGAAACTCATGCTATGGAGAGAGCATTTGGAAAAGAGCTGTTTGGAAATTATGTGACACTGATGCTGAAAACAACGTGTGTCACCTATAAAAGCTCTTGTATCTGTACACTTACAAAACTTGGAAACAGAATTTTGTAGCCTGTTTAAAAATCTTCCCAAAGAAGAGTTTCAGTGGGTTTTGAACCCATTTGTCAAAAATATAAAAATGCAACATCTTCCGAGTAGCTTGCAAAAACAACTGATTGACATCGTCGGGGAAGATGAAAATTTACCAGCCAAATTTTGTAAAAGTCAGTTCTTCGCCGGTCGAGGAGGGAGGCAAGGATGCTTAGCATAGAATTACCCAGGGAATTTATTCTTTTCTTTTAGCTATGCACATAGCGGTGCCCCAGCCTAATGCATGAAGGACCCCGATACAGAGGAAAGCAGGGTTTATATATGTTACAATACAGTTGTGTAGACCAATCAAATTACTCATGTTAAGGGGTGGGCTAATCAGTTACTATTGCTCACATAATTGGTATGTACTTGTCCCATGCAGGATCAGTACATGCTTGTCCCGTGCAGGTGGTGTGGACGTATGGTCGGTGGTGTGTTAATCTTCATTGTTCTAAACCGATGTCCCATGCAGGTGTGTGTGGGGGGGTTATACTGGATTCTGGTTGATTACTGTTCTGGCCGTGGTTATATGCCTGGGTTTTTTTGAAAGGTAAATCTCCGATCGTTTTATCGTCAGTATGGGGCATTCTCAGCCGGTAAGAGCTGGCTTAGGTTGGATCTTCAGGTCACATCGACCCTGAGGATAAAAGCTCATAGCCTCAGGTAGTGTTCATTCTTCTACGCAAGTCATATTGCAGTTAGCGCCTTGCCTTTCACAGTTTCAGGAAAAACTTTTGCATAATTGGTGGATGGGATTGAAAAATGAGTATCATGGTTTAGTAAGCTCAGCCAATGATGCACTTCTTCCATTTGGATCTACATTTCTTTCTGAGGTAACTTTTTCAGCTATGACAACCATTAAAACCAAGTATCAAAATAAACTGAACTTAGAACTAGACCTTCGAATCGCTGTATCACAGTGATAAACCAAGATTTTTTTAAAAAATGAAGTATATTCAATTGCATTGCTCTCATTGAAAAACATTATTTTTTTTTTTTTTAGTGAGAGCAGAAAGATATTGTTCTTTTCATCTTTATCTCATCCTTTTTTTATTTCAATTTTTTGTGTATGTTTTATAATGTACATAATATATTAGTACAGTAGTACATTTATATAAATTATAAATGAATACATATACATATATTGGGGGTGCGCACTCAGAAATTTTTTATCGATGGGGTGTGTGATCAAAAAAGCTTGGAGACCACTGCCCTAAGGAACAGGGATCCGAGCATGATAACAAGGCTGGGAGGGCAGGGGCCTCTACAGCTAGGGCTCCGTCCCACAATACCCGAGAAAGGCAAGCCTGGGGATGGGAGTTGGGATCAACTGAGAGTCCATATCACCAGACAAGTTTGTGGTGATGAGCGAGGTCCAAATGGAAGCTGGGAAATGAGTCAAGGTTCATAGACAGGCACAGCTATAATAAAACTGGAAACAGGTAGTCCCTCAATGTAGTTTAAGCAGGAAGATAAAGGCCCAGGCCTGAGTTTAAATGGAGCTCCTGGGGCCATGGGCAGGGGTTATGGGGTAGAGGTCCCAGGTGAGGCTGATCAGGGCAATTAAGGCCTATTGATACACTCAGGAACCTGATACCATGTGTTGCTTGGGGTTTTTTTTAGAGAGAGAGAGAGAGATAATGCAAGGTCCATGTTATTGAGTCACTTACAATTTGTTTTCTCCCAAAGTAAATTCACCTGGCTTTAGATGGCATAAATGCACCACCTCCAGAAATTTCTCCTAGTATCCAAATGTGTAGATGATCAAAACAAGTGTATATGCAATAATTTGTCATAACTGTTCTCATTATTTCCTGCATATCATTTTTATCTTAAAATAAGTTCTCTTGAATTAGTTTAGTTTAATTTTGTCCCTGACGTAATAGGCAGAAAGCCTACAACCTTGGGGCAGGCAAGAAACGAGGATGGTATTCGATTAACAATGTCAGTGCCTTATCCATAATGATTACTTTCCTAGGGATTTTTTTAGCTTGAATTCTGAGCTTGAATTGATTCCAAGTTTCAAACACCTATATGAAGTGTACTTACTAGTAGTTATATCTATTGCCTAAGCCTAAATGAAGTGGGAACAGGAAACTTAAACTATTTTCCAGTGTTAATTTTTTTTCACCTATCTTGAAACTTTTATTTCTTACGGGGCAGAGTTACAAAGGTGAAGACGAATGTGTCATGGTTTAACCCCAGCCAGCAACTAAGCACCACGCAGCCGCTCACTCACTTCCCCCCCACCCAGTGGGATGGGGGAGAGAATCGGAAACAAAAGGTAAAACTCCTGGGTTGAGATAAGAACAGTTTAATAGAACAGAAAGGAAGACAGTAATAATGATAATGATAACAATACTAATAAAAGGATTGGAATATACAAAACCAGTGATGCACAATGCAATTGCTCACCACCCGCCGACTGATGCCCAGTTAGTCCCCCAGCAGCCATCCCCCCCCAGGCCCACTCCCCCCAGTTTATGTACTAGATGTGACGTCACATGGTATGGAATACCCCGTTTGCCACTTTGGATCAGTTGCCCTGGCTGTGTCCCCTCCCAAGTTCTTGTGCCCCTGCAGCCTTCTTGCTGGCTGGGCATGAGAAGTTGAAAAATCCTTGACTTAGTCTAAACATTACTTAGCAACAACTGAAAATATCAGCGTGTTATCAACATTCTTCTCATACTGAATCCAAAACATAGCACTATACCAGCTACTAGGAAGAAAATTAACTCTATCCCAGCCGAAACCAGGACAACCAGGCTCGATAGAGAGTATCCTGGGGGCAGCACGCTGTTACGTTAAAGCGTAACAAAGTTTGGCAGAAAATAAACCCCCTTGCATTCCAGCTTGTCCTCAAATGTCAGAGGGGCTGGGGGCGGCTAGGCTTAGATTCTGGGTGATGCCCAATTCAGCACTATAAGTCTGTTTGCGTTCAATATGTTGAACTATCACGATGACGGATGCACTAATAGTGCACTGTACTTTCAATTTAGTCATGTTCAATGAACAATCACGGCCAGACTTCAGGAGTTTGGTTGCGTTCAATGAACTATCATGGCTAGACTATAATGATCAGCGCAGTTTATTAAAGCAACAGGAGTACAGGTTCTTTTGGATTGCCAGTGATAAATACACTGTCTGCAAAGCACATGCAAATAATAATACAGTTGACTACAAGCACACTAAATTATGGAAAAATTCTATAGAGATTTCTAAGTTTCCGAGGAAGCACTCGCTATAACCGAGGGTTCGAATCTTACCCAATAGGCATCCCTATGGGGGGGAAGAGAGGTTCAGCCCGTCAACTGATCCCAGAAGTCAGCGATGTCCTCCCGACTTGTCCACGATGGTATCTTCCCTAGCATTTCTCCTCTCTTAAGCCCTTTTATACTATTTTCTTATTTTTAGGTGGAGCTTGAGTGACTCTAGTCATACATACCTTTATTATGATTGGTGTAAAATCTCCTCGCTTTACTTTTAAAGGTATATGCTAGAGAAAATTCAGAGCGCATGCTCAGTGAGGGGTGGTCGCACCTTGAAGGTGGGTAGCTTTTGGGATGGAAGTGTGTTTTGGTATTATAATGAGATTATAATGAGAAAAGTTCACCCAGAGAACATGATTTATCATGTCACTACTCCAGAACTGGGCACTTATGATATAAATCAGAAGTAAGACAATAGCGTTGACAGAACCCCCATTATTTCACCTCCTTGCTTCAGTGGATTCAATGCAGGGACCTTCCATTCTGGTTCCAGTAGTTCCAGTTCCCCATCCCTGCAGTGATATCACAGAGCCTGGCCGTGGTGTCTCCATTGCGCTCCACCCTCCATGTTGTTTCTCTTAGGGTCAGCACACCAAGCTCCCCTGGTGTTGCTAACATCTAAGGTTGCAGGTTATGTTGCTTAGGGAATTATTATGGAACAGATTTCATGTATATCCACTGCATTCCACCCTGGATGTTTACCTTCCCTTAAGAGGGGGACATATCAATAAGTTACCTCCAGCAATCATTCCACACACGACAATGTTTGCGGGACGGTGTGCTAGCAACATCCTTTGGTTTGCAATCTCAGTGGAGGTAGGGGATGGAGATCCATTTGGCAGCAAAGAAACGAGGGTTATTGATTTCTAAGAAACCACAGAAGTGCCTGAGAACAGCCACATAGGAATTAGGGCTTCTCCCCCAAAAAAGGTGGCAGGATCCATAGACCAACTGAAGTGCATCTACACCAATGCACGCAGCATGGGCAATAAACAGGAGGAGCTGGAATCCGTTGTGCAACTGGAAAACTATGACTTACTTAGATGCAATCACGAAACATGGTGGAATGACTCACACAACTGGAGTGCTGCAATGGATGGCTATAAACTCTTCCGAAGGGATAGGCAAGGAAGGAGAGGCTGTGGGGTAGCCCTGTATGTTAGGGATTGTTTTGACTGTCTAGAGTTTGATGATGGTGATGAAAGGGTTGAGTGTTTATGGGTAAGAATCAGGGGAAAGGCCAACAAGGCAGATATCATGGTGGGAGTCTGTTATAGACCATCCAACCAGGATGAAGAGGCAGATGAAACATTCTATAAGCAGCTGGGAGAACTCTCACAAGCCTTTGTTCTCATGGGGGATTTCAACTTACCAGACGTCTGCTGGAAATACAATACAGCAGAGAGGAAACAATCTAGGAGGTTCCTGGAGTGTGTGGAAGATAGATAACTTCTTGACACAGCTGGTGAGTGAGCCAACTAGGGAAGGGGCCCTGCTGGACCTGTTGTTTGTGAACAGAGAAGGACTTGTGGGTGATGTGATGGTTGGAGGCTGTCTTGGGCATAGCAATCATGATAGAGTTTTTGATTCTCGGAGAAGTAAGGAGGGGGGTTAGCAGAACTGCTGCCTTGGGCTTCTGGAGGGCAGACTTTGGCCTGTTTAGGGGCCTGGTTGACAGAGTCCCTTGGGAGGCAGTCCTGAAGGGCAAAGGTGTCCAGGAAGGCTGGAGATTCTTCAATAAGGAAATCTTAAAGGTGCAGGCCATCCCTATGTGCCAAAACACGAGCCAGTGGGGAAGAAGACTGGCCTGGCTGAACAGAGAGCTTTGGCTGGAACTCAGGAGAAAAAGGACAGTTTATGACCTTTGGAAGAAGGGGCAGGCCACTCGGGAGGACTACAAGGATGTTGTGAGGTTATGCAGGGAGAAAATTAGAAGGGCCAAAGCCCAACTAGAACTTAATCTGGCTACAGCTGTAAAAGACAATTAAAAACTGTTTCTACATTAACAACAGTGGGAGGGCTAAGGAGAATATCCATCCTTTATTGGATGTGAGGGGGAACATAGTGACAAAGGATGAGGTACTTAATGCCTTCTTTGCCTCACTCTTTAATAGTAAGACCAGTTGTTCTCAGGGTCCCCAGCCCCCTGAGCTGGAAGACAGGGAAGGAGAGCAGAATGAAGCCCCCTATGATAATCCAAGGGGAAATGATTAGTGACGTGCTACACCACTTAGACACACACAAGTCTATGGGGCCGGATGGGATCCACTCAAGTGTACCGAGAGCGCTGCCGGAAGGGCTCGCCAAGCCACTTTCCATCATTTATCAGCAGTATTGGCTAACCAGGGAGGTCCCAGTTGACTGGAGGTTAGCAAATGTGACACCCATCTACAAGAAGGGCCAGAAGGAGGATCCGGGGAACCACAGGCCTGTCAGTCTGACCTCAGTGCCAGGGAAGGTTATGGAGCAGATCATCTTGAGCGCCATCACGCGGCACGTACAGGACAACCAGGTGATCAGGCCCAGTCAGCATGGGTTTATGAAAGGCAGGTCCTGCTTGACTAACCTGATCTCCTTCTATGACAAGGTGACCTGCTTAGTGGACAAGGGAAAGGCTGTGGATGTTGTCTACCTGGACTTTAGTAAAGCCTTTGACACCATTTCCCACAGCATTGTCCTGGAGAAACTGGCTGCTCATGGCTTGGATGGGTGTACTGTTCATTGGATAAAAAACTGGCTGGATGTCTGGGCCTAAAGATCCAGTTGGTGTCCAGTCGCAAGTGGTGTTCCCCAGGGCTCAGTATTGGGGCCGGTTCTGTTTAATATCTTCATCAATGATCTGGATGTGGGGATCCAGTGTACCCTCAGTAAGTTTGCAGACGACACCAATTTGGGCGGGAGGGTTGATCTGCTTGAGGGTAGGAAATCTCTACAGAGGGATCTGGACAGGCTGGATCGATGGGCCAAGGCCAATTGTATGAGATTCAACAAGGCTAAGTGCCAGGTCCTGCATGTGGGTCACAGCAACCCCATGCAACACTACCACCTTGGGAAGAGTGTCTGGAAAGCTGCCTGGCAAAAAAGGACTGATTGACAGCCGGCTGAATATGAGCCAGCAGTGTGCCCAGGTGGCCAAGAAGGCCAATAGCATCCTGGCCTGTATCAGAAATAGCGTGGCCAGCAGGACTAGGGAAGAGATTGTCCCTTTGTACTCGGCACTGGTGAGGATGTACCTTGAATACTGTGTTCACTTTTGGGCCCCTCACTACAAGAAAGACATTGAGGTTCTGGAGCGTGTCCAAAGAAGGGCAACGAAGCTGGTGAAGGGTCTAGAGAACAAGTCTTATGAGGATTGGCTGAGGGAACTGGGGTTGTTTAGCCTGGAGAAAAGGAGGCTGAGGGGAGACCTTATCGCTCTCTACAACTACCTGAAAGGAGGTTGTAGCGAGGTGGGTATTGGTCTTTTTTCCCACGTAACATGTGATAGGATGAGAGGAACTGGCCTCAAGTTGTGCCAGGGGAGGTTTAGATTGGATATTAGGAAAAATTTCTTCACCGAAAGCATTGTCAAGCATTGGAACAGGCTGCCCAGGGAAGTGGTTGACTCACCATCCCTGGAGGTATTTAGAAGACATGTAGATGTGGCACTTAGGGACATGGTTTAGTTGTGGACTTGGCAGTGCTAGGCTTGTGGTTGGACTCGATGATCTTAAGGGTCTTTTCCAACCTAAATGTTTCTATGATTCTATGATTCTCTTTCTGTTAAAATTACTCAGGGTTACATCTATCAACCATTTATTTCCATTGATTTTTTTTTCTTTTTCAGAGGTTTTTCTACACCTTGAGACATTTTCTAGCCTCTTCTGGTTTTTTTATAATAGTGTTATTAATGATCTTGGTTCTACTTTTCTCAGGGTTTCTGGATAATAGGGGATATGGTATATCCAGTCAATT
This sequence comes from Aquila chrysaetos chrysaetos, assembly GCF_900496995.4. Lineage (NCBI taxonomy): Eukaryota > Metazoa > Chordata > Aves > Accipitriformes > Accipitridae > Aquila > Aquila chrysaetos. The sequence continues at coordinate 4,672,193 of NC_054457.1, read as the reverse complement.
CCATGTTCATCTGTCCATAATTTTACCATTTCATATCTGAAATGAGACCCCTTCTCAGACTAAATCCTTTCAGGTGTATCATGTCTCCACAAAATTTGTTTTTTCAAGACCTATGTATTGGGTTTGCATGTCAAGGTTTTGGTAGTGGTGGGGCTACAGGGGTGGCTTCTGTGAGAAGCTGCTAGAAGCTTCCCCTACATCCGACAGAGACAATGCCAGCCGGCTCCAAGATGGATCCGCCGTTGGCCAAGGCCGGGCCAATCAGAAACATTGGTAGTGCCTCTGTGATAACATATTTAAGAAGGGGGAAAAAGTTGAGGTGGGCACAGAAACTGCAGCTGGAGAGAGGAGTGAGAACACGTGAGAGAAACAACCCTGCAGACACCAAGGTCAACCTACTATTGTGCTTTTAAGCAGTGTCATGGGTTACTGGATAAGTCTTCAGCCAGCTTATAGTAATTTCTACCATGGTAAGGACATATCAGTGCCTCTACTAGTTCTGCACAGAGGTCCAATGTAGTCTATTTGCCATGCATATCCAAATTGGTAGTTTAAATGTCATCTTTCATTTGATATATTTTGCTTTTCACCTTTTTTCACTAATGCATAACTTTCAGTCCTTTGTTATTTGTATAATGACATCTTCAACAAGTCTACCCCTCCGTCTCTTGCCCAGTGATAGGTGGCATCTCATCTTGGATGTCCTAACGTTTCACAAGCCCATCTAGCTACAAATAGTTCCCCTTTATGTTCCCAGTCCATGTCTTCGTTGATTGTGGCAATCTGAGCAGCTCAGTCTGCTTGATGGTTGTTGATTTCTTCTTTGGTGGCTCTTCCGTTTGGGACACTGACATGTTGCATCCACACATCGAGTTTTTCCAAATCCTGTGCAATGTTTTTCCACAAGTTAGCCATCCAAATAGACTCTGTTTCCCAGAGGGTGTTGGCCACCATTCAAGAGTCAGTATACAGGTATAACTTGGGTCGTTTCCTCTGTAATGCTACATCAATGGCTAGTCTTATGGCTTGGACTTACACAAATTGATTTGATTGTCTTTTACCTTCATCTGTTTTTAATCACCTGTTTAGACAGGATTCCAAATGGCAGCTTTCCATCTTCTCCAGTTGCCAATACTCTGATAGGAACTGTCAGTGAACAGAGCATACTGTCAATCTTCTTTGGATAGTTTGTTATATTCCAGGGCTTCTTGAGCGTGTAGTAATAGCCTGTGTGAAGCCCCCAAAATCACAATTTTCATGCTATTCCATCAACTCTTCTACCAGGCCTGGACATCCCTGTTTCCCCATTTGAGTGTGTTGGGTAATCAGAGCTGTCCATTTACTCCAAGTACCCTTCAACTCATCACGTGACAAGTGCATTTCTCCTTTCAGCATCCAGTGAAGTGCCAGCAGTTAGGGGCCAGCAGTTGTGATTCTGTTCCCACCACTTTAGATGCTGCCTGAATTCCCTCATAGGCAGCTAATATTTCCTTTTCTGTCGGGGTATAGTTCTCCTCAGATCCTCAGTAGCTTCAGTTCCAGAATCCAAGGGGTCTTCCTCTGGTCTCTCCTGGTGCTTTATGCCATAAACTCCATTGGATTGATTGGTCCCCTGCTGATGCATGTAGCATGTTTCGGACATTTGGACTAATTATGATGGGGCCCAGGGTAACTGCACATGCTACTTATTGTTTTACCTGGTCAAAGGCTTGTTGTTGCTCAGGTTCCCACTCAAATGAGTTCTTTTTTCCTGTTAACTTGGTACAGGAGGTTCATGAGCTGACTGTATCTGGAAATGTGCAACTGCCAAAATCCTAGCATTCCAAGAAAAACTTGTTTTTCCTTATTATTGATCAGTGGTGCCATTGCCTTATTAGTCATCAGTAGGAATGTGACAGTTCCCATCTCTCTATTTGACACCAAGAAACTCTATTTCTTGCATAGATCCCTTCATCTTATTTCTCTTGGTTGCAAATCCAGCATTTAGTAAAATTCTTATAATCTGTTTGCCTTTGTTTTCCACCTCTTGAATAGTGTTCCCCTATATTATGATGTCATCAAAGTACTATAAGTGGTCTGGGGCACTGCCCTCCTCCAAAGCCCTTTGTACATTCCCCTTCCTTCCATCTTTCTCAGGCGATTGTATGTGTACTGTACTCCTCTCTAAGTAAAGGCAAACTGCAGTTTACACTCAGGGTCCAGGGGAACTGAGAAAAAAGCATTAGCTATGTCAATGGTCAAATATCAGGCAGCATTCTTTGCTTCGATTTCATACTGTAGTTATAGCATACCTGGTACTGCTGTGCTCAAAGGTGGTGGTACCTCATTCAAACCTTGATAGGCTATGGTTAATCTCCAAACCTTTCTAGGATTTGCACTGGCCACATGGGGCTGTTGAAGGGCAAATGGGTTTGAGGAACCACCCCTTGACTTTCTAGTTCTTTGATAAGACCACTTATGACACCAAGCGAAGCTCTGTTGATCTGATATTGTCATCGGTGCACCATTCAAGTTGTGACTGGCACCAACTGAGGTAATGTCTGTAGCAGTTCTGCTACTGATTCTCCTTTTGAGGAACCAGGTGGTTTAAATAGCATAGGGGTCTTCTCACTCATTTCCACAACAGCAGTGCCAAATGCCCATCCATGCCCTCACAGGTCCTTAAAATGTCCATTCCTTACAAAGTCAATGCTCAAGATGCAAGGGACACCTGGTCCCATTACCACTTTGTGGGGTTTCCAGTTTCCTTTAGTAAGACTGAGTTCACCTTCTACTACATGGAGCTTCCACTGGCTTCTGGTGACTCCTTTGATGACGATTGGTGTCTTTCCACTCAGAGTGGAAGGAAGCAGGATGCATTGAGTTCCTCTGTCCACCAAGGCTTGATGTTCTATGGGTCGATGTTTGTCAGGCCACCAGACCCACATAGTCAAATAAATCCAGTTATAGAATCATAGAATGGTTGGGGTTGGAAGGGACCTTTAAAGATCATCTAGTCCAACCTCCCTGCCATGGGCAAGGACATCTTTCATTAGATCAGGTTGCTCAAAGCCCCATCCAACTTGACCTTGAATGTTTCCAGAGATGGGGCATCTACAGCCTTTCTGGGCAACCTGTTCCAGTGTCTCACCACCTTCATCAAAAAAATTTCTTCCTTATATCCGATCTAATTTTACCCTCTTTCAGTTTAAAACCATTGCCCCTTGTCCTGTCACTACAGGCCTTGGTAAAAAGTCTTTCTCTGTCTTTCTTATAAGCCCCCTTTATGTATTAAAAGGCCACAATAAGGCGTGCCCAGAGCTTTCTCTTCTCCAGGCTAGACAACCCCAACTCTCTCAGCCTTTCTTCATAGCAGAGGTGTTCCAGCTCTCTGATCACTTTTGTGGCCCTCCTCTGGAACCACTCCAACAGGTCCATGTCTTGTACTGGTGGCCCCAGAGCTGGATGCAGTACTGCAGGTGGGGTCTAACGAGAATGGAGTAGAGGGGGAGAATCACCTCCCTCGACCTGCTGGCCACGCTTCTTTTGATGCAGCCCAGGATACAGTTGGCTTTCTGGGCTGCAAGCACACATTGGCGGCTCATGTCCAATATTTCATCCACCAGTATCCCCAAGTCTTTATCTGCAGGGCTGCTCTCAATCCACTCATCCCCCAGCCTGTATTGATACTGGTGATTGCCCTGACCCAGGTGCAGGACCTTGCACTTGGCCTTGTTGAACCTCATGAGATTCACATGGGCCCACTCCTCAAGCCTGTCAAGGTCCCTCTGGATGGCATCCCTTCCCTCAAGCAAATCAACTGCACCACTGTGGTGGGTTGACCCTGGCTGGGTGCCAGGTGCCCACCAAAGCCACTCTATCACTCCCTCTCCACAACTGGACAGAGGAGAGAAAATATAACAAAAGGCTCGTGGGTCAAGACAAAGACAGTTTAATAAAGCAAAAGTAACAGTCGCGCGTGAAAGTAAAGGAAAACAACTGGCCACTTCCCAGGAAGCAGGGCTTCAGTACTCGTAGTGGTTGCTCCGGAAGACAGATGTAAAATAACGAATGCCCCCCCTTCTATCTCCCTTTACTTAGCTTTTATAGCTGAGCTGACGTCATATGGTATGGAATATCCCTTTGGTCACTTTGGGTCAGCTGTCCTGCCTATGTCCCCTCCCAAGATCTTGCCCAGACCCAGCCTGCCAGTGAGGGGTGCGGGGGGGGGGGGGGGATGTTGGAGAGACAGCCTTGATGCTGTGCCAGCACTGCTCAGCAGCAGCCAAAACACTGGTGTGTTATCAACACCTTTCTAGCTACCAATGCAGAGCACAGCACTATGAGGGCTGCTATGGAGGGAATTAACTCCATCTCAGCCAGACCCAATACAACCACTCAGTTTGGTGTCATCTGCAAACTTGCTGAGGGTGCACTCAATCCCACTGTCTATGTCAGTGATGAAGATATTAAATAGTACTGGCCCCAGTATGGATCCTTGAAGGACACCACTCGTTACTGGTTTCCACTTGGACATTGAGCCATTGACTAGTGTCGCGTCCCAAAGTTGGAGCGACTCAGGTTCGTGGATTTCCTCTGTCAGAATTAAGGTGAAACGACACCAGGGGAGTTCAAACAACAATCAACATTTATTCAACCTAGATAACCTTGCCCAAGTACAAGTGAACTTATCAATATGAACCTTGCAACATGTCGTTAAGCCGCTGTTTGAGAAGAGAAGGGAAGTATAGAAAAATGAAATGGAAAAAGGAACATGAAACTGTGTCAGAAGGAGAGCCCTCCCGTTGAGTCACGAGGTTCAGAGCAGACCCCCTTGCTTTCTGGACTCCTTCTCAGAGAGGAGCCCAGGGGCGGCTAGATCCACTCCTAGTCTCAGACTTGGTCAACGGTTTATGTTTAAAAGGATGAGGTGTAGGGACTGTGGAAAAGAGAGAAGGAAAAGAGGGAGAGAGAGAAAGAGAGAAAGAAAGAAAGAAAGAAAGAGAGAAGGAAAGGGTTTCACCAGTCCTGGGTCCAGCATTGGTCCAGCCAGCGTAGAGATCCAGTTCCGGAGGGCTCGCGCTGAGAACTCGTTCTCCCTTCTTTTATAGCGTGTTAGCCGATGGTCTCGACATGCGCAGTCCCATTCCCGGGGTTCTCTGGTGTGATGGGTTGACCCTGGCTGGTTGCCAGGTGCCCACCAAAGCCGTTCTATCACTCCCCCTCCTCAACTGGACAGGGGAGAGAAAATATAACAAAGAGCTTGTGGGTCGAGATAAGGACAGGAGAGATCACTCACCAATTACCATCACAGGCAAAACAGACTCAGCTTGGGGAAAATTAACTCGCTTTATTACAAATCAACCAGAGTAGGGTAATGAGAAAAAAAAACCCGAATCTCAGAACACCTTCCCTCCACCCCTCCCTTCTTCCCGGGCACAACTTCACTCCCGGCTTCTCTACCAACCGCCCCCCAGCGGCACAGGGGGACGGGGATGGGGTTTACGGTCAGTTCATCACACGTTGTTTTCTGCCGCTTCATCCTCCTCAGGGGGAGGACTCATCACACTCTTCCCTGCTCCAACGTGGGGTCCCACCCATGGGAGACAGTCCTCCACGAACTTCTCCAACATGGGCCCTTCCCACAGGCTGCAGTTCTTCACGAACTGCTCCAGCATGGGTCCTTTCCACGGTGTGCAGTCCTTCAGGAGCACACTGCTCCAGCGTGGGTCCCCCACGGGGTCACAAGTCCTGCCAGAAAACCTGCTCCGTGGGCTCCTCTCTCCACAGATCCGCAGGTCCTGCCAGGAACCTGCTCCAGCGCAGGGTTCCCACGGGGTCACAGCCTTCTTCGGGCACCCACCTGCTCCGGCGTGGGGTCCTCCACGGGCTACAGGTGGATATCTGCTCCACCGTGGACCTCCATGGACTGCAGGGGGACAGCCTGCCTCACCATGGTCTTCACCACGGGCCGCAGAGGAATCTCTGCTCCGGCGCCTGGAGCATCTCCTCCCCCTCCTTCTTCACTGACCTTGGTGTCCGCAGAGTTGTTTCTCTTACATGTTCTCACTCCTCTCTCCGGCTGCCGAATCTGCCTGTCCCAACTTTTTTCCTTCTTAAAAATGTTATCACAGAGGCGTTACCACTATCGCTGATTGGCTCGGCCTTGGCCGGCGGCGGGTCCGTCTTAGAGCCGGCTGGTATTGGCTCTCTCTCTCGAACACAGGGGAAGCTTCCAGCAACTTCTTACAGAAGCCACCCCTGTAACCCCCCCCGCTACCAAAACCTTGCCAACAAAACCAATACATCTGGAATCGGTCGGAGAGATTTGGGGGGGGTTCATCGCAGAGTTGCCTCTCTTTTTCTGCTGGCATGACCGCTTAAGATAGAAGCACAGTCCCATCCTCCATGGGGCCTCCTCCTCCAGGCACATATGCTGTGCTCCTTCTCCTGGTCACTTAAGATAAGGAATTACAGCTTTGGAGAAGCGCGGTCCCACCCTCCGTGGGGCCCTCTCCTCCGGCCACATTGTCCTGTTCACAAAACTCCAGCATTTTTACAGAGGCCGTTTTCTCCACCAAAGTTCTTTAACGAATGTTTGAGACATTAACTATAAGTTGTCAGACCGTCACAACTAGAAGTCTTTGGATGCAGCCATCCAGCCAGTTCCTTATCCATCTAACAGTCTGTTATGGGTTTGTGTGGCGTGGGGTTTTTTTTTGGTAGCGGGGAAGGGGCCGCAGGGGTGGCTCCTGTGAGAATCTGCTAGAAGCTCCCCCGGCTCCAAGTCGGACCCGCCTCTGGCCCAGGCCGACCCAATCAGTGACAGTGGTAGCGCCTCTGGGATAGCATATTTAAGAAGGGGAACCAGTAGTGAGTAGGGGGATTGGAATGTGAGAGGAACACCTATGCAGATACCGAGGTCAGTGAAGGAGGGGGAGGAGGAGCACCTGAGGAGCTTGATGCCCTGCAGCCCATGGTGAGACGGCAGGCTGTCCCCCTGCAGCCCATGGAGGTGAGCGGTGGAGCAGAGGCCCCCGAAGATGGCCATGACTCCATGGGAAAGCCCGCGCTGGAGCAGTTTGTACCCGAAGACCGGCCCGCAGAAAGGACCCACTCCAGGGAAGTTCGGGAAGAACTGAAGCCCATGGAAAGGACTCATGTTGGAGAAGCTCGTGAAGGACTGTCTCCCGTGGGAGGGACCCCACGGTGGAGCAGGGGACGAGTGAGGAGTCCTCCCCCTGAGGAGGAAGGAGCGGCAGAGACAAGGTGTGGCGAACTGACCCCAACCCCCATCCCCTGTTCCCCTGGGACGCTGGGGGGAGGAGGTAGAGAGAACCAGGAGTGGAGTTGAGCCGGGAAGGAGGGAGGGGTGGGGGGAAGGTGTTCTAAGGTTTGGTTTTACTTCTCGTTATCCTTGTTTTGTTTTGATTTGTAGTAAATTAAATTGATTTTGTTTCTTCCCCAAGTTGAGCCTGTCTTTTGCCCGTGACTATAAGTGGTGAGTGATCCCTCCCAGTCCTTGTCTCGACCCACGAGCCTGCCTTTATATTTTCTCCTCCTCTTCTCACCGTGGCCAGGGTGGGGGGGGGAGTGAGCAAGCGGCTGCGTGGTGCTTTGTTACCAGCTGGGCTGAAACCACAACACAGTCCATCCGTCAAACCCATCTCTCTCCAATTTAGAGGTAAGAATGTTGCGGGGGACCATATCAAAGGCCTTACAGAAGTCCAGATAGATGACATCTGTAGCTCTTCCCTTGTCCACTGATGCAGTCCCTCCATCGTAGAAAGCCACTGGATTAGTCAGGCACGATTTGCCCTTGGTGAAGCCCTGTTGGCTGTCTCTAATCACCTCCCTGTCTTCCACATGTTTCAACATGTCTTCCAGGAGGATCTGTTCCACGATCTTACTGAGCACTGAGGTGAGGCTGACTGGTCAGTAGTTCCCAGGGTCCTCCTTATTACCCTTTTTAAAAATGGGCATGATGTTTCTCTTTTTCCAGGCACTGGGGACTTCGTCTGACTGCCATGACTTTTCAAATATCATGGAGAATGGCTTAGCGACTATATCTGCCAGTTCCCTTAGGACCCTGGGATGTATCTTGTCGGGTCCCATGGACTTCTGTATGTTCAGGTTCCTCAGGTGGTCTCAAACCTGATCTTGTCTTATAATGGGAGGGACTACATTCCCCCAGCATCTGCCTTGAGATTCAGGGACTCGAGGGATGTGGGAAGAGCAATTGCCAGTGAAAATGGAGGCAAAAAAGCTGTTGAGCACCTCAGCATTCTCCATGTCGGTTGGTTATCACCAGATCCCCTGTCTCATTTATCGAGGGGAGTACAATTTCTTTACTCTTCTGACTAATGTACCTGTAGAAGCTCTTCTTATTGTTCTTCATATCCCTTGCCAAATTCAGCTCCAGTATTGCCTTAGCCTTCCTGATCCCATGCCTACACTCCCAGGCAGTATCCCTATATTCTTCCCAGGATGCATGTCCTTGCTTCTACTGCATATGCATTTCCCTCTTGTGTTTCAGTTTGACCAGGAGGTGCTTACTCAGCCATGCTTGTCTCCTGACTTCCTCGCCTGATTTCTTGCACATGGGAATCGATAGTTCATGTACTTTAAGTAAAATGTCTAAATAGCTGCCAGCTCTCTCCTCCTCCTTTATTCCTGAGGGCAGTTTCCCAGGGGGTCCCATCCACTAGTCCTTTAAACAATCATGAATTCCACCAGGGCATGATCACTGCAGCCCAGGCTACCACCAGTCGTGACCTCTCCAAGGTCAAAATATCTTCTTTATCATCTTCATTATCCTTTTCCCTGACCTGGCCAGATGCAGAGTATCCCTCTTTGGTAACCTCTTTGAGGTTTGCCAAAGCCAGTTCTTCAAGGAGAGTGCTGTAGGAGGAATTTTCTGCTGGTGGGGCTGATGTTGTGAGGTCTTCCTTAGCCTACTGCGGCTTAGATGTCTGTCAGGGAGTAGCAAGGGCCAGCTTCTCTGTAAGGGATGGGGAGCTCTGAGCCAAGCATGATAACACAGCTGGTAGGGCAAGGGCCTTGCCAGCCAGGGTTCTGTCCCACAGCCCCCAAGCAAGGGGGCAGGCCCGGGGATGGCAGCAAGGGTCAGCCATGAGTCCAGATCATCAGGCAAGTCCATGGTGATGAGGCAGTTCTGAGGTCAAGCTTGGAAGTCAAGTCAGGATCAGGTCCACTGAGGGTAACCAGGGTGGAATACACTCCAGGGATCACCAGGCAGGTTCACAGTGATGAGGCACATCAAAAACCAAGCCAGGAAGTAAGTCCATGGGTCAGGGTCTGGATCACTGAGGTCCATCACCAGGCAGAGGCATTGCTGTGATGGAGCTGCAAACATACCTACAACATAGCTGAGGTAGGGACTGAAGGCCCAGGCCTGTGCTGTGTTGGGGAATTTTTATTGTACTCCTTGAGGTGAATTAAACACATGTTTGTGCTTAAATATAAAGAGATTGCATTGGACAGAGTCCTACCATACAGTCCCTCCCAAGGGATACAGCCCTTCACGAACTGCTCCAGCGTGGGCTCCTCTCCATGGGCTGCAGTTGTTCAAGAACTCCTCCAGCATAGGTCCTCTCCACAGAGCACAGTCCTTCAGGGACAGACTGCTCCAGCATGGGCTCCTCTCCATGGGCTGCAGCTTCCTTCAGGGCATATCTACCTGCTGTGGCATGGGGTCCTCCATGGGCTGCAGGGGGACAACCTGGGTCTTCACCACGGTCTTCACCACGGGCTGCAGGGGAATGTCTGCTCCTGTGCCTGGAGGACTTCCTCCCTCTCCTTCTTCACTGACCTTGGTGTCTGCAGGATTGTTTCTCTCACATTTTTTTCTCACTTCTCCCTCTCACAGCTGCTGCACAGCATTTTTTACCCTTTCTTAAATATGTTATCACAGAGACACCACCAGTTTCGCTGACTGGCTCAGCTTTGGCCAGCAGTGAGTCCATTATGGAGCCAGCTGGAACCAGCTCTGTCCAGCATGGGGGCAACCCCTGGTCTCTTCTCACAGAGGCCACCCCTGCAGCCCCCACCCACTACCAATACCTTGCCATACAAACCCAATACATGTATACAGCAGTAAGGTCTCCCCTTAGCCTTCTCTTCTCCAAGTTGGACAGGCCCCATTCTCTCAGTCTCACCTTGGATGTCAAGTTCTCCAGCTGCCTAACCAGTTGGTGGCCCTCTGCTGGACTCGCTCTAGTAGGTCAGTATCTTTCTTGTAATGGGGATCCCAAAAGTGGACACAATATTCCAAATGCAGTCTCACAAGTGCTGAAAAGAGAAGAAGGACCACTTCCCTGGACCTGCTGGCTACACTATTTCTAATACAGCCCAGGATGCAATGGGCCTTCTTTGCTGCAAGGGCACACTGCTGACTCATGTTGGATGGTTGAGTTCAAAATCTTTGGTGATATGAGAAAAAACTGTCAGCAGAACTGCTACCCTGGATTTTGGGAGAGCAGACTTTAGGCTGTTCAAGGAGCTAGTTAGTAAGATCCCCTGGGAATCTGCTTTTGAGAGTATTGGAGTCCATAAATGCTGGTCACTTTTTAAGAGCCATCTTTTATGAGAGGCAGGCAATTCCAATATGTCAGAAGTCAAGCAAGGGGGGCAGAAGGCCAACTTGGCTGAACAGGGATCTCCTTCAGAAAAAGAAAGTGCATGGACTTTGGAAGCAAGGTCAGGCTACACAGGAGGACTACAGAGATGCTGTTCACCACTGTAGGGAGAAAATTCGTACGACCAAAGCTCAATTGGAGTTGAAGCTGGCCAGTACTGTGGTGGATAACAAGAAAGGCTTTTTTAAGTATGTTAACAGCAAAAGGAGGACTAAAGAAAACATTGGTCTGTTACTTGATAAGGTTGGTCACCTCACTAATAGGGATGAAGATAAAGCAGAGACATTTAATGCCGCCTTCACCTCTATCTTTAACACCAATGATGGGCCCTGGGACTCCCAGAGCCTTGGGTTGGAGGACTGTGACTGGGGGAGTGATAAGCTCCCAGTTGACTTTGAACTCGTATGGGATTTGCTGCTGCAACTGAATGCACATAAGTCTATGGGGCCTGATGGGATTCATCCCAGGGTACTGAAAGAGTCAGCTTATGTTATTGTGAGACCTCTCTTGGTTATTTATCAACGGTCTTGGGAATCTGGAGAAGTCCCAGTCGACTAGAAGCTAGGAAATGTTATTCCCATTTTCAAGAAGGCCCAGAGAGATTACCCTAGCAATTATAGGCCTGTCAGTCTCACTTTGGTGCCTGGTAAAATTATGGAGAAGGTTATTCTGGGAGTTATTGAAAAACACTTGAAATACATGTTGGTAAGCTCAATATGAGTCTACAATGTGCCCTGGCGGCCAAAAGGACTAATGGCATCCTGGGGTGCATTAAGCACAGTATAGCTAACCAGTCGAAAGAAATGCTTGTCCCACTATATTCAGCATTGGCGTGGCCTCACCTCGAGTACTGTGTGCAGTTTTGGGCTCCACAATATAAGGATATAAAAATATTAGAATGTGTCCAAAGGAGGGCAACAAAGATGGTGAAAGGACTAGAGGGCCTGACTTATGAGGAGCAGCTGAGGATACTAGGCTTGTTCAGTTTAGAGAAGAAGAGACTGAGGGGTCACCTCATTGCTGTCTGCAACTTCCTCATGAGAGGGAGCAGAGAGGGAAGTGCTGATCTCTCCTCTCTGGTGTCCGGTGATAGGACGTGAGGGAATGGCTTAAAGCTGCCTCAGGGGAAGTTCAGATTGGATATTAGGAAAAAGTTCTTCACTGAGATGGTGGTCAAGCACTGGAAAAAGCTCCCCAGGGAAGTGGTCATGGCCCCAAGCCTGCTGGTGTTCAAGAAGCATTTGGACAATGCTCTCAGATATATGGTTGCCTGTCATGGTTTAACCCCAGCCAGCAACTAAGCACCACACAGCTGCTCACTCAATTCCCCCCCACCCAGTGGGATGGGGGAGAAAATCGGGGAAAAAAGTAAAACTCGTGGGTTGAGATAAGAACAGTTTAGTAGAACAGAAAGAAAGAAACTAATAATGATAATGATAACACTAATAAAATGACAACAGTAATAATAAAAGGATTGGAATGTACAAGTGATGCACAATACAATTGCTCACCACCCGCCGATCGATGCCCAGTTAGTCCCTGAGTGGCGATCCCCCCCCCCCCCCCCCCCCCCAGTTTATGTACTAGATATGATGTCACATGGTATGGAATACACCTTTGGCCAGTTTGGGTCAGCTGCCCTGGCTGTGTCCCCCTCCCAACTTCTTGTGCCCCTCCAGCCTTCTTGCTGGCTGGGCAGGAGAAGCTGAAAAATCCTTGACTTGAGACTAAACACTACTTAGCAACAACTGAAAACATCAGTGTTATCAACATTCTTCTCATACCGAACTCAAAACATAGCATTATACCAGCTACTAGAAAGACAATTAACTCTATCCCAGCCAAAACTAGGACATTGCCCTATGTGGAGTCAGGAGTTGGACTGGATGATCCTCGTGGGTCCCATCCAACTCAGGATATTCTATGATTCCATGTTCAACTTAGGTGGGGGACCCCAAATAATACCTCGCCCCTGGCTAGTCCCAGGCCCATCAAAGGAGAGCTATCAGCCCCATCAAAGGCCCATCTCCACAAGCCCAGAGGAGCACAGAGGCACAATGGCAGGTGGGGAACCCAAATTACAGAATCAGAGGGAGTGAGACCTTGTCTGGGTTCCTCCCAGGTCTGTCCCAGGAGAGTGATCAGCCCCACTGTTCAGGCGTGAAACCCATCAAGATGAGTCAACACTGGAGCACCTTTTGGACTGAGAGGGACCACTGCCTAGGGGTATGGGAGACATTATGGGATGCAGGGGAAGAGCATTTTGGGATTGCACAGGATTTATTATGGGATGTTTTGGGTAGAAAACAAAGGTGGGAAAAGGGGGGGATCTAAGTGGTTTGGAGAGGAACAAGTGTGGGAAAGCAGAGGGAACAAAGGGATTAAAAAGGCCAGTCACACAAAAGGAGTTGCTGATCAGTATACTTGTCTGGCCATGCCCTGTGCCTCATCAGCAGAGTCTGTCCAATCTTCTTATTTAATTCAATTTTGATCTATTTTCCTAGGTAAGGGACTCTATTCTGTGGCATATGTGTCTATGGGGGTCTAAGTGTGAGCAACTGGAGTTAGACTATGGGTCACAGGTCCTCTATATCTGATGCCACCAACTGGAGAGACTGGAGTGAATGGACTTAAGCGCCAGCAACTGGAGTGGGACCTCTGGTCACAGGGGCCCCTGTGTCCATGGGGACAGCAACTGGAGTGAGTGAGGGTCTGAGTATCAGCAACTGGACTGGGACCATGGGTCGGCGAGCCCATGTGTCCATGGTGGCAGCAACTGTAGCAAATGAGGATGTGCAAGAGACTGTGTGATCACTAGCGAATATCAAGCCAGACTAACCAGCAAGTAGGTGAAGCGGCCTGGGAGCCAGGTATGTGTGTGCTTCTCTAAAGGTGAGACCACAGGAGGAGTTGGCTACTGGAGGGACTGGGGGGCTCAACCAGCTGCCAGAGGGACTATACGGTCTGGGGGGTCTCTGAGGGTGAGATCCGCTTGTGTCTGTGTGCCTCTAAAGGCAAGACTACAAGGTTTGGCTGCCAGAGGGACATGAGGAGTCCCAGCCAGCTCTGCATGTGTGCATGTGTGTCTGTGCATGAGGAGGTCTGTACCAGCAACTGGAGTGGGGCTGTGGGTCTTGGGGGCTCATATGTCCAGATGTGAGTAACTGGGGATACCGGGATCCAAGGGCCAGCTACTGGGCAGACTGAGTGTCCACATTTTACATGTGTATATATTCCTACTAATGGACCTTCATCCTGATCAGCCAGAGAGGGAAAGAGGATGAAGCCATTGGTGCTGCTTGTGTTTGTGTGAGTTCTGAGTGTGTCTATCTGTGTTGATCTCTGTGGTTGGCTGTGTATATATGCAGTGTATACATGTGCTCATGCATGTGCCTACTGGGAAGAAATGCTCAGCCTGGCTACTGCTTGGACATGGGAGTATGGAGCTGCAGCAGCTTCACCTCTGTCAGGCTACTGAATTCATCCTTCTCTAACATTCACCTCTGGGTGAACAGTATATAGTGAAGAGGTAACTTTCTGGGATGCATCCATTCTCTTTCAAGTCACACATTGTCATGGCACACTTGCTCTCAGAACCCTGTTAGACAGTGGTTTAATCCACCTCCATAAGTAATACCACATATAAGGGAGGCTCTGTATTCTGGATCTTCCAGAGGTTACAGTGAAGATGATACACAAGAGAAGGGTTAACCTTCACAGGCAATAAGTACTGTGATGTGGAATTCATTTATGTCACAGATTAAGAAAATACATTCCTAGATCTCCAATTCTTAGGTCTGGTTATTTCAGTATTGTGGGTGCACTATTCCTAAGTTATCTCATCTCCTATGACCCCATAGGGATAAGCTTTTTCCTTATCCCTAAATCTAGCTGGTTTTCTCCAGTAATGTCTTATCTTTGCTGAGCTGAAACCAGACAGCTTTAATTAATAACCTTCTAACAGAAGAAGAAAAAAAGCTCCCAACACTGGGGCATGACAAGAGAAACAGACAGCCTTGCCAAAGACTGACGGGGAGATAGAAAGCCTCATGGGAGACAATATTCAAGCCTCCTTACAGAACAAAGGAAACAATAATGGGTCTCTCCTTTTTGACCAGTAGCTACTGTAGCATCTGTTGGGGAATTTTTATTGTACCCCTCAAGGCAAATTAAACATATTTGTGCTTAAATATAAAGAGATTTAATGGACAATGCATTGGACAGAGTCCTACCGCCATAAGCGGTTCTACAAGGAGTCTGCAAAATGCAGCACAAGCCGATTCCTTATATACACTTGCGCCAGCACCAATCATAGGAGTGTCAGCATCAGGAGCCTTAACCAGCCATTTGGTTCATCCCCCAGCGCTGGTTCTGCTGATCAAAAGTGTCCCCTTGAGCCAGTTCTGCTGACCAAATGTGTCCCCCTGAGTGCTCACTTTTCATGATCCTTATAAGACAGCACTTCTTATCTTATCAGCAAGGGAATCTATGCTCCCTTGTAAGGAGTCCTTCTGTCTCTGGCATTCCTGCTTCTATGCAGTTTAACCCCTTCTGCAGTTAGGCCTTCTTGCCCTCCACACCAGATCATTCCTCTGTCACAAATTACCATTGCTGAGCAGTTACAATTTGAATTTCCCCTTCAGCTGAAATGGATCCCCTGGGCCCATGGGCAGAGGGTGAGGGTGGAGGCCCCAGGTGAGGCTGGTCAGGGCCAGTAAGGCCTATTAGTGCACTCAGGGGCCTGCCAAAGACTGAAATGTCCTTCTTGTTCCTTGAGTTCACGTACCCAGGTGGCTAACTCCTTGCTGACTGCACTATCCATGGTTCTGTCATTGGACAGAGGCCCCAGCCCCAGTCATCTAGCTCTAAGCTGCTGGTGTCCACACCCCAGCATCGTAATAGGTTAGTAGGTTTTCCTCTACTCATTTAAAATCAGTCTTTCAGTCCCTATTTAAGGGTTGTGTGGTTTCAGTTTCTTACATCATTAGTGTTTTGTGTGACTGTTCTCAGATCCTCTTCCAGCCTGGCAGAAACCGTTGCAAGAAACAACCTCTTTGCATGGATCCCAGGAGAGGAAGTGTTAAGATACGCTGCTGCTCGGAGCACAGCTACACAACCTTGACTCCTGTTTCCTCCCACTGCTCTTCAAGGAGTACACAGTGTCTCAGCCCCTCCCCCTTCCAAGAAGTACAGTTTCATACCAAGGATGTTTCGGACAGCACAGAAAGGATTTGCTGGACTATATACCGGGAGATGCTGAGTGATTACAGAAGACATACCAGGAAGGGGAAAGAGCTACATTACATTTGTTACTGTTTTATGCTTGAACATGTTTCAAAATGCTAGTGCTATCTTATATATGCTATTAACATGCTATATAGAGTAGGAGGTAGTGGTATCTTATATACAGTATTGACACATTATATCAAGTAGAAGTTAGTGTTATCCTATATGCACCATTAAAACACTACCTCAAGAAGGAGTACTAAGTGTGCTTCCCACCAGACTCCTACCCCGAGTTCCCACTCTCAGTTTCTGCAAAATTACACCTGGGCAAACTAATTCAGCAGCTGTAGGTAGTCTCAGCCTTGCAGACATTCGTTGGACAGTACTACAGCTGTACAATCCTCTTTTCACAGTCCAAAACCTCCCTCGGATCCCACTTGTGACGCCATTTTTATTAATGTTGTGGTTTAGGTCAGCACAGACTAAATGTACATATTAATTACTATGCAATAATTGGATCTGTGTGAAGGAGTTTAGATATTGCCTCTGTGAAAGAGTGATTAATAATGCAAAGAACACTACAAAGTTATAGAAAACTGGTTATCTCTACTTCCCTGTTCCTTGCTGACAGGAATGTTGGTTGTCAGTAGTCAGGGTGCTGAGCATAATGGTTCCAGCCATGCAAGCTTGGTCTCAGGCATCCCTGGAGGTTCTCCAGGGTCGGGCGTCCCTAAAGGTAGAGTTGTGCCACTCCCCTTTGAGCTGAGGTGGATCAGTTTTATGAGGTGGAGAGACTCTTCCAGGTTGTTTTATCTTTACTGGTTGATGGACCACTCTGAGCTGTTGCTTGTTGATTGATGTAGTGAGCTGCCAGGCGAATATTCTTGTATAAGTTTAGTTCTGCTATTTCTGCCAATTGCACATTTTTTTTTCATAACACCTGTCTAACTGTGCTTTATCTAACAGAAGTTGCATCCCTAACAACTACACAGCAACATACTAAAGGTCAAACTGTGGGCTTCTGACATCACCCTAATTACTCGAGTGATATCAGCTCTGTAGGCCAGGACAGGCATACTCAAGTCCATGGGACCAGATAGGATGCATCTAAGGGTGCTGAGGTAGCTGGCTGCTGTCATTGCAAGGCTCGTCTCTATCATCTTCAAAAAGTCATGGCAATCAGGGGAAGTTCCTGATTTAAGAAAAGAAAAGAAAAGAAAAGAAAAGAAAAGAAAAGAAAAGAAAAGAAAAGAATACTTCACTTTCAAGGGACCTAGTACAACTGCCTGACCACTTCAAGGCTGACCAAAACTTAAAGCATATCATTAAGGGCATTGTCCAAATGCCTCTTAAACACTGACAGGCATGGGGCATCAACCACCTCTCTAAGAAACTTGCTCCAGTGTTTGACCACCCTCTCAGTAAAGAAATGTTTCCTAAAGTCAAGTCTAAACCTTCCCTGATGCAGCTTTGAACCATTCCCATGCGTCCTGTCACTGGATACCAGGGAGAAGAAATCAGCACCTCCCTCTCCACTTCCCCTCCTCAGGAAGCTGTAGAGAGCAATGAGGTCACACCTCAGCCTCCTTTTCTCCAAACTAGACAAAGCCAGTGTCCTCAGCCGCTCTGTCGCAAATGGCATGGTTTGGACCGCTTAAAGAATCACCTTCAAGGGTATTAGCAAAAATGATTTAATAGGAATTTATAAAAGTGTGACTTCACAGAATTCAATGGAGAGGTTCACTCTATTACTTAATACATGGATGAAATGTACACAGGAAAATTAAGTGTCGTGGTTTAACCCCAGCCAGCAACTAAGCACCATGCAGCCGCTCACTCACTTCCCCCCCCCCCACCCAGTGGGATGGGGGAGAAAATCGGGAAAAGAAGTAAAACTCGTGGGTTGAGATAAGAACGGTTTAATAGAACAGAAAAGAAGAAACTAATAATGATAATGATAACACTAATAAAATGACAACAGCAATAATAAAAGGATTGGAATGTACAAATGATGCACAGTGCAATTGCTCACCACCTGCCGATCGACGCCCAGTTAGTCCCTGAGTGGCAATCCCCCCGCCCCCACTCTCACCAGTTTATGTGACATCACATGGTATGGAATACCCCTTTGGCCAGTTTGGGTCAGCTGCCCTGGCTGTGTCCCCTCCCAACTTCTTGTGCCCCTCCAGCCTTCTTGCTGGCTGGGCATGAGAAGCTGAAAAATCCTTGATTTTAGACTAAACATTACTTAGCAACAACTGAAAACATCAGTGTTATCAACATTCTTCTCATACCTAACTCAAAAACATAGCACTGTACCAGCTACTAGAAAGACAATTAACTCTATCCCACTGAAACCAGGACATTAAGTTAGAATCAAACTAAAATTATGAATACAGAAACCGTCAACGCAAAAGGATAAGAGAGAAACATACAAAGGAAAAATTGGGTTAGAATTGATTTATCATGATTGGTACACAGATGGAATTTGTAAAATGTAGGGGAGACCCTCCCATTGAGTCACAAGGTTCAGAGAAGACCCCCTTGCTTTCTAAACTCCTGTCGGAGTCTAGGTGTGGCTGGATCGACTCCTAGTCTCAGATTTGGTCAATGGTTTATGTCTAAAGGGATTATGAGTATAATAGCAGCCTGAGATTCATTTACAGTTGAATAAAGTTCACGACAGTGACTTATGTATAGATTTGAAAAGCAATATTTGTAATATACTTGCTATAGAATATTCAGGTAAGTACACACAATTGCACAAAGACACTAAGAGAAATACGTATAAGCGAGTCAAAGACGTATACCTGTTAAAAATTCCCCTTGAGTTCAGTGAAAATATTCACGTCAAATGCTTCGGCATCTTTCTCAATGGGCGAAGGGTTTATCCTCAAGGAGCGAAGAGTATCAGCCCATGTCTTGTCGGCTTTCAGCAACAGACCTCCAATCTTCACAAACAGGAAAGTTTGGGAGCTCTGAGAGATGTCCCACTCAGAGGGAGATGCTGGTCACAGCCCGCTGCAGTCCAGGAGAGCTCAAAGGGTCTCACTTAGTACTGCTGTTTATAGGTTCGGGAAATGATTGGCTTTTGTTACAGAGGCTCACACAATCAAATCAAACAGGTGTTAAAACTCAGATTTATTCTTCAGTTAAAAAGTTAGTTAAAACTCTGATAACATTAGTAAACCACAGGCTCAATGATGTAAGGGGAATTAGTACTACACAGATGACTTAAGAATTCTTAAGGTTTAAAAATGATGACTCAAAATGCACATATCACTGACCTAAAAGATGAGGGCTCTCAACCTGCAGGAGTTAGCTAGGGCAGCGTCCCGACCCAAGGGGAGAGTCCCCGACTGCAGACCCGCTGCTCCGAGGAGGACTGACTCAAAATGTCCTCCGGCGGGGCCCTGTTTATACCCTTGTCGAATCTGATCTGTGGTCATTTTAATCCCCATTGGCCAAAAGGTCAACACTTCCATGTACCTGGCGTGTCTTGGATTGGTCAGTTCAATTTTCAACTGGTGGCCTCTAGGGTTTGGGTTTGTTTTTCCTCTCCTCCCTGCCCAGAGAAGTTTTGTTTCCTGTCAGGGCAGGTGTACCTGCCACACAATCCACACCATGACCACAGTCACGATTCGACTGGTTTCCTTGGAGTGGTGGTACAGTCACCTCTTGCCTCCAAAGTTAAAAGGGAGCGCAGTCTGATGAATTTGATGCTCATTGTGGGTCATCATTCCATTCTGGTCTAGAATTAGAGTGGAATATCTGACACAGGAATATCCAGCACACAAACAGGTTTTAAGGGAGTATACTTAACCGTTAGTACAGACTTCACTACCACACGTTTGATACAACTTATTGCAATACAGATAACAATAATAAATACAAGCATTATTAAAGATTGGAGAAGGCTGGTCATCCATCCCGATGAAAAAGAAAATCTGAACATATCAAAAACCTTTCCCAGCCAATTAGTCCCTAGTGCAGAAGCAATTGCCTCTGAGTCTCTTGCCACTTTCTTTATTTTGTTGATTTGATCTTGAAGTGACATTGACACACTCGGCATGTGAACACAGCAGTCGCCCATCGACAGGTTCAAAACTCCACATACACCCTTCTCTTTCAGTAGCATCAAGTCCAGTATGGCTCAATTTTGGATGGTCAATTTACTGATATGTTGTAACTGATTGTTCAAGAGTCTCAAACTGTCAGATGTAGCATTGGCTAAGGCTGATAATTGTAAACTCAGTTCTAGAATGCTCTGTCAGTGCCCCCCATGGAATTTCCGGGCACGGTGTAGTATTATTCCAACTCCACCCCATGGTCTCATGGGTTGGTTGGAGGATATAATTACATCTGGTGTTCCATACCGAAGTAGCATTTACCGCACCTGGTGACCAACTATAGACAACATAAGCATAACCTCTTCCCCCGTCCTCTCTGAACCTCCAGCTGTAATTGTTACATTGCTCCCATGTGAGCTCAAGGGCTTGCGATATATTGATGTCCTGCACAAAAATCGGTAAGGGGTCTTCAGCTGATTTGGGAGTAGGCAAGCAAACTGTTACAGAGGTCAGGTTCATCATTCGAGCAAATCCCACCATCATTTTTGCCACGACATTATCATCCAGATCTTCACCATCCACACTTGCCACCATCATCACTATCAATAGAAGCACTGGAATGGCTCGTTTCTTCATGGTCCTGTAAGAAAGCACAAAGCTAGGCCTCGGTCTTAAAACCAGGTCACAGGGTTAGAAGTCCGGGATTATCCATCGGGCACTGATGCAGTGAGTCTTTCCGCTCCCATCTAAGGATTCCCAGGCATATAAGCCTCTGGGTTTTGTTAGGGTCATAGGAACAATGCCAATGGAGGGCAGTTTCACCATGACAGGTTGGCCCACATACGTCCCCAGTGGGAACTGGCATCTCTGGTCATCTGGTATAGAGTCCTTGCCCCTTAATGGTCCCGTAGGACAAAATGCTCGAATTTTTGGACTTCCATAATTTCCCCATGGGTTATTAATAGTAAAAACTGCCTGTGGTAATCACATCTCCCAATTATGGCGTGAGACATCAGCATGTCTTTTGATCAAGCCATTGGTTCGTTCAACTATACCATTAGCTTGGGGATAATATGGTGTGTGAAACACCCATTTGATGCCTTCCCCTCGCGCCCAGTCTTGTACCACTGTGGCTGTGAAATGCAACCCATTATCACTTTGAATACATTCAGGAATAGGTAGAATACCAAACCATTCTCGCAAAGCCTGGACTGTCTGGTCTCCAATGGCTGTGCCATAGACAATCCTGATACTACCTCCACTCCTACCAAAATATATTTCCTCCCATGGGATGGTTTCAGAGGACCAATGTAATCAACCTGCCACGTGCTCCAAAGAGCCTTGCCTTGTCTGATATGCTGGGCCGGAGCTTGATTTGGGTGATTAGCCTTAAGCCTTATTCGGCATTGCGGGCAAGCTGTGAGAATTGCTTCACAAGTTTTCATAGACACTGGCCAACCCCGAGATCGGCATTCATAATAGAGATCTGCTTTCCCTGAGTGGTCTCGCTTGATATGCAACCATTCAGCTAGTCTATCCCAATCTTCCTTCTCACTGGTGACCATCCTGATTTGGGCCACGTGGTCCACCTGTTGATTCCATTTTGCAGCTGGGGTTCCATCCCAAGCATGTCCCTTCACCCATCCCACCTTTAAAGGTCAGGACCTCCCTATTGCGAGGAGACGTTGCCAGTCCTCTGTCCTCCCCACTTTCGCACGACCTACCTCCCACTTACTAGATTCCCACTGACATATCCACTCTGTAGCACCCTTAAAGGTTGCGTAAGAGTCAGCATAGACGATGGTAGCACCATTCTCTATGGCCAGTAATAAAGCCCGTAGTTCTCCTACTTGTGCACTACCTTCACCCTCTTCCTTGACTGTCTTCCCAGTACCAATCTCCAATGCCACTGCTTTATATTGCCATTTTGATCCCACTCAATGGGCAGATGCATCAGTAAACCCCTGCACATCTGAGCCTGCCATGAATTCCGGTGCCTCCTCAATTGGAGAAGGTTTATAAGGTCAACCCAACAAGGTCGGATCGGGGTTCACAGGTTGCTGTAGTTTGAAAACTTTAGTCGGACCCTCCTTTAGGGGGAGCAATTGGCTTATCCCTTCTAGGTATGCATACCATTTCCTTACTGTGGCCTTTTGGGCTACTCCCTCCGGAGGAGGTGACCCATTGAGGACTGAATTTAAGAGAGGGAAAGAACCCTGTACTATAACATCTTGTGAGGTACGCAGCTTTTCAGCCTCCTTAACCGCTCTAGTGAGGGAAAGGACCCACTTTTCTCAATCTGAATATCGTTGCTCAGTCTCCTTAAATGCAGTGGAAGAGAATAATAAAGGCCTAGCCAGTCCAGAGGGGAGGAGGTAGAAGAGTCAGGAGTGAAGTTGAGCCTGGGAAGAAGAGGGGTGGGAGGAAGGTGCTTTTAGGTTTCGGTTTGGTTTTTTTTTTTCACTATCCTACTCTATTTTTATTTGGCAATAAATTAATTTCGCCAAGTCAAGTCTGGTTTGCCCATGACGGTAATTGGTGAGCGATCTCCCTGTCCTCATCTCGACCCATGAGCTTCCCCTGTCTTGCTGAGGAGAGGGAGTGAGAGAGTGGCTTGGTGGGCACCTGGCAGCCAGACAGTGTTAAGCCACCACAGAAATCTAGATTCACTTCAAAGCCTGCTTGTGAGCAGAAATGCTAACAGTTTTAAAAAGCTGTGACAGCTGGATCAATTTTTATAGTTTGCAACTGGTATCAATTTTTTAAGGTCAAGTCAAAAATCTATCTACGCTTAATGGCCATTTATTACATTTATGTATTATTTAAATAGTCTGTAACAATTTAACAATTTCAGTGTATTGAAATAATGCATGAAGGGTGTTCAGACTAACAGGGACATTCTACCAATTTTTTTGACTATTTTTTTCTTTCCGAAAATACAGTTATGGGATTACTTGAGGAGGGAGTGCATAACTAAAAGACATGCTCTTGAGCATTCTTTCCATTTGAAAATGGAGGGATTAAAACTTTTCTAAAAAATTAACTTTGAAGATCACGTCATTGAACAAAATAAGTTTACAGCAAAGTGAATGTACTCACCAATTAACTGAAGCCCACATATGATTCTTGACTTTCTACTTTAAAAGCAAGAAAAAAATATTGAAAGCAATTTTAATGTCTAATAAATTTTTGTTTAACTAAAGTAGTGATGGCAATAAGGAATGACACATTATAAATTTTTTTTCCCAAATAACTGTGTTGGGAGAGGTGTCTAAGGACACCTTGCACTGGCAATGATTTCTGCCTGTGCCTGGTCTGTATTTTGTCAAGCATTCTTACAAGATCTTTGATCAGTCCTCTTATGGTCCAAAGCAATGTGGACCACAAAGATGTATAAAATTGCTGTATGTGAAATTACAAAATAAAACTATCCACATTTCAAAACTGCAAAAACAGTGAGAAATTTTTAGGGAAAAGCTTTAGGTACATCTTCCGCAAGGAAACCATGTAATAATGGTTTACAAATGAGACTGTTTTTTCTACTTTTTTTTTTTTTAAGTGTCTTTGCTCAATGGGAAGAGGGAGACTTTTTTTCCACAGTGTACAGGCTGTGTACATGTATTCATTTGCACATTAGCCAAAACCTGTTCCCAGCTACTAATTATTTTGGTTCAGTACAGCTTAGTCCTTACTTAAGTTTGTGCATATGCATTTTATTGCATATGTTTGTTTTGGATTTATGAACCAGTGCTAGTTTTGTTATCTTAAACATTTAAAAAAAAAAAATCTGGGTGACGTTACTGCTGGCACACTGAAAAATGTCTCTCTGCTGCTTATTGTCTTGAATATAAGAGCTGTCTGATACAGATGTTTGGCAAGTAAATATCTCTGCCATGTAAAAATAGTTTCTGGCTAGTACAGTTGTCTATATTTATTTTTAGTGTTCATAGGAACTGGGTTTTCATTTTAATGAATTTTTTCCTTCCCCGCTTCTCTTGTAGGTAGCATTGGCACTTCGTTTCAATGCCAGTCAATCCATCAAGATCACATTTGCAGCAATGACAGTGACAAGGTGAGATTTGCATAAGTGTTCCATTTACAGGGTGCATTTTTTTATGAATCACAGTGATTTTACTGTACTAATAGTGTTTGTTTTCCAGGCCCAGTAGCTAACTTTCAGTGTTACACTTTGAAATCTCTCTGGCTTTTTAAGAAGTATATGTACTTACTTCACTCAAGACAATCTTTTTAGTTGATTAAAGAGATATTTGTCTTGTAGCATATTTTTCTTCTTGCTCGCATTCCCTTGCTATTCTAAATATTTGTGGTTTACCATACTGACCCTCACAGGTAATAAAAGAGTGGTAATGTCATTGTTAATACATCAGGCACAGTAATGTGTCTTACTCCTATCATTTGTGTTTTCTGAGGTTTGAGCTAGTTAACAATGCTGAGAGTTTTTTTGCAATAGCTTGCTTTTCTATATTTGGAGATGGCAACTCCAGGTTTTACAGACAGGAACCTATTGTTCATTATTGTAGCTTTAAAATATCATCCTATCTAGCACCATCCAAGTGTTTTCTTAATCTTTTAGCAAGGGATCATGCTTGCACACTGGATTGCTTTCAGTCTGTAGAGATGTGCATTGGAATTGTTGTGTTCAGTGATATATCAGTAATGTATATGTGGGCTATATGATATATCAGTAATATACATGTGGAAAAGTTTTCAGGTTGGATTACTGTCAAGACTTGCTTTCACGTTTCTGTTCTTTTTTTTGTGATTTTTCCTTAACAGTTCCTCTCCTTAATATCACAAATTGATTAACATTAGTCCAATATGTAACGTATTGCATTATTTTCAAGTTTGACACTGTCTAATAAGCTTTCTTGCTGCCTTGAGAAGCCTGGGAAAGGGCATGTATTAGTCAAATTTAATTAATCTTTCTTGGAAGTTGGAATGCTAGCTGCCTGTCAGTGCTCTGATAACCACACAAATCCTTGTGTTTTGAATTGGTGGAATAACTTAAGAATCAGTTTGTTTATAGCATTTTCAGACCATTCCAAAACCAAGTTTCTTTTCAAAATGACTCTGCATTTTTTCATAATTTGGAAGTATGTCCAGATTTGGAGTCTAGTTAGCTTTCAAATATTGGAGAAACATGTTAGTTACAACTTGGTAAAAAAAATATTTAAAGTTTCCAGTTGATTTGGTGGTCATTGTCAGGGAGCAGCAACAACAGTAGCTGCTCCACAAGAGCAGGTGAGCTGGGAGCTGAGGGTGACATCAAGGCAGACAGAGGCAATAGCCTCAACAACAAGGGGTGCAGTCTCGCAACACCTGAACAAAGAAAGCAGAGCAGGTCTGGTGACAGCGACCAGGGTCAGTTACGGTCCAGTGATAAGCAAGGACATAGTGATAAGGCAGGTCCAAGGTCAAACCAGGAAATCAAGTCAGCAAGGCAAGGACAGGATCAACAAGGTACATGGCCAGGTACAAGTGTACATAGTATACCTACAGTGTAGCTCAGGCAAGGACCAAGGTCCAATGGCCTGAACTTAAACGCAGCTCCTGAGCGAAAGGGGTAGCCCCTGCACCGAGGCTTTTCCCAGCAGTCTGATCCCAGGTTATACAACCGTGCTATGTCAGAGCTGGCCTTGAGTGCAGGCAGACAAACCTTTGGTGGGGATGGGGGGAGAGGTTGCAGAGTCTGTTGGTGCACTCTGGGCCCTGGCAGTCATTCACTATAGTAGAGTAAGAGAGTTACTTTCCCTTATGGTGTTGGATCTATTTTCAAGGAAAGTTAGGGATTATGTTGTAGCTTTGCCTTATGTAATGCGCTTCTTCAATAGGAAGCCTTTGCTGTCTGTCTTGGAAACTTGACAGGGTTGAAGGTCACTTCTAGGTGATACATCAGAAGTGTGGAACAGATGGTGGAAATGTGGAAGAGAGAAAAGTATTAGAGCTGAATGAAGATTCTGTGGTTGGGATTCAGTTGTACAGTCACTGTGTGCTGTTGCATACTCACGCACTGAGTGTTATTTAAAGAAACTGATTTAATGCAGTCTTCTGCATAGGGTAATGCTCATTTGGGGAATCACTCAAACAGGATGGCCAGTTGTCTGGATGTTGACAGGTGTCTCAATTGCAAGGATCCTTGTAATGGCATCTTCAGCTGGATCAGATGAGACTCCCTAAACTGTTGCTCTGTAAATTCTCATAATCTAGCTGGCTCCTGGTCCTACAATACTGCTCTAGCATATGCATGATCAGTTTCTATTGAGTAGTTAAACTATCTTAACTATTGTCCTATCCAATAATAAACATATCTAAACATACAAATACCACCTATCAATTGGTCAGTTACTTTATCTGTGCAAAGCAGGAATTGCTGCTGGAGTTCCTGTCAATCTATTGATTATCTTATCAACATGAAGCCAGGACTGCCTGGGAAGGGGGTTCCTTTATCAATTGGTCAATTATCTCATCTAGGCAGAAACTGTCTGGGGGGTTCCTGGGAGTGTTCTATTGATGACTAAGTGGGCTGACTATGTACATAGACACAAGTTTTATACCCAGCTGCATTAATTATAATTGTAGCGTAAGTTTAAATTCCACAGGTTTTGCCACATTGCCAATACATCTGTTGGTAGTAATGTTTGTAGAAGACAGCAAAATGAAGATTCTTTAGATCCTTTTACATGTTGCATATTCATAAATTTCTTTTGTTCCTTGTGAGCTATATTCCAAGTGGATTCTTTGGGGAGAGGAGCAAGCAGTGGTAAATTCCTTTCAGAGCTACACTAATGTACAAACTTCCATATTGGAACTTCCTTCCTTTTTAACACTCCTCACTTCCTGCCATTATGGTGAAGATCATCTTTTTATTAGTGGTTGGGTTAAGAGAAAATTCTGGGAAGATAATAATGTATGTTCAATCAAAAAACTGTTTTACTTTCAGTTGGGAATTCCATTTTTGGCATGTCACAAAATTTTGGGAGGGTGGGGGAAAACACAGCAGGTTTAAATTCCAGAAGACTACATAACTTTTTTTGAGTTGCATGGCATATGATCTGTTTCCATATTGATAGAACAAAGGGACTAAAACTTTTTTGGTTTTCATGTTTGTTGGAAGGCAGGAGGGGGGAATCCACCTTTCTTATTGGTATTGATTCTGTATAAAATTAGAACACCAAGTTGTAAAAGCTGATAAAAGTAAAACTAGTCCAAAACACAAGAAGAATGCAATTTGGAAGCGTTGCAGAGATATATGTGGTTTTGTCCCCAAATGTCAGTTTTATCTTTGATTCTTCTATGAGAAAATGTGAAACTGTCTTGCACTTTATAGGAGAATCTGGCGATTACCCCAGTAAAATGATTGTTTCTTCTCAAGAATGTTCACAGTTCTACCAAACTTGAGCTAGAATACTGCTTTCTAAAAGCGGTAGGTTGCAGTAGTAGGGTATAATAGCAATCTCCTACCCTTTTTCTCCCAATATTATATGTGTGTCTATGTGAATAAGGATTTCCACACCAATTACTTCATTTTGTTGACTCAGCACACGTGTTGACTCATGAGCTTTGTCATCATGTTTCCCCCCCCCGTCCTGTTGAGGAAAGGGAGTGAGAGAGCAGCTTGGTGGGCACCTGGTGACCAGCCAAGGTCAACCCACCACAGGGCAGAAAGGAAAAGTGAAGGAGAATGGGATTTTAAAGGGGGGACATGCCTTGTCAACTTTGGTTGTTTATGGACACAAAGTTTCAGGCCTACACTTTCCTAGCGTATAATGCCAAAGGCTATGAAGCCTACTTTGTTGTTAGTCAGCTTCTGAAGGAAAGAATGGATGTGCAGTGGAGGTGGTAAACTCACATGCATAGACATTCCCCTGCTGAGTATATGTTTCACAGACTTCACATTTTTTACCCATGTAACTAAACAGCCTTCCCCATGTGCTGGGTATTGAGGGCTGCAAAGGTTATTTCTCCCATTTTTTCAATACTGCTGAAAATCAAAGCTATGTGAGCCCTTTTCCACAACTGGAATATTATGGGGTGCACAGCATGATGCTTGAGGAGAAAACACAATTCTTGGCATGGCATACAGCTAATCAGGAAAAGATTTCTGACTTTCAAAAAGAACTGTGTTACTATTGCCAGCAAGATATGAAAATTTTGCGGGAGGCCTGCAGACCATAGAGGAATGAGATTATGGTGATAACCTGGGCTGTCAGAGCCAAACATTCTCTAAACCCCTGATTACCGACACTATCCAGTGTGACTGCTTCCTGCTGCTTGGCTGTGTCTTTGTAGAAGAGCCTCATGGAGAAATGCGTGGACAATGTGTCATGTCTGTAATGGAGAAGCAAGTCAATGAAGCATTCAAGCATTGGAACAGGCTGCTCAGGGAAGTGGTTGAGTCACCATCCCTGGAGGTATTTAAAAGACATGTAGAGGTGGTGTTTAGGGACATGGTTTAGTGGTGGACTTGAGAGTGGTAGGTTTGTGGTTGGACTTGATGATCTTAAAGGTCTTTTCCAACCTAAATGATTCTATGATTCCATGATTCTATAAAGGTGTGATAAGGATAGCAGTTGTTACTCTGGCTTATTAGTTGGTCCTGTGGCATAATGTCCAGCTGGCTGAAAATAGAGGCTTAACAATTTCTAAACCCCCTTTCAAAAGCAGAATGGCCTTTCTAAACAGGCTATGGAATATACCTCCAATGTCCAGCCCATATATCACAGGAATGCCTTGAAAACCAGGGAGACCATTATCATCCAGGGGTCTGTATTAATTCATGTACAAGGCCAGTTCCTCATAGTTCTTTACTACTACCTATTTGGCATGGTTTCTAAAATTTCAGAGACTCCTGGGTCCACAGGTGCAGCTTCACAATCACCTTCACAAAGCCAAATGAGACATGCTTGTTTTGGTCAGTCTTTATTTCAATGCAGATTGTGTTGATGTACTGGCGGTTTACTGGCACAGTGCAGCTTATCATATGTCACCATAACATTCTCGTTATTACTGCTAGTGGGAACACAGCATGATAATGGAAACAAAAAGTCCCCAACAAGCTAGTGCTCTACAAGGTCCAAGGTTCAAGGGTGAAGTTCCAAAACACTGGAGGTGCCCACTGTCCTAAGTACTTGCCCATACTACCCCACACACCCTGCCACTCATAATTATCCAGCCTTGGGGCAGACCTCTGGGTGATCTTCTTAAATAGTTGTTTAACCCTAAACAAGACCTGAACTGCATTCAGGAACATGCTAGTTCCTAGCAATAGGACCATGATGATTTCAACATCCCAAGGGTATTCAAATTTTTCAAAATTCTCAAATGCTATTGTAATTAGCCTGGAGGAGAAGGGAAAGGGGAAGAAAGGTATCTCACCCATAGATTGGCTCTCCGAGGAGGAAACGTAAAAGGGTGTAATTATTAATAGTTTCCCACAGATGGTTCCCGAAGAATAGAGGTGACGACAAAGCTGGCAGAAGTGCTCACAAAGCCACTTTCCCTCATTTATCAGCATTCCTGGCTAACCAGGGAGGTACCAGCTGACTGGAGATTAGCAAATGTGACACCCATCTACAAGAAGGGCCAGAAGGAGGATCCGGGGAACTGCAGGCCTGTCAGTCTGACCTCAGTGCCAGGGAAGGTTATGGAGCAGATCATCTTGAGCGCCATCACGCGGCACGTACAGGACAACCAGGTGATCAGGCCCAGTCAGCATGGGTTTATGAAAGGCAGGTCCTGCTTGACTAACCTGATCTCCTTCTATGACAAGGTGACCTGCTTAGTGGACAAGGGAAAGGCTGTGGATGTTGTCTACCTGGACTTTAGTAAAGCCTTTGACACCATTTCCCACAGCATTGTCCTGGAGAAACTGGCTGCTCATGGCTTGGATGGGTGTACTGTTCATTGGATAAAAAACTGGCTGGATGTCTGGGCCTAAAGATCCAGTTGGTGTCCAGTCGCAAGTGGTGTTCCCCAGGGCTCAGTATTGGGGCCAGTTCTGTTTAATATCTTCATCAATGATCTGGATGTGGGGATCCAGTGTACCCTCAGTAAGTTTGCAGACGACACCAATTTGGGCGGGAGGGTTGATCTGCTTGAGGGTAGGAAATCTCTACAGAGGGATCTGGACAGGCTGGATCGATGGGCCAAGGCCAATTGTATGAGATTCAACAAGGCTAAGTGCCAGGTCCTGCATGTGGGTCACAGCAACCCCATGCAACACTACCACCTTGGGAAGAGTGTCTGGAAAGCTGCCTGGCAAAAAAGGACTGATTGACAGCCGGCTGAATATGAGCCAGCAGTGTGCCCAGGTGGCCAAGAAGGCCAATAGCATCCTGGCCTGTATCAGAAATAGCGTGGCCAGCAGGACTAGGGAAGAGATTGTCCCTTTGTACTCGGCACTGGTGAGGATGTACCTTGAATACTGTGTTCACTTTTGGGCCCCTCACTACAAGAAAGACATTGAGGTTCTGGAGCGTGTCCAAAGAAGGGCAACGAAGCTGGTGAAGGGTCTAGAGAACAAGTCTTATGAGGATTGGCTGAGGGAACTGGGGTTGTTTAGCCTGGAGAAAAGGAGGCTGAGGGGAGACCTTATCGCTCTCTACAACTACCTGAAAGGAGGTTGTAGCGAGGTGGGTATTGGTCTTTTTTCCCACGTAACATGTGATAGGATGAGAGGAACTGGCCTCAAGTTGTGCCAGGGGAGGTTTAGATTGGATATTAGGAAAAATTTCTTCACCGAAAGCATTGTCAAGCATTGGAACAGGCTGCCCAGGGAAGTGGTTGACTCACCATCCCTGGAGGTATTTAGAAGACATGTAGATGTGGCACTTAGGGACATGGTTTAGTTGTGGACTTGGCAGTGCTAGGCTTGTGGTTGGACTCGATGATCTTAAGGGTCTTTTCCAACCTAAATGTTTCTATGAGTCTATTAATTGATGGATAATACTTTAAGTAAGTCTTGTGATATTTGGGGTTTCCCTTAAATATCCCATTTCTGGGGTACTGTTTCTGCATGGAAGATATCAGAACATCGTCTGTTTTTAAATGAAGTTTGTTCGGCACCCAAGGATGGGGATGGTGACAGAGAGATAATGTGCAGGGTTTTTTCTGGATCTCAAAAAGAAAGGCCTGACAACAAAGGGCATAATAAAATAGCTGGTTTAATATTATAGAATATTCTAGAATAAGAAGAGGAATATTGATAGTGAGTAAATCTTAGGTCCCTTCAGATGCTGGGAACCTTGTTTTCGTGCAGCATCAGATGGACCCTGGATGGATTTTCCTATGGCATGCTGCACAGATCCTATTTGTGGAGAGGGTCTTCCTCCCTCCCATACCATGGTGCCTTATATCTTGTGTAACAAGATGAATCATATATCTTATCCTCACAGTTTGGAATGTTCTCTCTGTCATAACATCCACCAGCGTGCAGCACAGGCCAGCATAGGGCATTCCAGCAAATTCCCTTACCACAGCTCCTCATGCCAACATACGGGCTTCTCAAGCCCTAAGTACAAGGCCCAATAGGGCAGACATGGCTTGCCCAAGATCACTAAATCCTCAAATACAATGTCTTCTGCAAGGCAGTCAATACAAAGTTTATAGACAACATACCTGTGAAGAAGAACATAAAACCCCATCAAATATAACCAATAAGTTGGAGGAAAAAACATGACAAGAGGAAAAAAGAGACGTATATTTTTAAAATAAGTTTTTAAACCAAACTCCTCGATTTTTAGTGTCCAACCTATGATTTTGCAGAACTTTTGAGTTGGCTGTATAGTCAACACAAAGCTATGCAGACAAAGGGAATTTAGGTAACTTATTGGAGAATTTTGTACATAACATTGGTTGTAGTTTTTCACTCAGGCAGTCAGAATATTTAAGAAATCCTGAGCCTTATCAATAATGGAAAATGGAAAAAGTAGTACCTCCATCTTTCAGACATTTTGCAACATTTCTAAAACAAAGTTTGATAGATATCTGGCATATAAGAATGTAGAAGGGCACAAGTAGAATGGCTTATTTACGCTTTATGCACTTTTTGCTAATGAAAATTACTAGCAATGGAAGTGGTATCTCAGCTAAGTGAGAACAGAATCATCATACAATAAATTCCTTATATTTACTATTCCTATTATTAAGCTCAATATTTTGCAGTTTTTTACAATGTGAGTATTTCAGTATTAGCGTTGAACATTCCCTTAATGCCACTCAAAAATAATATCAATACTAATGCAATTTAACAAGTGAAGACAAATAGGGAAGACTGATGCTAATAAATTTGCACATTTCCATAACAAAACTAAATTTTGCTATGCATGTGTGTATCCAACAGTAGGCAATTACAATAAACTTCCTTTTTTGTCACATATGTGCATATCAGGCTTTTGAAAAGTGGTTTGGTTGCTGAAGAAAGGTCAACTTGCAGCTTTGGCATCACTGTTTGAAAATTCTAATCCACAACAGATCAGAAGCTTTTTACAATGGCACATTCCTCTGGGCTCCCTAACATCATTATGCAGTAACAGTGAAGAGGTACTCTCACAGCCAGTCTGTCACAAGTATAGTATTGATCCCTCCCCCTCTACCCTTTTTCCTCTAGGGTGACCAGTTTTGAAGGTGTTACTCAATGTTCTCAGCAGGAAACCTGACATTTAGCACTGACGATCCTGCTTACTGGAAATGAATTAAAACTCAGTATGAAGAAAGCTATATCCCTTTATTCTCGCTTGCTACATGAAGGAGTGTTTGCTGTTTAATTTACAGATATATGTTTGCTAGTGGATAGATCAGTCATAATGTAAAAGTGAAATTAGTGTTACTAAGGCTACTTAAGGATACTAAAGGAATGGATCTATGTGGTTTAGGGAAGAACAAATGTAGGAAAATAGAGGGATAAAGGGAATAAAAAGGGCCAATTGTGTGCAAACAGCTCCTGATCAGTACACTTGCCTGGCCATGCCCTGAACCTGATCAGCACCGTCTGTCCTGTCTTCTCATTAAACTCCATTTCTAACTCTTTTCCTGGGTGAGGGACTCTCTGTCCTGTGTGCAAGTGTGTTTATGGAGATCTAAGTGCCAGCAACTGGAGTGGGACCATCGGTCAGAGGGCCTGTGTGTCTGTGGTGCAAGCAACTGGAGCGAGTGTGGGTGTGTGATCACTAGTGAAAATCAATCCGGAGTAGCTGGTGAGTAGGTGAAGTGGCCTGGGAGCCAGGGGAGTGTTTGTGTGTCTCTAAGAGCAAGTCCACAGGGGGAGTTGGCTACCAGAGGGATCAGGGGAGTCCTGGCCAACTGCTGGAGAGCTCTGTGTGTGTGTATCTTTAAGTGAGGAGGTCTGCACTAGCAACTGGAGTGGGGCTGCAGCCTAGGGGGCTCTTATGTCCAGGTGCCAGCAATTGGGGAGACTGGGATCCAGGGACCAGCTACTGGGCAGTTGAGTGAGCCCAGCTCCTGGAAGGATCTACATTATACATATGTATATATACATTTCCCACTAATGGACCTTCATCCTGACTAGCCAGAGAGGGGAACAGGATGAAGTCATTGGTGCTGTTTGTGTTTGTGTGAGTACTGAGTGTTTCTGTCTGTGTTGAGCTCTGTAGACAGCAATGTGTGTATATGTATGTATATACATGTTGTATACGCGTGTGTGTGTGCGCGCGCGCGCGCCTCCTGGGAATACATTCTCAGTATTGCTGTTGGTTGGACCTGGTGACATACAGCTGTAGCAGCCCGTGGTGGGTTGACCCTGGCTGGATGCCAGGTGCCCACCAAAGCCACTCTATCACTCCCCCTCCTCAGCTGGACAGGGGAGAGAAAATATAACAAAGGCCTTGTGGGTCGAGATAAGGACAGGGAGAGATCACTCAACCAATTACTGTCATGGGCAAAACATACTCAACTTAGGGAAAATTAACTTAATTTATTGCCGGTCAACCAGAGTAGGGTAATGAGAAATAAAACCATTATACCCTTGTCGAATCTGATCTGTGGTCATTTTAATCCCCATTGGCCAAAAGGTCAACACTTCCGTGTACCTGGCGCATCTTGGATTGGTCAGTTCAATTTTCAACCGGTGGCCTCTAGGGTTTGGGTTTTTTTTCCTCTCCTCCCTGCCTGGAGAAGTTTTGTTTCCTGTCAGGGCGGGTGTACCTGCCACAGCTTTAGTCATAAGCAAATTACTGGGATTCCAGTAGCACTGGTACCGTTTCACATGAGTTACGATTCAGATAAGGAAGGCTCCAAGGCTGTCAGGAGAGGACTGAGATATGTCCCAAGGTTGTCAGGAAATGACTAATTATCCCTACTCACGTCCCCAGCCTCCACCGGGCAACAGGAGTCCTTGGTAGAGTCAGTGCAGCTCCCTGTCAGCCATGCAAGAGTTCCTGGTACGATCAAGGGGCACTTAACCTCCCAACTCATTACACTTATGCTAAGGCCTAGCGAGACTTCGCAAGTTCTTAGATCAGCCCAGAGAGGGGGAATAGAATCATAGAATCATTTAGGTTGGAAAAGACCTTCAAGATCATCAAGTCCAACCATCATCCATGCCCACTAAACCATGTTCTGGAGTACCTCATCTATGCGCTTTTTGAATACCTCCAGGGATGGTGACTCAACCACTTCCTGGGCAGCCTATTCCAATGTCTGACAACCCTTTCAGTAAAGAAATTTTTCCTAATATCCAACCTAAACCTCCCCTGACGCAACTTGAGGCCATTTCCTCTTGTCCTATCTCCAGCCACCTGACAGAAGAGACCAGCACCTGCCTCACTACAACCCCCTTTCAGGTAGTTGTAGAGAGCGATAAGGTCTCCCCTCAGCCTCCTTTTCTCCAAATTAAACAACCCCAGTTCCCTCAGCCGCTCCTCATAAGACTTGTGCTCCAGGCCCCTCACCAACTTGGTTGTCCTTCTCTGGACATGCTCCAACACCTCAATGTCTTTCCTGTAGTGAGGGGCCCAAAAGTGAACACAGTACTCGAGGTGCGGCCTCACCAGTGCTGAGTACAGGGGAACAATCACCTCCCTGCTCCTGCTGGCCACACTATTTCTGATACAGGCTAGGATGCCGTTGGCCTTCTTGGCCACCTGGGCACACTGCTGGCTCATATTCAGCCGCCTGTCAACCAGCACGCCCAGGTCTTTTTCTGCTGGGCAGCTTTCCAGCCACTCTTCCCCAAGCCTGTAGCGTTGCATGGGGTTGTTGTGACTGAAGTGCAGGACCCGGCACTTGGCCTTGTTGAATCTCATACAATTGGCCTCGGCCCATTGATCCAGCCTGTCCAGATCCCTCTGTAGAGCCTTCCTACCCTCAAGCAGATCGACCCTACCTCCCAACTTGGTGTCGTCTGCAAACTTGCTGAGGGTGCACTCAATCCCCTCATCCAGATCATTGATAAAGATATTAAACATAACGGGGCCCAACACTGAGCCCTGGGGAACACCACTTGTGACCCACTGCCAACTGGATTTCACCCCATTCACCACAACCTTCTGGGCTCGTCCATCCAGCCAGTTTTTCACCCAGCGAAGAGTACACTTGTCCAAGCCATGAGATGCCAGCTTCTCAAGGAGTATGCCATGAGAGACAGTGTCAAAGGCCTTGCTGAAGTCAAGGTAGATAACATCCACAGCCTTTCCCTCATCCACTAGGCGGGTCACCTGGTCATAGAAGGAGATCAGGTTGGTCAAGCAGGACCTGCCTTTCATAAACCCATGCTGACTGGGCCTGATCCCCTGCTTGTCCTGGACTTGCCATGTGAGTTCTCTCAAGACAAACCGTTCCATAATCTTCCCCGGTACCGAGGTCAGGCTGACAAGAAATGCATCACCACATGCTCTTCATAGGACATGCCTTCCAGCCCCTTCACCAGCTTTGTTGCCCTCCTCTGGACGCATTCAAGGACCTTAACATCCTTCTTAAATTGTGAGGCCCACAGTACTGCACACAGTACTCAAGGTGAGGCCACATCAATGCTAAATACAGAGGGGTGATCACTTTGTTTGACCGGCTGGTTATACTGTGTTTAATGCACCCCAGAATGCGGTTTGCCCTCTTGGCTGCCAGGGCCCACTGCTGACTCCTATTGAGCCTGCTGTTAACCAGCACCCCCAGATCCCTTTCTGCAGGGCTGCTCTCCAGCCACTCCTCTCCCAATTTATCCTTGCATCTGGCGTTACTCCATCCCAGGTGCAGAATTTGGCATTTCTTCTTGTTAAATTTCATGCCAATCTATCTAGACCCCCCTGCAAGGTCTCTTGTCCCTCAAGAGAGTCAACAGTACCTCCCAATTTAGTATCATCAGCAAATTTGCTAAAGGTTCATTCAACTCCTGCATCCAGATCATTGATAAAAATATTGAACAGAACTGGCCTTGAACCCTGAGGAGCACTGCTGGTAACTGGTCACCAGCCAGATGTAGCTGCATTCACTACAACCCTTTGAGCCCTGCCACTCAGCCAGTTCTTCACACAGCGCACCGTGTTCCTGCTCATCTCACAGTTGGACAACTTGTCCAGAAGTATGCTGTGAGGGACAGTATCAAAAGCCTTACTAAAATCCAGAAAAGCTACATCCACTGCCTTCCCTTCACCCACTAGGCAGGTGACCTTATTGTAGAAGGATATCATATCGGTTAAACAGGACTTTCCCTTTGTGAACCTGTGTTGACTGTGCCTGATGATTGTATTGTTCTTTAAATGCCTTTCAATAGTACCCAGTACGATCTTCTCCATAGTTTTTCCAGGTACTGAGGTTAGACGAACAGGTCTGTAGTTTCCTGTGTCTTCCCTCACACCCTTCTTGTAAATTGGAAAAACATTGGCTAGCTTCCAGTCAGCAGGGACCTCCCCAGACTCCCAAGACCTTTGGTAGATGATCATGAGGGGTCCTGCTGTAACATTCACTAGCTCCTTCAGTACTCTGGGATGAATCCCATCAGGCCCCATGGACTTGTGAACATTCAGCTGATACAGCTGGTCCTTTACAATTTCAGTGTCCACAAATGGAACGTCACCATTCCTGCACTCATTGTCCTCCGACTCAGAGGACCGGCCAGCCCAAGGTCTATCATTGATATTAAAGACTGAGTTAAAAAAAGCATTGAATGCATCTACTTTTTCTTCATCCGTATTTGTCAGGTGACCATCTTCAAGAAGTATCGGTCCAATGTTTTCTTTAGACCTCCTCTTGCTATTAACATACATAAAAAAGCCTTTCTTGCTTTCTGATACAACTCTGGCCAGTTTCAACTCTAGTTGAACTTTGGCCTTTCACGTCTTCTCTTTGCACATGCAAACCATGGCTCTGTAATCTTCCTGCAAAGCCTGACCTTGCTTCCAGAGATCATACCATTTCTTTTTCCTCCTGAGTTCCAAGAGGAGTTCCCTGTTCAGCCAAGCTGGTCTTCTGCCCCGCTTGCTTGACTTGCAACACACTGGAATTGCCTGCTCCTGTACTTCTAAAAGGTGGTTCTTGAAAACTGACTCATGGACTCCTAAGCCCTCAAAAGCAGATTCCCAGGGGACACTGCTAAGTAGCTCCCTGAGTAGCTTAAAGCTTGCTCTCTTGAAATGCAGGGTAGCAACTCTACTGTCCTTTTTTCTCATTACAATGAACATTTTAAACTCAACCATTTTGTGATCACTGTGGCCAAGACAGCCACCTATCAACCACCACATCTTCCACAAGTCCTTCTCTATTCACAAACAACAACTCTAGGAGGGCATCTTTCCTATTTGGCTCACTGAGTACTTGTGACAAGAAATTATCTTCCACAAACTTCAGGAATTTCCCAGGCTTGCTTGTCACAACAGTACAATATTATCAGTTGATGTCTGGGAAGTTGAAATCTCCCATAAGGACAAGGGCTACTGTGGTGGGTTGACCCTGGCTGGATGCCAGGTGCCCACCAAAGCTGCTCTATCACTCCCCCTCCTCAGCTGGACAGGGGAGAGAAAATATAACAAAAGGCTCGTGGGTCAAGATAAGGACAGGGAGAGATCACTCACCAATTACTGTCATGGGCAAAACAGACTCGACTTGGGGAAATTAGTTTAATTTATTACCAATCCAATCAGAGTAGGGTAATGAGAAATAAAACCAAATCTCAAAACACCTTCCCTCCACCCCTCCCTTCTTCCCAGGCACAGCTTCACTCATGGATTCTCTACCTACCCCCCCAGCGGTGTAGGGGGATGGGGAATGGGGGTTACGGCCAGTTCATCACACGTTGTTTCTGCCGCTTCATCCTCCTCAGGGGGAGGACTCATCACACTCTTCCCCTGCTCCAGCGTGGGGTCCCTCCCACGGGAGACAGTCCTCCACAAACTTCTCCAATGTGGGTCCTTCCCACGGGCTGCAGTTCTTCACGAACTGCTCCAGCATGGGTCCCTTCCATGGCGTGCAGTCCTTCAGGAACAGACTGCTCCAGCGTGGGTCCCCCACGGGGTCACAAGTCCTGCCAGAAAACCTGATCCAGCATGGGCTCCTCTCTCCATGGGTCTGCAGGTCCTGCCAGGAGCCTGCTCCAGCGCAGGCTTGCCACAGGGTCACAGCCTCCTTCAGGTGCATCCACCTGCTCCACTGTGGACCTCCATGGGCTGCAGGGGGACAGCCTGCCTCACCATGGTCTTCACCACGGGCTGCAGGGAAATCTCTGCTCTGGTGCCTGGAGCACCTCCTCCCCCTCCTTCTTCACTGACCTTGGTGACTGCGGGGTTGTTTCTCTTACATGTTCTCACTCCTCTCTCCGGCTGCAGTTTCTGTGCCGCAGCAACTTTTTTCCCTTTTTAAATATGTTAGGGAAAGCTTCTAGCAGCTCCTCACAGAAGCCACCCCTGTACCCCCTGCTACCAAAACCTTGCCACACAAACCCACTACACAGCCTCACCTCTGTTGGGCTATCAGATTCGGCTCTCCCTAACATTGCTGGAAGGTAATTATGGACTTCATTTAAGGAACAGACAGCACGAGTAGATGAACTACTGAGAAATAGTCTGTTTTCAAACAAGTGTCCTTAGTTATAAAAGAATGCTGAAAATTAGGAGACTTGACTGACACTTGACATTAGGAAGCATTTCTTTACAGAGAGGGTAGTCAAACACTGGAAGAGGCTTCCTAGAGAGGTGGTCGATACCCCAAGCCTGTCAGTGTTTAAGAGGCATTTGGACAATGCCCTTAATAATATGCTTTAAGTTTTGGTCAGCCCTGAATTGGTCAGGCAATTGGACTAGATGATCATTGTAGGTCGCTTCCAACTGAAATATTCTATTCTATTCTATTCTATTCTATTCTATTCTATTCCAGAAAATGTGATATGCAGGAAGAATTTTCTCCAAAGTTCTATTACTTATGACTTACAGATCTGCCCAGATATAGCACACTCTGACAGAAGAGTCTCCACTCAAAATAGTTTATAGTCTGTATTAAAACATGAGACTTGCAAAAAACCTTAGGTGAAGAGAATAGCATAAGGACAACAATACTTTAGTTAACTAGTTATTTAATTTTAGTCTCATTCTAAGTATATGAAACTGCTGTTCATAAATAATATGAATAAGAAGGTTTTGAAAAATGTGGCTCAGCAGCACTGGAAGAGATGGGCTTGCAATTAAATTTTTAAACATCCCAAGCTCACACTCACAGGTTTTTCTTTTATACTTGTGGTGGATTCACCGCAGCCAGCAGTCAAGCACCCACACAGCCACTTGCTCACTTTCCCCGCCGCTGACCCAGTACATTACTAAAAATTTAAGGTGTGATTGCCTTGTTTCCCTATCTCTATGAACTACTGTAGAACTTTCAGGATGACTGAGATTCTGCAAGTGAAATATGACTGAGATGGGAATTGATTTTTAT
The DNA here is from genome assembly GCF_900496995.4 of Aquila chrysaetos chrysaetos. NCBI lineage: Eukaryota > Metazoa > Chordata > Aves > Accipitriformes > Accipitridae > Aquila > Aquila chrysaetos. Next base: position 4,632,370 of record NC_054457.1, on the reverse strand, counting down.
TCAGAATTGTTCGGTTTATAAAATATATTGTAGATGAGCACACATACATCCCTACCTCAATCCCCTAGCAAGTCCAAGTAAAACCCAAAATAACACCTGACAGCTACACAGTCATTAAAAAAACCACACACTGAGCCTTTTGTTTTTTTAAAACTTATCTGTATATCACTCTCGTGGTTTAACCCCAGCCAGCAACTAAGCACCATGCAGCCACTCATTCACACACACCCCCCACCCACCCAGTGGACAATCACAAAGCAGCAAAACCAAGAATGCGTTTTGAGAAGACACAGGTCACCCTAAGGTTGCAAAGAAAATTTAAGAAATAATGCATAGCTGAGAGAAAGAGACCATGAACTGTCTCTGGAGAAGAAAAATAACAACATATAGCCAGAGGAATTCCTATGACTGTAATACAACCCACTAGATACAAGAAACTCATAATTAAAACAAACATGACAATTCCCTTTGTTCTCTTCAATGAAAGAAAAAAAACTTGATCCTGACACCAAAAGTTTTTGTTAAAACAATGGTCACATTTTTCAGATTTCTTCATCAGCTTGCAGTCCAAAATGCAACCAAGAGTTTTGTCTTTAAGTTACACAACTGTGCCTTTAAGACCTGCTGTTTATGTTTCTATCCATGTTCACATAAAAAGAATCACAGAATAACTAAGATTGGAAGGGACCACTGGAAGTCTTTGGTTCAACCCCTTATTCAAAGCAGGGCCAACTTAAAGCAAGTTGTCAGGGCCTTGTCCAGTCACAGTTTAAACATCTCTAAGGATGTAGGTCCCACAGCCTCTCCGTGCCCCTGTTCTGTTTGACCACACTCATGGTAATAAATAAATAATTCCTAAAATCTAATGGGTATTTCCCTTGTTGCAACTTGAGTCCATTGCCTCTGTCGTGGTTTAATCCCAGCCAGCAACTAAGCACCACGCAGCCACTCACTCACTTCCCCCCCACCTAGTGGGATGGGGGAGAGAATCGGGGAAAAAAACCCCAAACTCGTGGGTTGAGATAAGAACAGTTTAATAGGACAGAAAGGAAGAAAATAAGAAATATAATAATAACAATAATAAAATGACAATAATAATAATAAAAGGATTGGAATATACAAAACAAGTGATGCACAGTGCAATTGCTCACTACTCACCAACCGATGCCCAGTTAGTTCCCGAGCAGCGATCCCCCCCCAGGCCAACTCCCCCCGTATAGTTTATATACTAGTGTCGTGGTACAAAGCCGCTCGCTCACTCCTCCCCCCCCCCCCCCGGCCACGGTGGGATGAGGGGGAGAAAATATAAAGAAACACTAGTGGGTCGAGACAAGGCCAGTGAGGGATCACTCACCACTTATAGTCACGGGCAAAAGACAGACTCAACTTGGGGAAAAAAACAAAATCAATTTAATTTACTACAAATCAAATCAAAACAAGGATAATGAGAAGTAAAACCAAAACCTTAGAACACCTTCCCCCCACCCCTCCTTCCTTCCCGGCTCAACTCCACTCCTGGTTTTCTCTACCTCCTCCCCCCAGCAGCACAGGGGGATGGGGAATGGGGGTTGTGGTCAGTTCATAGCACATTGTGTCTGCCACTCCTTCCTCCTCAGGGGGAGGACTCCTCATTCTTCCCCTGCTCCAGCGTGGGGTCCCTCCCATGGGAGACAGCCCTTCACAAACTTCTCCAGCATGGGTCCTTTTCACGGGCCGCAGATCTTCAGGCACAGGCTGCTCCAGCACAGGCTTTCCCATGGAGTCACAGCCATCTTCGGGGGCATCCACCTGCTCTGGCGTGGGGTCCTCCACAGGCTGCGGTGGGCATCTGCTCCACCGTTCACTACCATGGGCTGTGGGGGGACAGCCTGCCGTCTCACCATGGGCTGCAGGGGCATCACCTCCTCCAGCGCCCCTCCTCCCCCTCCTTCTTCACTGACCTTGGTATCTGCATAGGTGTTTCTCTCACATTCCAATCTCCTCCTCCACTGCAGGTTCCCCTTCTTAAATATGTTACCACAGAGGCGCTACCACCATCACTGATGGGTCAGCCTTGTCCAGAGGCGGGTCCGACTTGGAGCCGGGGAAAATTCTAGCAGCTTCTCACAGAGGCCACCCCTGTAACCCCTCCCCCACTACCAAAACCCCGCCACACAAACCCAAAACAACTAGGCGTGATGTCACATGGTATGGAATACCTCATTGGCCACTTTGGATCAGCTGCCCTGGCTGTGTCCCCTCCCAACTTCTTGTGCCCCTCCAGCCTTCTTGCTGGCTGGGCATGAGAAGCTGAAAAATCCTTGACTTTAGACTAAACACTACTTAGCAACAACTGAAAACATCAGTGTTATCAACATTCTTATACTAAATCCAAAACATAGCACTATACCAGCTCCTAGGAAGACAATTAACTATCCCAGCCAAAACCAGGACACTTTCTTTTCAGGTCACACCTGTATAAGCACACTCTTTTTCTAATACTTATGCTGTATCAACATATGAGAAGAAAAAAGTATTTTCCCCTCTTGACTTTACAGTCTTTCTGACTACATTTCACCTCTTTTCACACCCTTATTTTAAAGTTACATGCCACAAGCTGGAGTTTCTTCTCCTACTAAACCCTTACTCAAGCAGTTGCCATTACTAACCCTAGTAATGATTAGGCAGGAAAATAGGTGAAATATCAAAAGAAAAGAACGATGTAATACCTGGGGGAATGCCAAATTTGAATATCTATCTTGTTTGTTTTTCACAGAATGGTTGAGGTTGAAAGGGACCTCTGGAGGTCATCTAGTCCAACCCCCCTGCTCAGGCAGGGCCACCTAGAACTAGTTGCCCAGGACTATGTCCAGATGTCTTTTTAATATCTCCAAGGAGGGAGACTCCAAAACCTCTCTGGGCAACCAGAGTGCTCAGTCACCCTCACAGTAATAAAGTGTTTCCTAATATTTAGACGGAACCTCCTGTGTTTCACTTTGTGCCCATTGCCTCTTGTCCTGTCACTGGGTGACACTGAAGAGAGCCTGTCTCCATCTTCTTTGCAGCCTCCCTTCAGATATTTGTATACAATAATAGAGATCCCCCCGAGCCTTGTCTTCTCTAGGCTGAACAGTCCCAGCTCTCTCAACCCTTCCTGATAGGAGAGATTCTTCAGTCCCCTAACCATCTTAATGACCCTTTGCTGGAATGTCTCCAGTATGTCCATTTCTCTCGTACTGAGGAGCCCAGAACTGGAAACAGGACTCCACGTGTGGCCTCAGCAATGCTGAGGAGAGGGGAAGGATCACCCCCCTCGACCTGCTGGCAACACTCCTCATGTAGCCCAGATTAGTATCAGCCTTCTTTGCAGCAAGGGCACGCTGCTGGCTCATGTTCAACTTGGTGTCCACCAGGATCCCCAGGTCTTTTTCTGCCAAGCTGCTTTCCAGCTGAGTGGCCCCCAGCATGTACTGGTGCCTGGGGTTGTTCCTCCCCAGGTGCAGGATTTTGTACTTCTTGTTGAACTGCATGAGGTTCCTGTCAGCTCATTTCTCCTGCCTGTCCAGGTGCCTCTGGATGGCAGCACAACCCTCTGGCATATCATCCCAGTTCTGTGTCATCAGCAAACTTGCTGAGGGTACACTCTGCCCCAGCATCCAGATCATTAATTAACATGTTTAACAGGATTGGACCTAGTATTGATCCGTTTTAGCATTGTTTCCTTAAAATGAAGCCGGTGTGAACACAATTATCCACTCTGGTCAGCTTATACAGTCTGATCTCATAGCTGACCCTGCTTTGAGCAAGAGGTTGGACTAGACAACTCCCCAGATCCCTTCCAACCTGAATTATCCTATGATTCTATGATGCATGTATTTGCTCATCCTCCAATCACTTTTGAATTCCTTCATAAACTGAAATTCAACGTGAAAGAACAAAGGAGAAGTCAGAGATAGGTCTATTCTTAGAGTTTCATGAAACCACATGCCCAGGTAATGGGCAATTCTCCAAGAAAGGCTCCCACTTCCATAAGATCTGCCTCCTTAAACAGCAGTAAACCCCATCTGGAGAAGTGCCCCAGCCATGAGAAAAAGCTTAAATCAGAATATGCATCTTGTTACATGTTAGAGAATCTTGCCAAAGACAAAGCACTAGGAAACTAGACTTCATTACTTCTGCCACTTAGAGTGGTTTATTTAAATTTATCTTATTGTTGCAACAAAATGAATGTAGGACAAAAATGACTAGTGGCCCGCCTCAGAACACTCAGGCTAGGGAGAAGTAACTTTTTACACCAAGCTGACTGGAGATAAGACAAAAATATATGCAAGAAAGGTAGATAAGGCATGGAAACATGGCATGCTGTGGACTCCTAAATGCAAAAGGAAGAACAATGTAGGAAGGAGACAGAGGGTTCAGTGAAGCTGGAAGACCAGCAAAATAAAGCAAAGGGATAAAATATTCACCACTCCACCTATATCATTGTTGTGGTTTAACCCCGGCCAGCAACTAAACACCACACAGCCGCTCGCTCACTCCCACCCCCAGTGGGATGGGGGGAGAATCGGAAGGGTAAAAGTAAGAAAATTCACAGGTTGAGATAAAAACAGTTTAATAATTAAAGATAAATAATAATTAAAAATAAAATTGTAAGGAAAACAGAAAAAAATAACAAAGAGAGAGGAAAATAAAACCTAAGACAGACAAGTGATGCAAAAGAAAACAATTGCTCACCACCAACTGACTGATGCCCAGCCAGTCCCCAAGCTGCTACCCCCCCTCACCAACCTCCCCCCCAGTTTTATTGCCGAGCATGATGTCATATGGTATGGAATATCCCTTTGGCCAGTTGGGGCCAGCTGTCCCAGCTGTGTCCCCTCCCAAATTTTTGTGCACCTCCAACCTACTCGCTGGCGGGGCGGATTGAGAAGCAGAAAAGGCCATGATGCTGTGCAAGCACTGTTCAGCAGTAACTAAATCATCAGTGTGTTATCAACACTATTTTCAGCACAAATCCAAAACATAGCCCCATACAAGCTACTATGAAAAATTTAACTCTATCCCAGCCAAAACCAGTACAATCTTGTACCTTCCTTTTGATAGACATCTCCTGCTGCTGCTATCATAATTTAGTGCCCAAGAAATGTGGCAGAGGTAAAATGAACATGCTTTCTACAGCACAGATGTTACTCTTGGGGAAATGGTTATTTTATTTTTTGTATTTGGAGTACATTACTTCAAAAACAGCAGAAACGCAAATTGCTATGTGGTTAGCCTTCATCACCATCCAAAATTACTAATTATTTTCAAGTTTTGAATAGCTATACTAAGTGCTAACTGCCTTTTGTTAAGCAATACTATTGACATTCCAATTTCTTTTCCATTTGAAAGAAAATAAAGCAGCTTTCTGAACTATATATAATTATGTTTTAAAATTATATTTATATTTGTATTATTATATTATAATTATTTTTTTCCACTAAAAATAAAGAAGTTGGAGCTGAGCTTCAAGTCATTTTATAAATTTTCATAAAACCACCCAAAAAACCATGGTGGCTCTCTTTGGTTTCAACTAAAAAATAAATTGATAAATAAATTCCCATGTGATCATGTTGCATTAAAGGGTAAAGAGGTTTGGCAGAAAATAACCCCCCTTGCATTCCAGCTTATCCTCAGATGTCAGAGGGGCTGGGGGTGGCTAGGTTTAATTTCTGAGTGATGTCCAATACAACGCTATAAGTCCGGTCGCATTCAATATGCTGAACTATCACGATGACAGATGCACTTAATAGCATACTGCACTCTCGGCTTAGCCGCATTCAACGCACAAGAACTACCAGACTTAGGGAGTTTGGTTGCATTAATGAACTATCACGACTAGATTAATGAGCAGCGCAGTTTATTAAAGCAACAGTACAGGTTCTTTTGGCTTGCCAGTGATAAAGACACTGTCTGCAAAGCACATGCAAATAATAATACAGTCGACTACAAGCACACTAAATTATGGAAAAACTCTATAGAGATTTCTAAGTTTCCCGGGGAAGCACTCGGTATAACCGAGGGTTCGATTCTTACCCAATAGGCGTCCCTATGGCGGGGGGGAAGAGAGGTTCAGCCCGTCGACTGATCCCAGAAGTGAGCAATGTCCTCCCAACTTGTCTGTGATGGTGTCTTCCTTAATAGTCTTCCTCTTTTTGGGCCTTTTTATCCTATTTTTCCTTTTAGGTGGAGCTTGAGTGACTCTAGTCATACATACCTTTACTTTGATTGGTATAAAGTTCTCTCGCTTTGCTTTTAAAGGTATATGCTAGAAAAAATTCAGAGCGCATTCTCCATGGAGGGGTGGTCGCACCTTGGAGGCGGGTAACTTCTGGGATGGAGGTGTGTTTTGGTATTATAATGATATTAAAATGAGCAAAGTTCACCCAAAGGACATGGTGTTACATGTCAGTACCCCAGAACTGGGCACGTGTGATATAAATCAGAAGTAGGGCAGTAGGTTGACAGAACCCCCATTATTTTACCTCCTTGCTTCAGTGGATTCAATGCAGGGACCTAGAGTTCTTGTTCCTATCGTTCCAGTTCCCTATCCCTGCGATCACAGAGCCTGGCCGCGGCGTCTCTATTCCGCTCCACCCTCCGTGTTACTTTTCAGAGTCAGCACACCAAGTTCCCCTGGTGTTGCCAACATCTAAAAGTTGCAGGTTATGTTGCTTAGGGAACTACCATGGAACCGATTCTTTACGTGTCCATTGTATTCCACCCTGGATGTTCACCTTCCCTTGAAGGGGGGGTGTCATATCAATAAGTCACCTCCAGCAATCATCCCACACATCATTACAGCAAGGTTATAAGAGCATGCTGGGAAACTGTAATAGGTGAACATGGCAAGGTTTTGGTAACGGGAGGGGGCTGCAGGGGTGTCCTCTGTGAGAAGAGGTCAGGGGCTGCCCTCATGTGAGACACAGATGGTTCTGGCCATCTCCATAATGGACCCACTGCTGGCTGAAGATGAGCCAATCAGTGAAGCTGGTGGCGTCTCTGTGAAAACATATTTAAAGGGCAAAACCACTAGACAGGCAGAGGAGAAGAGAAAACAGAGCAAGAAACAGCAATGCTAACACCAAGGTCAGAGATAGAGGAGGGGGAGGAGGTGCTCCAGGTGCCGGAACAGATATTCCTCTGCAGTTCATGGAAGATACCAACAGAGCAAATATTCACACTGCAGCCTGTGGAGGAGCCCATGCCAATGTAGTTGGATATTTCCTGAAGGAATAGAGGCCTGTGGAGAACCCATGCTGGAGCAAGTTTTTTTCCTGAAGGACTGCAGCCCATGGAAGGATCCACACTGCAGCAGAAGAAAAGTGTGAGGAGGAAGGATCAGCAGAGAAGAACTGTTATGTACTTATCATAACCCCCCATCCCCCAGTGCTGCTCAGCAGGGGGAAGCAAGGTGTTGTTTTAATTTTTTTGTTCTTTGCTTCTCACTATCCAAATCTATTTTAATTGGCAATAAATTCATTTTCCCCAAGTCAAATCCATTTTGCCAGTGACAGTAATCATTAAGTGATCTCCCTGTCTTTATCACAACCCATGAACTTTTTTATCTTATTTTCTCCTCCATTTTCTGTTGAGCAAGTGGAGTGAGAGTGCAGCTGGGTGGGCGTCTGTCTGCGGGCCAAGGTTAACCCACCACAGGAACTAACAAGACATTACTGGCAGAAATATATTTTATGTATTTTAAGATATTTTTTTTTAATCTTTCAGATTCAACTAACCTTTGGAAGAACTAGCTATATCTGTTACAGGAAAGTATATCATGCCAGATCCGACACCCTGAGAGGCAAGGCTGCTGCAGCTCCATGCACCAAGTACAACCAATAGCAAGGCTGAAAATTTACTCCCAGTAGACATGCACACACACACACAGAGCACATGTATACACAGCCAGCCACACAGATCACAGATAGACACTCAGAGCACTTGCATGAACACAGACAGCACCAATGGCCTCATCCCGCTTCCCTCTCTGGCTGAGAAAGATAGAGGTCCACTAGCGAGAGAAAATATACATGTATACAAAGTGGAGCCCCTCCAGCAGTTGACCTCAGACACTCAGTCTGCCCAGTAGCTGCCCTCTGGATCCCAGTCCTCCCAGTTGCTGTCACCTGGACATACGAGTCCCTGAAGCTGCAGCCCCACTCCAGTTGCTGGTATAGACCATCTTATACACATGCATGCGCACACACACATGCACCGCACTGGCCAGGAAACCCCTGGTCCCCCACAGCTGCTCCCCTGCCCCCCATGCTCCCTGCCTTAGAAACACACAGGCGCTCTCACACCCAGAGCTGGCCCTTAGAGACCCACACACACCCCTGGCCCCCAGGTCACTTCACCTACTCAACAGCGAGTCCAGCTTGATCTTCACTAACAATCACACACTCACACACCTGCACTTGCTGGCACCACAGACCCCCATACACACACATGCACATGGAATAAAGAACCCTTTACCAGAAAGTAGTTGAAGGCAGAGCTTAATAAAGAGACAGGACAGATGGAGATGATCAGGTGCAGGGCATGGCCAGGCAAGTATACTGAACAGCAGCTGTTTATATGCAACTGGCCCTTTTTATCCCTTTTATCCCACTATTTTCCCATGCTTGTTCCTCGCCAAATCACCTAAATGCATTCCTTTCCCTGCCTTTGGTTCCCCCCTAAACATGCCATGTTTGCCAATGAGACACCCATTTACAAGAAGGGTCGAAGGAAGGATCCGGGGAACTACAGGCCTGTCAGCTTGACCTCAGTACCGGGGAAGATTATGGAACAGTTCGTCTTGAGTGTGCTCACATGGCATGTGCAGGACAAACAAGGGATCAGCCCCAGTCAGCATGGGTTTACGAAAGGCAGGTCCTGCTTGACCAACCTGATCTCCTTCTATGACCAGGTGACCCGCCTAGTGGATGAGGGAAAGGCTGTGGATGTTATCTACCTTGACTTCAGCAAGGCCTTTGACACTGTCTCTCATGGCATACTCCTTGAGAAGCTGGCGTCTCATGGCTTGGACAAGTGTACTCTTCGCTGGGTGAAAAACTGGCTGGATGGACGAGCCCAGAAGGTTGTGGTGAATGGGGTGAAATCCAGTTGGCAGTGGGTCACAAGTGGTGTTCCCCAGGGCTCAGTGTTGGGCCCCGTTATGTTTAATATCTTTATCAATGATCTGGATGAGGGGATTGAGTGCACCCTCAGCAAGTTGGGAGGTAGGGTCGATCTGCTTGAGGGTAGGAAGGCTCTACAGAGGGATCTGGACAGGCTGGATCAATGGGCCGAGGCCAATTGTATGAGATTCAACAAGGCCAAGTGCCAGGTCCTGCACTTCAGTCACAACAACCCCATGCAACGCTACAGGCTTGGGGAAGAGTGGCTGGAAAGCTGCCCAGCAGAAAAAGACCTGGGCGTGCTGGTTGACAGCCAGCTGAATATGAGCCAATGGCATCCTGGCCTGCATAAGAAATAGTGTGGCCAGCAGGAGCAGGGAGGTGATTGTTCCCCTGTATTCGGCACTGGTGAGGCCGCACCTCGAGTACTGTGTTCACTTTTGGGCCCCTCACTACAAGAAAGACATTGAGGTTCTGGAGCGTGTCCAAAGAAGGGCAACGAAGCTGGTGAAGGGTCTAGAGAACAAGTCTTATGAGGATTGGCTGAGGGAACTGGGGTTGTTTAGCCTGGAGAAAAGGAGGCTGAGGGGAGACCTTATAGCTCTCTACAACTACCTGAAAGGGGGTTGTAGTGAGGTGGGTGCTGTTCTCTTCTGTCAGGTGGCTGGAGATAGGACGAGAGGAAATGGCCTCAAGTTGCGTCAGGGGAGGTTTAGGTTGGATATTAGGAAAAATTTCTTTACTGAAAGGGTTGTCAGGTGGTGGAACAGGCTGCCCAGGAAGTGGTTGAGTCACCATCCCTGGAGGTATTCAAAAAGCACATAGACTTCAGGACATGGTTTAGTGGGCATGGTTGATAGTTGGACTTGATGATCTTGAAGGTCTTTTCCAACTGAAATCATTCTATGATTCTATGATCCCATAATAAATCCTGTGCAATCCCAAAATGCTCTTCCCCTGCATCTCATAATGTGTCCAACTACCCTTAGGCAGTAACACACATAAATACACCAGTCCAAAGGGTGCTCTGGTGTTGGCCATCTTGATGGGTTTCATGCCTGGACAATGGAGCTCATGCCTCACTTGGGACAGCCCTGAGAAAGGCCTGGACAGGGTGTCCATTTCTCTGAGTCTAGAATTTGGGTTGCCCACCTGCCATTGTGCTCCTGTGCTCCTCTGGGCTTGTAGAGGTTGGCCTTTGATGGGCTGATGGCTCTCCTGTAATGGGCTTGACAGGCTATTATTAGGGTTCTTCCACCCACCACTGTGTCTCTGTGCTCCTCTCTGGGTGTGCTGATGAGTTTTATCACATAATCAAACAACAGCCTATAGAGTTTTATGACCTATACTCTTATCAGGTAAGAAGTGCAATAGAATATGATACCTGTTACAACAGTTACTGCTCCCAAAATATAAAGAACACTTAAGCCACATCATACTAACATTCAGCAAGTTCTCTGGGACTAGTGCTCCTAGCAACCATTCTGTGCTATGCTTTTCTCCTGCCCAATAAGCAACAAGAACCAAGTGTTCTCTGCAGCTACCTGACCTTTAGACTTTTTTTTGCTTTTAAGAGAAAAAAAAAGATCAGTTGGAATATTAATTCAAGAAAAATAAAAGACTAAGCAGAAACAAAATATTTCCAGCTTAAAGGCAACACCTTTAAAATTAAGGCATAAGATTTTTACTAGTAAGAGATGAAACTTATATCATGACATAAAGTCTCACTTCATGTTATGTCCTATGAAAACTCAACACAACAGGATGTCAAAGGGGAAAGAAAAGTACACCCAACCAACATAGCACACCTTTTTTCAAGTATATTTTGTACGGATTATAATTTAATTGAAACTTACTACTGAAATGATGGTTTGTTACTGTATTGGGTGTACATGGCAAGGTTTTGGTAGTGGAGGGGCTGCAGGGGTGGCCTCTGTGAGAAGAGGTAAGGGGCCGCCCCCATGCCAGATAGAGCTGGTTCCAGCCTGCTACAAAACGGACCCACCGAAGCTGAGTCAATCAGGAAAGCTGGTGATGTCTCTGTGAAAACATATTTAATAAAAAGGGCAAAAATACCAGACGGGCAGCAAGGAAAAAAGTGTGAGAAACAATAGTGCAAACACTAAGGTCCCCTGCAGCCCATGGAAGAGACCACAGCGGAGCAGGTATTCCCCTAGAGCCTGTGGAGAGGACCACATTGGAGCAGATATCCACAACTGCAGCCTGTGGAGGACTCCATGGCAGAGCAAGTGGATATTACCTGAAGGAACTGCAGCCCACAGAGAGACTATGCTGCAGCAGGAAAAGTTTGAGAAGGAAGGAGTGGCAGAGAGGAACTGTTATGTACTGATCATAACACCCCCATTTCCCATCCCCCCTGTGCTGCCTGAGGGTGGGGGGGGGAGCAGAGGGGAGGTAGAAGAATCAGGAATGAAGGAGTGAAGTTGAGCCTCAGGGAAATTTGTTTTAATTTTTTTGTTTTATTTTTTTTGTTAATTGTTTTAATTTTTGGTCTTTGTTTCTCACCATTCAATTCTCTTAATTGGCAATAAATTAAATTAGTTTTCCCCAAGTCAATCTTGTTTTGCCCATTATCATAATTGGTAAATGATCTCCCTGTCTTTATCTTGACCCATAAGCTTTTTCATCCTATTTTCTCCCCCGTCTTGATGAGGGGTGTTGTGGTTTAACCCCAGCCAGCAACTAAACACCACGCAGCTGCTTGCTCACCCCCCCCACACCCAGTAGGATGGGGGAGAGAATCAGGGAAAAAGTAATACTAGTGGGTTGAGATAAAGACAGTTTAATAGGACAGAAAGGAAGAAAATAATAATAATGGTAATAATAATAAAAGAATTGGAATATACAAAACAAGTGATGCACAGTGCAATTGATCACCACTCACTAACCAATGCCCAGTCAGTTCCCAAGCAGCGATCTTCTACCTCTGGCCAACTCCCCCCCAGTTTATATACTAGGCATGACGTCACATGGTATGGAATATCCCTTTGGTCAGTTTGGGTCAGCTGCCCTGGCTGTGTCCCCTCCCAACTTCTTGTGCCCCTCATACTAAATCCAAAACATAGTACTATACCAGCTACTAGAAAGAAAATTAAATCTATCCCAGCCGAAGCCAGGACAAGGGGGAAAAGTGAGAGAGCAGCTGGGTGGGCATCTGGCCAAGGTCAACCCACCACAGTTACACTTCTGAACATGCTTCACTAGTCACTTTTACATTGTTTACCTAAATGCTGTTCTCCTTTGCATAGAGAAAGTGAGAGTTATAGAATGATAATGTAGAACTCTTATATTTTCACCAAGTCAGTGTACCTTGAGAGATGCCTATTTTCTAGTTAAATTATAGGGATTACACACACAAACTAATCATATTTAAAAAAAAAAACAACCAACACAAAAAAAAACCCCGAAACCAAACAACATAGAATGAAGTTATTACCAGAAACAATTAAGACATATCTAAAATACATCTCTGTTCCTCCGCATATTGTCTACATGTCTAAGAAGATTAAATGTGTCATGATGCCCACAGATGTTTCTGTTTTACCAAGAGCTGTGAATGATTGAAGGTGGAAAAAACAGGGAGATAAGTTTCAAGAATAAAACTCAATTTGGAGGATGCAAAGTAGCCAAGACTTGTGAAAATAACCTGGAGGAAAGGCACATCATGATGTGGACAAATCTGAGGAATAGCAATACTAACACACTGATACTAAATATTACGTGTTAAACATTTACTTTTCTGAAAATTAAAACTTATTAGACAAAGTTTTCCAACTTTCAGAATTGGATCCCACAACAAAACATGATATCAAGATCATAAGTGAAACATTTATGACAAAAATGTAACTATTAAGCATTATTTGTAAGCACACTTTTCAGTATTGGGAAAGATGAAGAGTGGTGCGATTTTCACAGAGACCCTGTGGAGATGAGAGACTGAATCCTCAACTGCACAGAAGGAGCAACCAGAGACTGTAGTCAGTTGTGGGGCATATGAAGACTCCCATGATGGGGAAGGCTGCAGGCTTGTGACTTCTGGCAACAGGAAGACCGCTCCTTCTCTACCCGCACATCTGCAACAGTGTAATAAGTTTCTAGGAGCATTTGTCCTGGTTTCAGCTGGGATAGAGTTAATTGTCTTCCTAGTAGCTGGGTGATGCGAAAAGATGGGGAAGTCCGATGTGTGCCTCAAGGGGATTTGATTTTAGGTGAGAATAGCCAGAAGTAAACTGTATGATATTAGTTGCTATATAACCCTGCTACTGTATGTTATCATTACTATAATTGTTATATGCTATATCCATAGTACTACAGTAAGAATCACTTAGATCAAGCAAGAATGATCTGTGATAAAACTGAGCGAAGCGCAGTAGTGATGGAACCAGAACTGACTCCAGCATGCAACAATCCAACAGTGCACACCATCCTCCTGCTGCGTCCAATGTCACCTGCTCGTCACACCACACTGAAGCCCAATCCTGCTCTACCGACTGAGAGGACTTTGCACCATCCCTCCTGCCCAGAAAGACTGGTATGACAGATGGAGCCCAGAGTCGGGAACTAAATGAACTCAACGAACATTTTATGAACACGACCCATAAACTAAAGGAATGATATCTGTGTGTGTGTATACATATATACATATATATATATATATATCATCGTTCATATGTCTCAAAGGGACGGAAAAGGTGATGATGATTGACCAGGATGTAACTGAAGGTATGGGAACTGAGCATGACGTCAGTGGTATAGAATAAGGGGTGGATACTGTCCTGGTTTCAGCTGGGATAGAGTTAACTGTCTTCCTAGTAGCTGGTACGGTGCTATGGTTTGAGTTCAGTATGAGAATAATGTTGATATCGCTGATGTTTTCAGTTGTTGCTAAGTAGTGTTTAGACTAAAGTCGAGGATTTTTCAGCTTCTCAAGCCCAGCCAGCGAGAAAGCTGGAGGGGCACAAGAAGTTGGCACAGGACACAGCCAGGGCACTTGACCCAAAGTGGCCAACGGGGTATTCCATACCATGTGACGTCCCATCTAGTATAGGAACTGGGAAGTGGGGCGGGGAATCGCCACTCGGGGACTAGCTGGGTGTGGGTCGGCGGGTGGTGAGCAATTGCACTGTGCATCATTTGTACATTCCAATCCTTTCATTATTGCTGTTGTCATTTTATTAGTGTTATCATTATGATTATTAGTTTCTTCTTTTCTGTTCTATTAAACCGTTCTTATCTCAACCCGTGGGTTTTGCTTCTTTTTCCCGATTTTCTCCCCCATCCCACTGGGTGGGGGGGGAGTGAGTGAGCGGCTGCGTGGTGCTTAGTTGCTGGCTGGTGTTAAACCATGACAATCAAGCATATTTTATGTCAATTAGACTTTTAGTTCATTTTGGAAAAAAAAAAAAAAATGTATACCCTTCAGTAAAAACTTAACATTTTAATTTAAGAGTGCAATGCATTATACTAGGCACACTACTTGAAAACAATCATATACTAAAGCTTCATAGCTGATTTTTTTAGTCAACAAGTTTTTACACATGCAGCATATCAAATTAAAAACCTACTAGAGTACTTAACATCCAAATAGCTGTCAATCTGTCCTTGCAACAGACTGACCAATTTTTGAAGAAATAAGAAGCACTGAAATGGAACCAGCTGTATTAGAAGTCTTAAAGATATTGTAATTGAGAAGCTAGTGATCTTGAGCAGGCCATGTCTGTTCTGTTGGACCTTGTACTTGGGGCTTGAGAAGCCTGTATGTTGGCATGAGGAGCTGTGGTAAGGGAATTTGCTGTAATGTCCCATGCTGGCCTGTGCTACACACTGGTGGATGTTATGACAGAGAGAACGTTCCAACCTGTCAGAAGGTATGATTCTGCTTGTTACACAAAATAAAAGGCACCATGGTATGGGAGGGAGGAAGACCCTCTGCATGGATGGGATCTGTGCAGCATGCCATGGGAAAATCCATCCGGGGTCCATCTGATGCTGCACAAAAGCAAGATTCCCAGCATCTGAAGGGACCTAAGATTTACTCACTATCAATATTCCTCTTCTTATTCTAGAATATTAAACCAGCTATTTTATTATGCCATTTATTGTTGGGCCTTCCTTAGTGATCCAGAAAGAACCCTACACCATCCTTTCTCCCCCCGCTCTGATGCAGAACACCAGTTTATCAAAAACATTCAACACACAGCAGCCATCATTCAGAACAATGCAAACATAGTTGAAGCCTCTGAAGAAATAACCAGTGAGGAAGAAAAAAAAACTGTTATTTTTCTTTATTTGCCTAGAGGGACAACCATCTGTCCTGGTTTCAGCTGGGATAGATTTAATTTTCTTTCTAGTAGCTGGTATAGTGTTATGTTTTGGGTTTAGTATGAGAAGAATGTTGATAACACTGATGTTTTCAGTTGTTGCTAAGTAGTGTTTAGTCTCAAGTCAAGGATTTTTCAGCTTCTCATGCCCAGCCAGCAAGAAGGCTGGAGGGGCACAAGAAGTTGGGAGGGGACACAGCCAGGGCAGCTGACCCAAAGTGGCCAACAGGGTATTCCATACCATGTGACGTCCCATCTAGTATATAAACTGGAGGGAGTGGGGGGGGGGGGATCGCTGCTTAGGAACTAACTGGGCATTGTTTGGCAAGTGGTGAGCAATTGCATAGTGCATCACTTGTTTTGTGTATTCCAATCCTTTTAATAATATTATTGTCATTTTATTATTGTTATCATTATCATTATTAGTTTCTTCCTCTCTGTTCTACTAAACTGTTCTTATCTCAACCCACAAGTTTTACTTCTTTCCCCAATTTTCTCCCCCATCCCACTGGGTGGGGGGGAGTGAGTGAGCAGCTGCGTGGTGCTTAGTTGCTGGCTGGGGTTAAACCACGACACCATCTCAAAGCTTTACTGAAGTCTCCTAGGTATTGTCTCTTTTCAACAGCATTACAAATTGTGTTATTTCTGCTTTCATTCCCTCTTGTATAATAGTTCATTTTTACTGCAGCGTGAAAGAACATGGAGAGGGTTCTATCAAAACCTCAAGGAACTGACCAAGCCAGACATTGCATTAAGATGAAAGGCTCTGGTGAGAGGATGGGGCTGAAATCAGATAATTATTAAGTTGGCCTAGTACTAATGGAAAACCAGTGATTACAGGAATGGAGACAGAATTGCAAGATTGACAGGAAGTGATTCAGTTACAACTGTGAAGATCAGAGGACTCCCTAAGGAACAAAACTAAACAACGCATGCATAGTGGTATTCAGGCAAAAAAAAGAACAGTGCTTTTTGACAAGAGTTGAGGTGGTGTCATGGTTTAAGCCCAGGCAGCAACAAAGAACCACGAGGCCGCTCGCTCACTTCTCCCCGCCCCCTCTGGTGGGATTGTGTCCTGGGTTCAGCTGGGATAGAGTTAATTTTTTACAGGAACCTGGGAGGTGGGGGGGGGCATAGCCGGGGCAGCTGACCTGAACTAGCCAAGGAGCTATTCCATACCATGTGACATCATGCTCAGTATATAAATGGGGAGCGGGCGGGGGGAGTTCTCTCGACTTTCGGTGGGGGAAGTGGCGGAGCGTCGGGTCCCGGGTGGTGAGCAGTTGCACTGTGCATCACTCTTTTTGTATACTCTTTCATTAGTACCGTTGTTGTTGTTGTAACCTTTTTTTTTTTTTTTTTGCGTTGTCCCAGTAAACTGCCCTTATCTCAACCCTCGAGGTTCTAGGTTTTTTTTTCTTTCCTCTGCTCTGTCTCCTCCCTATCCCACCGGAGGGGGGCGGGAGGAGTGAGCGAGCGGCTGCGTGGTCCTTTGTTACCGGCTCGGCTGAAACCACGACAGTCCTTTTTGGTGCCCAACGTGGGGCACGAAGGGTTGAGATAACGACAGATCTGGCTAGAGCGTGTTGAAACAAATTTGTCATACGCATTCCTTATATTAGATAAATAGATGTTAGTCACGATGTTGATTAATTTGTTTACATGGTGGCGTTTTGTAAATTCTGATATGCTCTATGTATTGCCTGTAGTTACATTTCTCACCTCTGGGAGAGTGATTGGGATTATCATTTTGCTGTACTGGGCAATGTCGATTTATGAAATGATTACATCACTGGTCATGAGGTTAAGCTGGTATCTGTATGAGGCAGTGATATCATTTCCATACTTTGGGCACCTTCTATCGGATTTTATTGGTAATTACAGCCAATCCATGGGGGAGTTAGGGGGGGATACTTCCCCCCCCGTCCGTTTGCCTCCCTTCTCTCCTTCCGACTAATTACAACAGCTTCTGAGAATTTTGAATATCCTTGGGATGCACAAGCCAGTGTGCTGTTAGTGCTATGCCTCCTGAATATGTTTCAGGTCTTGTTTAGGGCTACAAAAAGGCTCTTTAAGAGTACCACCCCGAGATCTGCCCCAAAGCTGGATATTCATGGGTGGCACGGCATGTGGGAGGATATGGGCAGGTATCTAGAGAACTTCTCACCCCCAGTGGCTTGGAAGTTCACTCCCGAACAACTACAGAACCCTCATGAAGTGGTAGAATATTTGAAAGAAAAATGCTGTGGCTATTCCAAAGACGTACAACTCGCTGCGCTGTGCTGGGCCCTGGCCAGTATCTGCCAAACACTGCTTGATATTAGGCAGCACCCTCAGGGAGAAAAGGGGGAAAAGATGGAAAACAGGGCAACAGGCACCGTGGCTACCCCAACCCCAGCAACAGGCAGCGTGGCTACCCCAACCCCGGTGACAGATACTGCAGCTAAACCAGAGAACCAACCTGTGCCAGTATCAGTCACCCCTGTACAGAAAAAGAAACACACAAAGAAATCAGTTCGCTTAGTGAGAGATGAAAGTGAACCAGGGTCATCGCGAGAACAGGAGGAAGAGGCAGAACCTGAAATAATTACCCGATCTCTATCCCTGAGTGAGTTGCGTGACATGCGAAAAGATTTTGGCTGCCACCCAGGTGAGCACATTGTTACCTGGCTGCTCCGATGCTGGGATAATGGGGCTAGTAGTGTGGAATTAGAGGGTAAGGAAGCCAAGCAGTTGGGATCTCTGTCTAGGGAAGGGGGCATCAACAAGGCGATTGGGAGAAAAACACAAGTCCTCAGCCTCTGGAGGCAACTTCTGTTACGTGTGAAGGAAAGATACCCCTTCAAGGATGAAGTTACATGTCACCAAGGCAAGTGGACCACCATGGAGAGAGGTATCCAGTACCTGAGGGAATTAGCCGTGCTGGAGGTGATTTATAATGATCCAGAAAATGCGCAGTCACCCACAGATCCAGATGAAATCCAATGCACACAACCCATGTGGCGGAAGTTTCTACGAAGTGCACCACCAACCCATGCCAACTCATTGGCAGTAATGTCCTGAAAAGAAGGCCATGGACAAACGGTGGATGAATTGGCTGTCCAACTCCGGCAATACGAAGGAAGTCTCTCTTCCTCCCTACGGGCCTGTGTCTCGGCTGTAGAGGAATTGTCCCGAGAGTTCCAGCAATTCAAAGTGGATATGTCTTCCTCCCCACCTGTACAGGCCCGCATCGCAGCTATTGGGAGTAAGCATTCCTCTGCCCAAGAGAGAGGAGAGAGAAAGTACACACGACGGACTAACCTGTGGTTTTACCCGCGTGACCATGGAGAGGACATGAGGAAGTGGGATGGAAAACCTACCTCAGTCCTGGATGCACGGGTACGGGAGTTGCGAGAAAAAGCAACCAGAAAAGAGGATTCTTCTTGGAAAACTGCTGCTCCAGTTTCCTGTGAGCAGTCCCCCAGATGCAGTAGAAGGGCTGATCTCATTTCTGATCCTCTTGAAGGGACTTCTGATTCACGTGTGCGAAAAGTGAGTAACGAATATTCTAAGCAGGATTAGAGGGGCCCTGCCTCCAGCCAGGTGGAGGAGAGGGACAACCGAGTCCACTAGACAGTGTGGATTCGATGGCCTGGCACATCAGGCGCACAGGAATATAAGGCTCTAGTAGACACTGGTGCACAATGCACCCTAATGCCATCAAGTTATAAAGGGGCAGAACCCATCTGTATCTCTGGTGTGACAGGGGGATCCCAAGAGCTAACCGTATTGGAAGCTGAAATGAGTCTAACGGGGAATGAGTGGCATAAACACCCCATTGCAACTGGCCCAGAGGCCCCGTGCATCCTTGGTATAGATTATCTCAGGAGGGGGTATTTCAAGGACCCAAAAGGGTACCGTTGGGCCTTTGGTATAGCTGCATTGGAGATGGAGGAGACTGAACAGCTGTCTACCCTGCCTGGTCTCTCTCAAGACCCTTCGGTTGTGGGGTTGCTGAAGGCTGAAGAACAACAGGTGCCAATTGCTACCATGACGGTGCACCGGCAGCAATACCACACCAACCGAAACTCCCTGATTCCCATCCATAAGCTGATTTGCCAATTGGAGAGCCAAGGAGTGATCAGCAAGACTCACTCGCCCTTTAATAGTCCCATATGGCCTGTGTGAAAATCTAATGGGTATGGAGACTAACAGTAGATTATCGTGGGCTGAATGAAGTCACGCCACCGCTGAGCGCTGCTGTGCCAGATATGTTAGAGCTTCAATATGAACTGGAATCAAAGGCATCCAAGTGGTATGCCACAATTAACACTGCTAATGCGTTTTTCTCAATCCCTCTGGCAGCAGAGTGCAGGCCACAATTTGCTTTCACTTGGAGGGGCGTCCAGTACACCTGGAATCGACTGCCCCAGGGGTGGAAGCGCAGCCCCACCATTTGCCATGGACTAATCCAGACTGCACTGGAAAAAGGTGAAGCTCCAGAACACCTGCAATACATCGATGACATCATTGTATAGGGCAACACAGCAGAAGAAGTCTTTGAGAAAGGGAAGAAAATAATACAAATCCTTCTGAAAGCCGGTTTTGCCATAAAAGAAAGTAAGGTCAAGGGACCTGCACAGGAGATCCAGTTTTTAGGAATAAAATGGCAAGATGGACGTCGTCAGATCCCAATGGACGTGGTCAACAAAAGAGCAGCTATGTCTCCACTGACTAATAAAAAGGAAACACAGGCCTTCTTAGGTGTTGTGGGATTTTGGAGAATGCATATTCCAAATTACAGTCTGATTGTAAGCCCTCTCTATCAAGTGACCCGGAAAAACAACAATTTTAGATAGGGCCCTGAGCAACAACAAGCCTTTGAACAAATTAAACGGGAGATTGTTCATGCAGTAGCCCTTGGGCCAGTCCAGGCAGGACAAGATGTTAAAAACGTGCTCTGTACTGCAGCTGGAGCAAACAGTCCTACCTGGAGCCTCTGGCAGAAAGCACCTGGGGAGACCCAAGGCTGACCCCTGGGGTTTTGGAGTCGAGGATATCGAGGATCCGAGGCTCACTATACTCCAACTGAAAAAGAGATATTGGCAGCATATGAAGGAGTTCAAGCTGCCTCAGAAGTGGTTGGTACTGAAACACAGCTCCCCTTAGCACCCCAACTGCCAGTGCTGGGCTGGATGTTCAAAGGGAGGGTCTCCTCTACACATCACGCGACTGATGCCACGTGGAGTAAGTGGGCCGCACTGATCACACAATGAGCTTGCATAGGAAACCCCAGTTGCCCAGGAATTGTGGAAGTGATCACGGACTGGCCAGAAGGCAAAGATTTTGGAATGTCACTAGAGGAGGAGGTGACACGGGCTGAAGAGGCCCCGCTGTATAATAAACTGCCAGAAAATGAGAGGCAATATGCTCTGTTCACTGATGGGTCCTGTCACATTGTGGGAAAGCATCGGAGGTGGAAGGCTGCTGTATGGAGTCCTACACAACAAGTCGCAGAAACTGCTGAAGGAGAAGGTGAATCGAGTCAGTTTGCAGAGGTGAAAGCCATCCAGCTAGCGTTAGACATTGCTGAAAGAGAGAAGTGGCCAGTGCTCTATCTCTATCCTGACTCATGGATGGTGGCAAATGCCCTGTGGGGGTGGTTACAGCAATGGAAGCAGAGCAACTGGCAGCGCAGAGGTAAACCCATCTGGGCTGCCGCACTGTGGCAAGATATTGCTGTTCGGATAGAGAAGCTAGTGGTAAAAGTACGTCACGTAGATGCTCATGTACCCAAGAGTCGGGCCACTGAAGAACATCAAAACAACCAGCAGGTGGATCAGGCTACCAAGATTGAAGTGTCTCAGGTGGACCTGGACTGGCAACATAAGGGTGAGCTGTTTATGGCTCTGTGGGCCCATGATACCTCAGGCCATCAGGGAGGAGATGGGCTCGCGATCGAGGGGTGGACTTGACCATGGACATTATCGCATAGGTTATCCATGAATGTGAAACATGTGCTGCAATTAACCAAGCCAAGTGGTTAAAACCCCTGTGGTATGGAGGGCGATGGCTGAAATATAAACAGTGGGAGGCCTGGCAGATTGACTATATCACACTCCCACAAACTTGCCAAGGCAAGCGCCATGTGCTTACAATGGTGGAAGCAACCACCGGATGGCTGGAAACATATCCTGTGTCCCACGCCACTGCCCAGAACACTATCCTGGGCCTTGAAGAGAAAGTCTTATGGCAACACGGCACCCCAGAAAGAATCGAGTCGGACAACGGGACTCATTTCCGAAACAACCTCCTAGACACCTGGGCCAAAGAGCATGGCATTGAGTGGGTGTATCACATCCCTTATCACGCACCAGCCTCTGGGAAAATTGAGCGATACAATGGACTGTTAGAGACTACATTGAGAGCAATGGGGGGTGGAACTTTCAAACATTGGGATACACATTTAACAAAAGCCACCTGGTTAGTTAATACTAGAGGATCTGCCAATCGGGCGGGTCCCGCCCAACCAAGACTTCCACATACTGTAGAAGGGGATAAAGTCCCTGTAGTGCACATGAGGAGTATGTTAGGAAAGACAGTCTGGGTTAGTCCTCCCTCACGCAGAGACAAACCCATCCAAGGGGTTGTTTTTGCTCAGGGACCTGGGTACACCTGGTGGGTGATGCAGAAGGATGGGGAAGTTCAATGTGTACCTCAGGGAGATTTGATTTTGGGAGAGAATAGCCAGTGAACTAGGCTGTATGATATTTAACTGCTAAATAACCTGCCAATGTATGTTATTGTATCTATAGTGTCTGTATGCCATATCAAGGGTATTACAGTAAGAATTACCCAAATGACTTTGAAACTGAGCCAAGTGCAGCAGTGATAGAACTTGAACTGGCGCCCAGCAATTTCCTCAAGATCAACATCTTCGACCTGCAGGCCAAGGGTGTGGGTTGCACCAAATGTACCAGCCACAAGCTCCAGAGGCAGCATACAACAACCCAACACCTCACACCATCTCTCTTATCCTGAAGAACTGTTACAACAGATGGAACCCCAAAGTCATGGACTAAATAAAATTGATGGACACATTGGAGGGATAGCCCATCGACTAAGGGAATACTATTTGTGTGTGTGTGTGGAGGGGGGGGAGTGTGTCCATATACATATATATATATATAAAAGACAAGGAAAGTGGTAGTGGTTGATTGGAAAATGTAAGATCTGGGCATGATGTAGATGGTATAGAATAAGGGGTGGATACTGTCCTGGTTTCAGCTGGGATAGAGTTAATTTTTTACAGGAACCTGGGAGGTGGGGGGGCATAGCCGGGGCAGCTGACCTGAACTAGCCAAGGAGTTATTCCATACCATGTGACATCATGCTCAGTATATAAATGGGGAGCGGGCCGGGGGGTGCTCTCGACTTTCGGTGGGGGAAGTGGCGGAGCGTCGGGTCCCGGGTGGTGAGCAGTTGCACTGTGCATCACTCTTTTTGTATACTCTTTCATTAGTACCGTTGTTGTTGTAACCTTTTTTTTGTGTGTTGTCCCAGTAAACTGCCCTTATCTCAACCCTCGAGGTTCCAGGTTTTTTTTCTTTTCTCTCCTCCATCTCCTCCCTATCCCACCGGAGGGGGGCGGGAGGAGTGAGCGAGTGGCTGCGTGGTCCTTTGTTACCGGCTGGGCTGAAACCACAACAGATGGGGAGGAGAATCAGAAAGGAAAAAAGAAGGTAGAACCTTGTGGGTTGAGATAAGGACAGTTTACTGGGACAACACAAGGAGAGAAATTATAATAATAACAATAGTACTAATAAAAGAATATACAAAACAAGTGATGCACAGTGCAACTGCTCACCACCCGGAACCTGACGCTCCACCACTTCCCCCGCTGAAAGACCACCTCTACCCCCCAGCCTGCTCCCCAGTTATATACTGAGCATGATGTCACATGGTATGGAATAGCCCCTTGGCTAGTTCAGGTCAGCTGTCCTGCCTGTGCCCCCTCCCAGCTTCCTGTGAAAATTAATTCTATTCCATCCAAACCCAGGACATTATCCACCCCTTATTCTATACCATCTACGTCATGCCCAGATCCTACACTTTCTAATTAATCGCCACCACTTTCCCTGTCTTTGAGAGAGAGAGAGAGAGATATGTACACCCACACCCATGAATAGCATTCCCTTTTTCTATGGGCCATCCCTCTAATGTGTCCATCAATTTTATTTAATCCATGACTTTGGAGCTCCATCTGTCATAACAGTCCTTAAGGGTAGGAGAGATGGTGTGTGGTGTTGGATTGTTGCATGCTGCCTCCAGAGCTTGCGGCTGTTTTATTTGGCACAACTAATGACCATGGTCTGCGGGTTGAAGATGTCGATCTTGAAGAAGTTGCTGGGCGCCAGTTCAAGTTCCATCACTGCTGCACTTGGCTCGGTTTCAAAGTCCATCCTTCAGTTATTTGGGTAGTTCTTACTGTAATACCCTTGATATGACATATAGCCACTATAGATGTAATGACATACATTGTCAGGTTATTTAGCAGTTAAATATCATACAGTCTAATTCACTGGCTATTCTCTCCCAAAATCAAATCTCCCTGAGGTACACATCAAACTTCCCCATCCTTCCGCATCACCCACCAAGTGCACCCAGGTCCTTGAGCAAAAGCAGTCCCATGAATGGGTTTGCCTCTTCCCGAGGCAGGAGTAACCCAGACTGTCTTCCCTAATATACTCTTCATGTGCACTACAGGAAGTTTATCTCCTTCTACAGTATGTGGAAGTTTTGGTTGGGCAGGGCCAGCCCGATTGGCAGATCTTCTAGTATTAACTAACCAGGTGGCTTTTGCTAAATGTGTATCCCAATGTTTAAAGGTCCCACCCCCCCCATTGCTCTCAATGTAGTTTTTAGCAGTCCATTGTATCGTTCGATTTTCTAAGAGGCTGGTGCATGATAGGGGATGTGATACAATCCAAATGAAGCAGGTGATTGGGAAAAGCCAGCACGGATTTACCAAAGGCAAATCATCTCAGACTAACCTCATCACCTTCTACAACAAAATAACTTATTCTGTTGACATGAGGAGAGCAGAGCAATGGATGTTGTTTACCTGGACTTCAGCAAAGTGTTTGACGCTGTTTCCTACAGCCTTTTCCTGGACAAACTGGCAAGATACAGACAGGATGGGTAAGAAATTAGCAAACAGGTTGCACTCAGAGGGTGGTTATCAATGTTTTTTACTCAGGCTGGCAGCCTGCCACAAGTGAGGTCCCCCAAGGATCAATACTGGGCCCCACACTGTTCAGCATCTTCATAAATGATCCGGATGATGGGATTGAAAGCACCCTCACCAAATTTGCTGATGACACCAAACTGGGTGGTGAGGTGGACATGTCAGAAAGGAGAGACATCTTACAGAGAGACCCGGACAGGCTGGAAGAGTGGGCAAGCAAGAACAGTGTGAAGTTTAGCAAAGACAAGTGCAAGGTCCTGCACCTGGGACATTACCAAAAAGACCAGTACAGGCTAGGATCTGTGTGGCTGGGGAGCAGCCTTGCTGAAAGGGACCTGGTGGACAACAAGCTGAATATGAGTTAGCAGTGTGCTGCTGCAGCAACAAAGGAAAATCGCATCCTGGCCTGCATCTGCAGGGGCGTTACTAGCAGAGATAGAGATGCAATCATCCCACTCAGTGCTTGTCAGGCTGCATCTGGAGTACTGTGTCCAGTTCTGGTCCCCACAATTCAAGAAAGATGTGGAAAGACTGGAGAGGGTCCAAAGGAGGACCACAAAGATGATCAAAGGGCTAGAGAACCTGCCCTATGAAAAGAGACTGAAGGAGTTGGGTCTTTTCTCCCTGGAGAAGAGAAGGCTCAGAGGGGATCTCATCACGGTATTCTAGTGCTTAAAGGGTGGCTACAAAGAGGACAGAGGCTCTCTCTTCACAAGGAGCCACATGGAGAATACAAGGGACAATGGGTTCGAGTTGTACCGGGAGAGGTTTCATCTTGATTTAGGAAAGAAATTTTTTACAGTGAGAATAATCATTCACTGAAACAACCTCCCCAGGGATGTGGTAGTGTCCCCATCACTGGAGGTTTTCAAGATGTGATTGGACAGGGTGCTAGATAATCTCATCTAGGCTCCCTTTCCCATGAAAGGTTGGACCAGGTGATCTTTCAAGGTCCCTTCCAACCTTGGCTGTTCTATGATTCTATGAAATATTCTACTCAACCGATAGTGTTCAGAAAGTGGCAAACTCCTTTAAAGCTAAAAACCATAAGAGGGCTAATAAAATAGGAAGAAAAAGAATATTTAGTAGACTGAGGAAAATTGTGAGGAATGAATAAGTGTAGAGAGGCTTTAAAACATGATAGTCTTTAAATGTATGTAAAGCAAAAGGCTTCTGACAGGGTTAGAGGGTGCAGTTCAGGAAGACAGTTATTGTAGAGAAGCTCAGTTTTCTCTATTGGTCATCTGCAAATGACTGCAAATATTTGGTTTCTTAAACTCATCACATCATATCTCTTAACTGAAATTATTATGGTGAAGAAGAAGAGAGGTCTAGCTAACCATTTTAAGCAGGAACAAGTAGTGAAAAGGAGAGGTAACTATTTCTGTTCAGGACTGAATGTAAACTTGGAGGTGAATGGTTTTCATATCACTGACACTGACAACTCTAGGAGCTACCTAGTCCCAGTAGAACTTCAGTAAAATACATGAAGTTAAATCAAGTTTTTCATGGTAGTTGTTTTTGATCACATTGTCTTTACTTATTAATTACTATTACTGCACTAACAAGTTAAAAGATGAGGCACCTCTGTGCTGGGATAGCAGAGCTGATTTGTACTCCAGACATTTTGAAATGTTTTTTCAGCTATGTAAGCATGCACTGGGTAAGAATGGAGTGCATATGCTGAACTAGAGCTCTATATGGCACCGATTTACTGGCAAATATGGATCCCATTGGTGTGAAATCTATGCTTATCTTTTACAAAAAGGTCTTTGGATCGCTTATTTATGTGTTTATATCCTAAATCTGTATTGGGCGGGGGGGGGGGGGGTGGTGCCTGTGTTGAATATTATAACAAAATAGGACCTACCTTTTTCTCCTGAAATAAGTGTTTACTCCTTTTTCTGATATAACTTCTGTGGTTGCCTTAGTATTAGTATTTAAAATACCTTGATGTTGCTAAAATATGTTTTAGTACAAATGCTCAGGTGGGCAATTAAGTGTTTGCATTATGAAGGCAATAGGTTCTACAACTAATTATAGTTGTTTAACTTTATGGTGTTTTGATCTAGTCTGTTAAGTCTCCCTCTTTAATGCTAGCTGAAGTAAATAATATTGGAGTTTCAATATGGGAAACAAATCACTCAGCTGAGGGGATTTTTTGTTTACATTGGCACAGAGTGAAGATAGTTCAAGTCCCAAGAGACAACGCCTTTCTCATTCAGTCTTTGACTATACAG
This sequence comes from Aquila chrysaetos chrysaetos, assembly GCF_900496995.4. Taxonomy (NCBI): domain Eukaryota; kingdom Metazoa; phylum Chordata; class Aves; order Accipitriformes; family Accipitridae; genus Aquila; species Aquila chrysaetos. The sequence continues at coordinate 4,605,417 of NC_054457.1, read as the reverse complement.
CAGCATCACCAACTGCATCACCGCCAATGCGACCATGGGAGATGGCGTCAAATAGACAGCCTCCTTTGGCTCGGTCCAACCAACATCACTTCTCTGGGGAACGCTGCAGCACACCTGCACGAAGTAGGAGGAGGTAAGTAAGCTATATAAGTTAGGGACCAGTTTCTTATTCTCTCTATTGTCAACTCAGGGGAAGCCTATTTCAGGCAACACTGATTAGTATTTATTATATGATAAATACTCTAATGCATCTTTTGACTTTTTTTTGACTAAATTATAATAAGTGAAACAGAAAACTCTGTATTGAAAGTAATTTAACCTCTTGCATCTTCCAATAATTTGTAAGAGTAGAGAGAAACTTGAGAAGAGAATGCTTATTAACATTTTTTGTTATGAGCTAGCTTCTTTCTCTCATTCTGTACTGGAGAAATAAGCATTTAAAAAATGGGAAGGGGGGAATTGTGGTGGGTTGCCCTTGGCTAACTGCCAGGTGCCCACCAAGCCGCTCTATCACTCCACCTCCTCAATAGGGCAGGGGGAGAAAAATATGACTAAAAGCTTGTGGGTTGAAATAAGGACAGGGAGATCACTCAGCAATTACAGTCACAGGCAAAACAAACTCAAATTGTGGAAATTAATTTAATTTGTTGTCAATTAAACAGAGTAGGATAATGAGAAATAAGAACAAATCTGAAAATACCCTCCCCCCACCCCTCCCTTCTTCCCAGGCTCAACTTCACTCCCGACTCCTCTACCTCCTCCCCCCGAGCAGCACAGGGGTATGAGGAATGCGGGTTATGGTCAGTTCATAATGCTTCATGTCTGGCGCTCCTTCCACCTCACGCTCTTCCCCTGCTCCACCATGGGGTCCCTCCCACGGGAGACAGTCCTTCATGGACTTCTCCAACGTGGGTCCTTCCCACAGGCTGCAGTTCTTCAAGAACTGCTCCAGCATCGGTCCTTTCCACAGGGTCCACAGTTCCTGCCAGCAAACCTGCTCCTGCATGGGCTCCTCTCCATGGGGTCACAGGTCCTGCCAGGAGTCTGCTCCTGTGTGGGGTCTCTACAGGCTGCAACTTCCTTCAGCACACATCCGCCTGCTGCAGTGTGGGGTGCTCCACAGGCTGCAGGGTGGATATCTGCTCCACCGTGGACCTCAGTGGGCTGCAGGGGGACAGCCTGCCTCACCATGGTCTTCACCACGGGCTGCAGGAGAATCTCTCTTCCCATGCCTGGAGCACCTCCTCCCCCTCCTTCTTCACTGACCTTGGTGTCTGCAGGGTTGTTTCACATACTCTCACTCTTCTCTCCCAGCTGCTGCTGTGCAACATTTTTTACCCTTTCTTAAATATGTTATCACAGAGACGCTACCAACGTTGCTGATCGGCTCAGCCTTGGCCAGCCTGGAGCTGGCTAGAACTGGCTCTGTCCAATATGGAGGGAGCTTCTGGCATCTGTTGCATTAAAGGGTAAAGAGGTTTGGCAGAAAATAACCCCCCTTGCATTCCAGCTTATCCTCAGATGTCAGAGGGGCTGGGGGTGGCTAGGTTTAATTTCTGAGTGATGTCCAATACAACGCTATAAGTCCGGTCGCATTCAATATGCTGAACTATCACGATGACAGATGCACTTAATAGCATACTGCACTCTCGGCTTAGCCGCATTCAACGCACAAGAACTACCAGACTTAGGGAGTTTGGTTGCATTAATGAACTATCACGACTAGATTAATGAGCAGCGCAGTTTATTAAAGCAACAGTACAGGTTCTTTTGGCTTGCCAGTGATAAAGACACTGTCTGCAAAGCACATGCAAATAATAATACAGTCGACTACAAGCACACTAAATTATGGAAAAACTCTATAGAGATTTCTAAGTTTCCCGGGGAAGCACTCGGTATAACCGAGGGTTCGATTCTTACCCAATAGGCGTCCCTATGGCGGGGGGGAAGAGAGGTTCAGCCCGTCGACTGATCCCAGAAGTGAGCAATGTCCTCCCAACTTGTCTGTGATGGTGTCTTCCTTAATAGTCTTCCTCTTTTTGGGCCTTTTTATCCTATTTTTCCTTTTAGGTGGAGCTTGAGTGACTCTAGTCATACATACCTTTACTTTGATTGGTATAAAGTTCTCTCGCTTTGCTTTTAAAGGTATATGCTAGAAAAAATTCAGAGCGCATTCTCCATGGAGGGGTGGTCGCACCTTGGAGGCGGGTAACTTCTGGGATGGAGGTGTGTTTTGGTATTATAATGATATTAAAATGAGCAAAGTTCACCCAAAGGACATGGTGTTACATGTCAGTACCCCAGAACTGGGCACGTGTGATATAAATCAGAAGTAGGGCAGTAGGTTGACAGAACCCCCATTATTTTACCTCCTTGCTTCAGTGGATTCAATGCAGGGACCTAGAGTTCTTGTTCCTATCGTTCCAGTTCCCTATCCCTGCGATCACAGAGCCTGGCCGCGGCGTCTCTATTCCGCTCCACCCTCCGTGTTACTTTTCAGAGTCAGCACACCAAGTTCCCCTGGTGTTGCCAACATCTAAAAGTTGCAGGTTATGTTGCTTAGGGAACTACCATGGAACCGATTCTTTACGTGTCCATTGTATTCCACCCTGGACGTTCACCTTCCCTTGAAGGGGGGGTGTCATATCAATAAGTCACCTCCAGCAATCATCCCACAGCATCTTCTCATAGAAGCAGCCCCTCTGCTACCAAAACCTTGCCACATAAACCCCATACAGGAATAAAACCCTATTTGTTGCTAGGGTGCTATTAAAAGCAATAAGTTCCATATGTAGTGTCATATATGTTCATTGCAATCGCAACTCAGTCCTTGTCTTGCAAACAGCAAAGATGAGGAAGACCTGACTGGAGGATACCATAGCATCATGTGGTTGCTGAGGTGGTTGCTTTGCATATTATAAAGAGTACATTTTTGTTCTGTTTTTTACTGTGTAGCTCATAAGACTCTATGAATCAGAGCTTTTGGAATAAGCTTCCTTAGTCATGGAATAGTAGAGTTTTAGATGGTTATGTTGAACTGATGTCTGGATAAGAGTGTATAGGAAAGCATAAAAATAAAGATGACCTTTACTCTTCTATTTAGTTATCCAAAGAAAAAGCTTTCAAGTCCCCTCCCCACTCTGCAATGTCTCAGAAATGTGTCTAAGTCATCTAATAAAATTTTAAAGCTCACTGACCTCTGTTTACATCACAGAAACACTATAGCTTGATTTCTACTAAAATGGAAGTATCTGTGCTTTTTCATGACTGTAAAACATTAGGTGAGGTTGAAAAAATATAATTGCTTCTCCTCTGACTCCATAGATAAAATTTGTCAACCATGATAACATAGTGTTAGAAGGAATAGACTTAAACGTGCTGGGTTTTGTTTCTTCTTCAAGTCCAGAAATCTGCTTTCAGTCCAAAGCATGAACATGGTATTGGTGTTCGTATGGCTGTCAGACCTAAGAAAGAAATTGGTTTGTTGGCTCAAGCTTCTCTTTCCAGAATAACTGCTGTATGTCCTTTATACAGTTCTGTGCAGTGGTGACTCATTAATCTAGTCCACAAGATGTTTTTATTTAGAAACGCTTTGAAGTGGGCTGTTCAGAATATGATGCATTTGGCATTTTTGCTTCTCATCTGACCAGCCCGCAGACATTTCTGTGCATCCTTCCATTACTATCTCTTGCTGGTGTGTGCCTGAGCTAATCTACCTTCCCAGAATAGGATCATTGGGGGAGCACAGTTTATAAACATCCATGTACATGTTCTGCAGGAGTCTGATTAAGTTTTATAGCACTGATGCTAAACCAGAACTGATAAGCCCTAATGGAACAGAGCTTGATTCTTTAAGGTTGTTCTGAGTCATAGAATCATAGAATGGTTTGGGTTGGAAGGGACCTTAAAGATCATCTAGTCCAACCCCCCTGCCACAGGCAGGGACATCTTTCACTAGATCAGGTTGCTCAAAGCCCTGTCCAACCTGACCTTGAACACTTCCAGGAAGGGGGCATCCACAACTTCTCTGGGCAACCTGTTCCAGTGTCTCACCACCCTCATAGTAAATAATTTCTTCCTTTTATCCAATCAAAATCGGCCCTCTTTTATTTTAAAACCATTGCCCCTTGTCCTGTCACTACAGGCCCTGGCAAACACTCTTTCTCTGTAATTCTTATAAGCATCCTTTAAGTATTGAAAGGCTGCAATCAGGTCTCCCTGGAGCCTTCTCTTCTCCAGGCTGGACAACCCCAACTCTCTCAGACTTTCTTCATAGGAGAGGTGTTCCAGTCCTCTGACCATTTTTCTGGCCCTCCTCTGGACCCACTCCAACAGGTCCATGTCTTTCTTGCACTGGGGAACCCAGAGCTGGACACAGGACTCCAGGTGGGGTCTCACGAGAGCGGAGTAGAGGGGGAGAATCACCTCCCTCGACCTGCTGGCCACGCTTCTTTTGATGCAGCCCAGGATACAGTTGGCTTTCTGGGCTGTGAGTGCACATTGCTGGCTCATCACCAATTTTTCATCCACCAGTATCCCCAAGTCCTTCTCTGCAGGGCTGCTCTCAATCCATTCATCCCCCAGTCTGTACTGATATTGGGGATTGCCCTGACCCAGGTGCAGGACCTTGCACTTGGTCTTGTTGAACTTCATGAGGTTCACACGGGCCCACTTCTCCAGCCTGTCAAGGTCCCTCAGGTTGGCATCCTTCCCTCTAGCGAATCAACTGCACCACTCAGCTTGGTGTCATCTGCAAACTTGCTGAGGGTGCACTCAATCCCACTGTCTATACGTCAGTGATGAAGATATTAAACAGTACTGGCCCCAGTACGGACCCTTGAGGGACACCGCTCGTTACTGGTTTCCACTTGGACATTGAGCCATTGACTAGAAGTCTTTGGACGCAGCCATCCAGCCAGTTCCTTATCCATCTAACAGTCCATCCGTCAAACCCATCTCTCTCCAATTTATAGTCCAGAATGTTGTGGGGGACCATATCAAAGGCCTTACAGAAGTCCAGGTAGATGATATCCGTAGCTCCTCCCTTGTCCACCAATGCAGTCACTCCGTTATAGAAGGCCACTAGATTAGTCAGGCACGACTTGCCCTTGGTGAAGCCATGTTGGCTGTCTCTAATCATTTCCCTGTCTTCCACACATTTTGACATATCTTCCAGGAGGATCTGTTCCATGATCTTATTGGGCACAGAGGTGAGGCTGACTGGTCAGTAGCTCCCAGGATCCTCCTTATTACTCTTTTTAAAAATAGGTACATTTTCTTCCTTTTCTGGCCAATGTACCTGTAAAAGCCCTTCTTATTATTCTTCGCATCCCTTGCCAAATTCAGCTCCAGCTGTGCCTTAGCTTTCCTGATCCCATCCCTACACACCCTGGCAGCATCCCTATATTCTTCCCAGGATACACGTCCCTGGTTCCACTGCCTGTGCTTTTCCTTCTTACACTTTAGTTTGACCAGGAGGTCCTTACTCAGCCATGCTAGTCTCCCACCTTCCTTGCCTGATTTCTTACACATGGGAATTGAGAGCTCTTGCGCTCTAAGATAAATGTCCTTAAAGAGCTGCCTGCTCTGCTCAGCTCCCTTGTCCCTGAGGGCAGTTTTCCAGGGGGTCCCATCCACTAATTCCTTAAGCAACTGAAAGTTCACTTTCCTAAAATTCAGGGTCTTGAGTTTACTTTTCACCTGGCTCGTATCCCTCCGGATCATGAATTCCACCACGGCATGATCACTGCGGCCCAGACTGCCACCAATCTTATTAATGTTTGAGTTGGGATTATTCAAAGCAAATTTCCTTATTGTTGCTGCTTATCATGAATTGGTTTCTATTGTGGAGTGATCTTAGACTTCATGAACTGGATTCTTTTAATTTAAAGCTGAACTGGAAGATGTACTCCAGTTGTAAATGGGCATTCAGTGTTTGGGCTAGTTCTAGTTTCCTGAAATGTGTATAGGGTTGATATCGGGTACTCATTGCCAACTGGTTTGCTCTATAGATTCACTACTATTGGTCCACACTTCTTGCTAATGTAGACACAGCCTGCGTCTTTGCCATGTTTTCAAGTGGATTTCTGTAGGGTCTTTATTATCTGGATTTTTTTTTTCCATTATTTGGATTACTGTTTATACTATAAGCTCTTTTGATCAGAGATTTCTGTACCATGCCTAGTAAAATGAGGCCATATTTTCAGTTGGGATTTTCAGATTCATGATAAGCAAATACATATTGCATTAAGAAGATAGCCTTAATAGAGTTTTACATATTACTGCTTATAAGGTCAACCCCAGCCAGCAACTAAGCACCACGCAGCCGCTCACTCACTTCCCACCACCACCCAGTGGGACGGGGGAGAAAAATCAGGAAAAGAAGTAAAACTCGTGGGTTGAGATAAGAACGGATTAATAGAACAGAAAAGAAGAAACTAATAATGATAATGAAAACATTAATAAAATGACAACAGCAATAATAAAAGGACTGGAATGTACAAATGATGCACAGTGCAATTGCTCACCACCTGCCGAACAACGCCCAGTTAGTCCCCGAGCAGCTATCCCCCCCGCCCCCATTCCCCCCAGTTTATATACTAGATGTGACGTCACATGGTATGGAATACCCTGTTGGCCACTTTGGGTCAGCTGCCCTGGCTGTGTCCTGTGCCAACTTCTTGTGCCCCTCCAGCTTTCTCGCTGGCTGGGCATGAGAAGCTGAAAAATCCTTGACTTTAGACTAAACACTACTTAGCAACAACTGAAAACATCAGCGATATCAACATTATTCTCATACTGAACCTAAAACATAGCACTGTACCAGCTACTAGGAAGACAATTAACTCTATCCCAGCTGAAACCAGGACAGTATCCACCCCTTATTCTATACCACTGACGTCATGCTCAGTTCCCATACCTTCAGTTACATCCTGGTCAATCATCATCACCTTTTCCGTCCCTTTGAGACATATGAACGATGATATATATATATATATATATATGTATATATGTATACACACACACAGATATCATTCCTTTAGTTTATGGGTCGTGTTCATAAAATGTTCGTTGAGTTCATTTAGTTCCTGACTCTGGGCTCCATCTGTCATACCAGTCTTTCTGGGCAGGAGGGATGGTGCAAAGTCCTCTCAGTCGGTAGAGCAGGATTGGGCTTCAGTGCGGTGTGACGAGCAGGTGACATTGGACGCAGCAGGAGGATGGTGTGCACTGTTGGATTGTGGCATGCTGGAGTCAGTTCTGGTTCCATCACTACTGCGCTTCGCTCAGTTTTATCACAGATCATTCTTGCTTGATCTAAGTGATTCTTACTGTAGTACTATGGATATAGCATATAACAATTATAGTAATGATAACATACAGTAGCAGGGTTATATAGCAACTAATATCATACAGTTTACTTCTGGCTATTCTCACCTAAAATCAAATCCCCTTGAGGCACACATCGGACTTCCCCATCTTTTCGCATCACCCACCAAGTGCACCCAGGCCCTTGAGCAAAAGCAATCCCACGAATGGGTTTACCTTTGCCTGAGGCAGGAGTAACCCAGACTGTCTTCCCTAACCTATTTTTTATGTGCACTACAGGGACTTTATCCCCTTCTACAGTACATAAAAATTCTGACTGGGCAGGGCCACCCCGATTGGCAGATCCTCTGGTGTTGACTAACCAGGTGGCTTTTGCTAAATGTGTATCCCAATGTTTGAAGGTTCCACCCCCCATTGCTCTCAATGTAGTCTTTAACAGTCCATTGTATCGCTCAATTTTCCCAGAGGCTGGTGCATGATAGGGGATGTGATACACCCACTCAATGCCATGCTCTTTGGCCCAGTTGTCTAGGAGGTTGTTTCGGAAATGAGTCCCGTTGTCCGACTCGATTCTTTCTGGGGTGCCATGTCGCCACAAGACCTGCTTTTCAAGGCCCAGGATAGTGTTCCGGGTGGTGGCATGGGGTACAGAATATATTTCCAGCCATCCGGTGGTTGCTTCCACCATTGTAAGCACATGGCGCTTGCCTTGGTGAGTTTGTGGGAGTGTGATATAGTCAATCTGCCAGGCTTCCCATATTTATATTTCAGCCATCGCCCTCCATACCACAGGGGCTTTAACCGCTTGGCTTGCTTAATTTCAGCACGTTTCACATTCATGGATACCTTGTGCGATAGTGTCCATGGTCAAGTCCACCCCTCGATCGCGAGCCCATCTATATGTTGCATCTCTTCCCTGATGGCCTGAGGTATCATGGGCCCACAGAGCCATAAATAGCTCACCCTTATGTTGCCAGTCCAGGTCCACCTGAGCCACTTCAATCTTGGCAGCCTGATCCACCTGTTGGTTATTTTGATGTTCTTCAGTGGCCCGACTCTTGGGTACCTGAGCAACTACGTGACATAATTTTACAACCAGATTCTCTAGCCAGGATGCAATATCTTGCCACAGTGCGGCAGCCCAGATGGGTTTACCTCTGCGCTGCCAGTTGCTCTGCTTCCATTGCTGTAACCACCCCCATAGGGCATTTGCCACCATCCATGAGTCAGGATAGAGATAGAGCACTGGCCACTTTTCTCTTTTGGCAATGTCTAACGCTAGCTGGATGGCTTTCACCTCTGCAAACTGACTCGATTCACCTTCTCCTTCAGCAGTTTCTGCGCCTTGTCGTGTAGGACTCCATACAGCAGCCTTCCACCTCCGATGCTTTCCCACAATGCAACAGGATCTGTCAGTGAACAGGGCATATTGCCTCTCATTTTCTGGCAGTTTATTATACAGCGGGGCCTCTTCAGCCCGTGTCACCTCCTCCTCTGGTGACATTCCAAAATCTTTACCTTCTGGCAAGTCCATAATCACTTCCAAAATTCCTGGGCGATCGGGGTTTCCTATGCGAGCTCGTTGTGTCATCAGTGCGGCCCACTTACTCCACGTGGCATCAGTCACGTGATGTGTAGAGGAGACCCTCCCTTTGAACATCCAGCCCAGCACTGGCAGTCGGGGTGCTAAGAGGAGCTGTGTTTCAGTACCAACCACTTCTGAGGCAGCTTGAACTCCTTCATATGCTGCCAATATCTCTTTTTTCAGTTGGAGTATAGTGAGCCTCAGATCCTCGATATCCTCGACTCCAAAACCCCAGGGGTCAGCCTCGGGTCTCCCCAGGTGCTTTCTGCCAGAGGCTCCAGGTAGGACTGTTTGCTCCAGCTGCAGTACAGAGCACGTTTTTAACATCTTGTCCTGCCTGGACTGGCCCAAGGGCTACTGCATGTCCCCATTTAAAATCATTCTTCTTCCGGGTCACTTGATAGAGAGGGCTTACAATCAGACTGTAATTTGGAATATGCATTCTCCAAAATCCCACAACACCTAAGAAGGCCTGTGTTTCCTTTTTATTAGTCAGTGGAGACATAGCTGCTCTTTTGTTGACCACGTCCATTGGGATCTGACGACGTCCATCTTGCCATTTTATTCCTAAAAACTGGATCTCCTGTGCAGGTCCCTTGACCTTACTTTCTTTTATGGCAAAACCAGCTTTCAGAAGGATTTGTATTATTTTCTTCCCTTTCTCAAAGACTTCTTCTGCTGTTTTGCCCCATACAATGATGTCATCAATGTATTGCAGGTGTTCCGGAGCTTCACCTTTTTCCAGTGCAGTCTGGATTAGTCCATGGCAAATGGTGGGGCTGTGTTTCCACCCCTGGGGCAGTCGATTCCAGGTGTACTGGACGCCCCTCCAAGTGAAAGCAAATTGTGGCTGGCACTCTGCTGCCAGAGGGATTGAGAAAAACGCATTAGCAGTGTTAATTGTGGCATACCACTTGGCTGCCTTTGACTCTAGTTCGTATTGAAGTTGTAGCATATCTGGAACGGCAGCACTCAGCGGTGGAGTAACTTCATTCAGGCCACAATAGTCAACTGTTAGTCTCCACTCCCCATTAGACTTTCGCACTGGCCATATGGGACTATTAAAGGGCGAGTGAGTCTTGCTGATCACTCCTTGGCTCTCCAATTGGCAAATCAGCTTATGCATAGGAACCAGGGAGTCTCGGTTGGTGTGATGTTGCTGCCGGTGCACCGTCATGGTAGCAATTGGCACTTGTTGTTCTTCAATCTTCAGCAACCCCACAACCGAAGGGTCTTGAGAGAGACCAGGCAGGGTAGACAGCTGTTCAGTGCCCTCCATCTCCAAGGCAGCTATACCAAAAGCCCATCGATACCCCTTTGGGTCCTTAAAATACCCTCTCCTGAGGTAGTCTATGCCAAGGATACACCGAGCCTCTGGACCAGTCAGAATGGAGTGTTTCTGCCATGCATTCCCAGTTAGGCTTACTTCAGACTCCAATACAGTTAACTCTTGGGATCCCCCTGTCACACCAGAGATACAGATGGGTTCTGCCCCTTTATAACTTGATGGCATTAGAGTACACTGTGCGCCGGTGTCTACTGGAGCCTTGTACTCCTGTGGGTCTAACGTGCCAGGCCATCAAATCCACACAGTCCAATAGACCCGGTTATCCCTTTCCTCCACCTGGCTGGAGGCAGGGCCCCGCTAATCCTGGTCAGAGTATCCAGTACTCACTTCTTGTGAAGTTGAATCAAAAGCCCCTTCAAGAGGATCAGAAATAAGATCAGCCCTTCTACTCTGTTTGGAAACTGGAGCGGCATTTTTCCTGGGAGAATCCCCTTTTGTGGTGGTTTTTCCTCGCAGCTCACGTACCCATGCATCTAGGACCGAGGTAGGTTTTCCATCCCATTTCCTCATGTCCTCTCCATGATCACATAGGTAAAACCACAGGGCACCTCGCGGTGTGTACCTTTTATATTCTCTCTCTTGGGCAGAGGAACACTCACTCCTAATAGCTGAGACATTGGTCCTTACAGGTGAGGAGTGGGACATATCTTCTTTGATTTTCTGGACGTCCTGGGACAGCTTCTCCACAGCTGAAATGCAGGCTTGTAAGGAGGAGGAGAGATTTTCTTCATATTGCCAGAGTTGGCAAGCCACTTCATCCACCGTCAGTGCCTCTTCGTCTTTCCAGGTCATTATTACCAGTGAGTTGGCATAGGACGATGGTGTGCTCCTTACAAACTTCCGCCACATGGGTCATGTGCGTGGGACTTTGTCTGGATCTTTGGGTAATTGTGTATTGTCTGAGTCATAATGAATCATCTCTAGCATGGCTAATTCCCTCAGATATTGGATACCTCTTTCCATGGTGGTCCACTTGCTTGACTGACATATCTTCCTTGAAGGGGTACCTTTCCTTCACGCTTGACAGGAGGCGCCTCCAGAGGCTGAGGGCTTGTGTCCCTTTTCCAATTACCTTGTCAATGCCACCTTCCCTGGCAAGCAATCCCAGCTGCTTGGCTTCCCTACCTTCTAATTCCAAGCTATTAGCCCCATTGTCCCAGCATTGGAGGAGCCAGGTGATAATATGCTCACCTATACAGCAGCCGAAATCTTTTTGCATATCCCGCAGCTCACTCAAGGATAGGGACCGGGTGATTACCTCTGGTTCTGCCTCTTCCTCCTGTTCCCGTGATGACCCTGGTTCACCTTCATCCTTCGCTAAGCGAACTGATTTTTTTTGTATATTTCTTGTTCTGTATGGGGGCAACTGATACTGGTGCAGGTTGGTCCGCTGGTTCAGTTGCAGTACCGCTTGCCGCAGTGCCCGTCGCCAGGGCTGGAGGGACCACAGTCCCCATTGCCGAGGTTTGGGTAGCCACAGTGCCTGTTGTCTTGTTGTTAGATCCAGAGACCTTCTCTTCCCCTTGAGGGTACTGCGTGGTGTTTAACAGGGCTCGATAGGCAAGGGCCAGGCCCCACCACATTGCAGCAATTCATGTCTCTGGAGTTGCCAGGGTGACAGCATACCTTTTCCAAATATTTTACTAGTTCTTCTGGATTCTGCACTTGTTCAGAGGTGAATTTCCAAAACATTGGAGGTGCCCACTCTCCTAGGTACTTGCCCATACTACCCCACACACCCTGCCACTCATAATTATCCAGCCTCGGGGCAGATCTCTGGGTGATCTTCTTAAATAGTTGTTTAACCTTAAACAAGAGCTGAACCACATTCAGGAACATGCTAATTCCTAGCTGTAAGGCTAGGACTGTGCTGGTCTCAACATCCCAAGGGTATTCAAATTTTTCAAAATTCTCAAACACCATTGTAACTGGACTGAAGGAGAAGGGAAAAGGGAAGAAAGGTACCCCACCCATAGACTGATTTTCCAAGGAGGAAAGGTAAATGGTGTAATTATTAAATAGTTTCCCACAGATGGCTCCCGGAGTATAAAGGTGACAATGCTGAGTGTAAATACCGGATTAATCCCACAGCCGATGACTTTATCATACCATAAACCAGTGTTATACAATACATCAAAGCAAAAACCTTAATCCACCTTCCATGGATGATAAGCAGCAGAAGAGGGACTACATACAGCAAGCAAGGTGATACTTAACAGAACTCTAAAAATAAGCATCACAACTCTAAGAACTCATAAATCAACATAGTGACCAGCGACTATTAGACCAATGTAATAAATGCTTCTAACAAATTTGTTTTAACACGCTCTGGTCAGGTTTGTTGTTATCTCAACCCTTCGTGCCCCACATTGGGCGCCAAAAAGGACTGTTGTGGTTTAACCCCAGCCAGCAACTAAGCACCACGCAGCCATTCACTCACTTCCCCCCCAGCCAGTGGGGTGGGGGAGGGAATTGGAAAAAAAAAAGTAAAACTCATGGGTTGAGATAAGAATGGTTTAATAGAACAGAAAAGAAGAACCTAATAATGATAACACTAATAAAATGACAACAGTAATAATAATAGGATTGGAATATACACATGATGCACAGTGCAATTACTCATCACCCGCTGATCGACGCCCAGTTAGTCCCCGAGCAGTGATCCCCCCAACCTCCGAGTTCCTAAACTAGATGGGACGTCACATGGTATGGAATACCCCGTTGGCCACTTTGGGTCGGCTGCCCTGGCTGTGTCCCCTCCCAACTTCTTGTGCCCCTCCAGCCTTCTTGCTGGCTGGGCATGAGAAGCTGAAAAATCCTTGACTTAGTCTAAACATTACTTAGCAACAAGTGAAAACATCAGTGTTATCAACATTCTTCTCATACTTAGCTCAAAAACATAGCACTATACCAGCTACTAGAAAGACAATTAACTCTATCCCAGCTGAAACCAGGAGACTTATGAACACCTTTCTAGCTAGCAATACAAAGCATAGCACTATGAGAGCTGCTATGGGGAAAGTTAACTCCATGCCAGCCAGACCCAATACAATGATGCACGCATATGGTGACTCACCGGATTCCCAATAGCAAACACATGATTATAAGCGATGCCATGGCTCTAGTGAGCTGCTAGAAATATTTGGTGTGCAGGTCATCTGAGAGCAACAGCCAATCATGCAAATGCCTTTTGAATGGGGGTGAGAGTCCCGTCACCCCTTGGCTCCACCAATGGTAGTGTGATTTGAGAGATTCAAACTTTACATGGAACGTGGGCAGGACCCTGCTTACACTTCTAATGTCAGGGGACAGGACGTCGGCAGTCTGTCTAGGTCTGTGATAACGACCAAGTGGCAGGGTGTCACAGGTTGATGGAGGTATCCTTCCCCTCTACTCAGCACTGGTGAGGCCACACATGGAGTCCTGTGTCTAGTTCTGGGCTCCACAGTACAAGAGACATGGATATACTGGAGAGAGTTCAAAGAAGGGCCACAAGGATGGTTTTAAAGGAGTGGAGCATCTCTCCTATGAGGAAAGGCTGAGAGAGCTGGAACTGTTTAGCGTAGAGAAGAGAAGGCTCGGGGGGCATCTTATCAATGTATATAAATATCTGAAGGGAGGCTGCAAGGAGGACCGAGTCAGGCTCTTTTCAGTGGTGTCCAGTGAGAAGACAAGAGGCAATGAGCACAAAGTGAAATACAGGAGGTTCCATCTGAACATCAGGAAACACTTTTTCACTGTGAGGGTGACTGAGCACTGGAACAGGTTGCCCAGAGAGATTGTGGAGTCTCCCTCCCTGGAAATATTCAAAAGCCATCTGGACATGGTCCTGGGCAACCAGCTCCTGATAGCCCTGCTTGAGCAGGGTGGGGTTGACTAGATGACCTCCAGAGGACCCTTTCAACCTCAACCATTCTATGATTCTGTGAATCAAGTGCTCAAATGTTTTTTTAACAAGTTTTGTGAAGGTAATATTTCTATAAAAATGCTTCTGGTTTCCTCTCTTGTATTAAACTATGCTCAAGCACTCATGCTGAAATAAGCATCTATGCTAGGGCTTTCAGAAATTTTCTGAATGAGAGATTGTATGACAAACTAACATACCTAGCCTAGCAAAACTTTCCAGTGTAAAAATATCCTTACTATTGAGTTCTTTGTGCTTCTAGTTATAAGTGCCACAAACCTTTCTTAATGTGATCTTTCATCTTTTTATGTGTTTTTAGTCCTCCTGTTCGCCGTCAGAGAGCAAGAAGGGATCGTCTGTCTCGACACAATTCTGTTAACCAAGATGAAAACTATCATCATCTCTCCTATGGACAGCAGCAAACAATAGAAGAGCCCCAAGCCTTTAACCCTCCAAATATATCCCATCGTATGTTGCACCCAGCTGCTCACCCGCCACAGCAGAACACAGTGATGGTTGACATTCATGATCCGGTAAGAGTGTGTTGAGAACATGGATGCAAATGTCTTAAATTCTGTGTGTTCCACTCTGAAGAGAGCAAATGAGTGAACTCTTCTCGACAAATTAGTTGGCAATGGAGGTCACATAACACTAACTCCTATTAGTCCTCTTGTAGAGCATTTTTTTTTTTCTTTTTTTCTTCTGAGTAGTATCAGTGTATAGAGAGCTGCAGTGAAAACATTGATACATTTGTTACTTAAGAAAAAAAAAAAATCTAGACTCTAATAGACAAGAGTGAAAGTCAACAGTCTGTCCATGTGTATTGGCACAGTTCTGAAGATCTCTGCATCCCACCTTTGAAATGTGACTCTTCTGCTTCTGAAGTTAATTTAGTTTAAGATATGCTATGGTAATAATGTATTTTACTTCACTGCATATGAAGTACCTCTCCTTAGCTTAAAGTGCTTTACACAGCTTAAATATATTCTTTAAAAATAGAATTCACAATGCATATAATTGACTGCCTATATAACAGCAAAACTCATAATGGTTTGACTTGATGATCTTAAAGGTTTTTTCCAACCTAAACAATTCTATGATTCTATGAACTCATGATAATATCATCTCATCACTAAATTACTCATTCTAGCCTCAACCAGCTCCTTAAAAGGCATGAGAAAATGACATTTGCAGCTAGTCCAGAAAAATAAGTTAGATCTTCCCTGAGACAGGAAGAGGAGTAGGATTCCATAATAGAGGCTCTTTAAAGGAAATTGTCCTCTTGATATAGCCTTTTCTTGTTCAAATCAGTAGAATGCAGCCCAAGGGTGTTTCTTGCTATGCAGTTACATTCATTAACTGGGGACAGAACTGGTCATTCTAGTGCAGTGTACATGGGGGTTTCCTGAACTGGGCAAACCTCAGGGGGAGCCAAGAGACACAACAGGAGCCCACAGCTCCTGCGACAGCTGTTGATGAGACCTGGGTGGGGCCAGGAGCAACGATGGCCAAGCCCCGGCCCGGGGTATAAAAGAAGCCCCTAGGGAGCAGTAGCAACCAGGGTGGGCAAACAGGGCGTGGTGTGTCAGCAAGGGCATGGCACAGCAGTTCGCATGGCAGTTCACGCAGAAGGGTGCGCAGGAAGGGTGCTGTAGCTCTGCCAGCTTGACCAGGGAGAAATGGTATCTACCCAGCAGAAGGCCATGGCCTCTCTAAACTCTGCACCCACCATGACTGATGCAGCTTCCCAGACAGAGCTCCGATGGGAACATGCTTCCACCCAGGCGTCAGGCTGCAGGGTATGCCCTACTCTTAGGCCAGTACTGGACAGCAGTAGTGAGTACACCTGTGGGAGGTGCGCCTAGGTAGATGAACTCCTCCACTTAGTGACAGAGCTCCAGGAGGAGGTGAGTAGGTTGAGGAGTATCAGGGAGTCTGAGAGATAGACAGACTACTGGAATCACACCCTACCTTCCCTGGGACAGGCCTGTCAGGCAGACAGGACACATGATACGGAGGATTCCCTATCCTCTCTCCACCTGACTGAACATGGTGACTTAAGGGATGGGGGCAACGGCGACAAGTTCCTGCCCAGTGCAGCAGGTGCATCTCCTCTGTGACTACCCCACCTTCCCCAGTGCCCTTGCATAAAAGGTAGGAGGCTCTGCAAGTGCAACCGAACAATGATGAGGACGATGGTTCATCTAGCTTGGAGGTGTCGCCAAGGTTAAGTCGGCCTACACCTTGCATCAAAAGCGCTTCCATAAAGAAAAAAAGATGAGTCATTGTCATAGGAGACTCTCTCCTGAGGGATACAGAAGGCCCAATATGCAGATGGGACCCACTTCTTGGGGAAGTCTGCTGCCTCACTGGGGCCCAGGATAAAGATGTGGTGAGAAAACTTCCTACCCTGGTATGGCCCTCAGATTATGTTCCATTATTGATTTATCAGGTAGGCAGCGATGAAGTTTCAACAAGAAGTCTGAGGGCAATCAAGAGAGACTTCAGGGCCTTGGGATGACTGGTTAAGGGATCAGGAGCACAAGTAGCATTTTCCTCTGTCCTTCCAGTTGCAGGGAATGATGAGGGAAGAAACAGGAAGAGCCAGCAGATCAATACCTGGTTCCAAGCCTGGTGTCAGTGGCAGAATTTTGGGGTTTTTGATCATGGGTCAGTCCACATGACACCAAGCCTGCTGGTGACAGATGGGGTACACCTGTCTCAAAGGGGGAAAAGGATCTTTGTTGAAGAGTTAGCAGGGCTCATCATTGAAGAGCTTTAAACTAGACTTGAAGGGAAAAGGGATAAAACCAGGCTCGCTACAGATAAGCCTTGGGGGCAGTATGCCAGAGTTTGAGGGACAGTGTGCTAGCAAGGTCCTTCGGTCTGCCATCTCAGTGGAGGTAGGGGATGGAGATCCACGCAGCAGCAAAGAAACAAGGGTTGTCAATGCATTAGAAACCACGGAAGCACCTAAGAACAGCCACATAGGAATTAGGGCTTCTCTCCCAAAGAAGGTGGCAGGATCAATAGCCAAACTGAAGTGCATCTACACCAATGCACGCAGCATGGGCAGGAAACAGGAGGAGTCGGAAGCTGTTGTGCAGCTGGAAAACTATGACATAGTTGCAATCACGGAAACATGGTGGGATGACTCACACAACTGGAGTGCTGCAATGGATGGCTATTGTGGTGGGTTGACCCTGGCTGGATGCCAGGTACCCACCAAAGCCATTCTATCACTCCCCCCTCCTCAGCTGGACAGGGGAGAGAAAATATAACAAAGGGCTCGTGGGTCAAGATAAGGACAGGGAGAGATAACTCAACCAATTACCGTCACGGGCAAAACAGACTCAACTTGGGGGAAATTAACTTAATGTATTACCAGTCAACATGAGTAGGGTAATGAGAAATAAAACCAAATCTCAAAACACCTTCCCCCCTCCCTCCTTCTTCCTGGGCACAACTTCATTCACGGATTCTCTACCTATCCCCCCAGTGGTGCAGGAGGACGGGGAATGGGGATTATGGTCAGTTCATCACACGTTGCCTCTGCTGCTTCATCCTCCTCAGGGGCAGGACTCATCACACTCTTCCCTTGCTCCAGCGTGGGGTCCCTCCCACAGGAGACAGTCCTCCACAACCTTCTCCGATGTGGGTCCTTCTCACAGGCTGCAGTTCTTCACGAACTGCTCCAGCGTGGGTCCCTTCCACAGTGTGCAGTCCTTCAGGAGCACACTGCTCCAGCATGGGTCCCTGTCGTGGTTTCAGCCCAGCTGGTAACAAAGGACCACGCAGCCGCTCGCTCACTCCTCCCGCCCCCCTCCCGTGGGATAGGGAGGAGACGGAGGAGAGAAAAGAAAAAAACTGGAACCTCGAGGGTTGAGATAAGGGCAGTTTACTGGGACAACACAAAAAAGTTACAACAACAACAACGGTACTAATGAAAGAGTATACAAAAAGAGTGATGCACAGTGCAACTGCTCACCACCCGGGACCCGACGCTCCACCACTTCCCCCATCAAAAGTCAAGAGAGAGAGCAGGAGAGCCCTCCCCCCGGCCCACTCCCCATTTATATACTGGGCATGATGTCACATGGTATGGAATAGCTCCTTGGCTAGTTCAGGTCAGCTGCCCCGGCTATGCCCCCCCACCTCCCAGGTTCCTGTAAAAATTAACTCTATCCCAGCTGAACCCAGGACAGTCCCCCACGGGGTCACAAGTCCTGCCAGAAAACCTGTTCCGTGGGCTCCTCTCTCCACGGATCCACAGGTCCTGCCAGGAGCCTGCTCCAGCACAGGCTTCCCATGGGGTCACAGCCTCCTTCGGGAACCCACCTGCTCTGGCGTGGGGTCCTCCACGGGCTGCAGGTGGATATCTGCTCCACCGTGGACCTCCATGGGCTGCAGGGGGACAGCCTGCTTCACCATGGTCTTCACCACAGGCTGCAGGGGAATCTCTGCTCCGGCGCCTGGAGCACCTCCTCCCCCTCCTTCTTCACTGACCTTGGTGTCCGCAGGGTTGTTTCTCTTACATGTTCTCACTCCTCTCTCCAGCTGCAGTTTCTGTGCCTGCCACAACTTTTTTCCCTTCTTAAATATGTTATCACAGAGGCACTACCACTATCGCTGATTGGCTTAGCTTTGGCCAGCAGCAGGTCCGTCTTGGAGCCAGCTGGCGTTGGCTCCATGGGACATAGGAGAAGCTTCTAGCAGCTTCTCACAGAAGCCACCCCTGTAACCCCCCCCCCCGCTACCAAAACCTTGACACACAAAGCCAATACAGCTATAAACTCTTCTGAAGGGATAGGCAAGGAAGGACAGGTGGTGGGGTATGTTAGGGAGTGTTTTGACTGTCTAGAGTTTGATGATGGTGATGAAAGGGTTGACTGTTTATGGGTAAGAATCAGGGGAAAGGCCAACAAGGCAGATATCATGGTGGGAGTCTGTTATAGACCATCCAATCAGGATGAAGAGGTAGATAAAATATTCTATAAGCAGCTGGGAGAAGTCTCACAATCACTAGCCCTTGTTCTCGTGGGGGGCTTCAACTTACCAGATGTCTGCTGGAAATACAATACAGCAGAGAGGAAACAGTCTAGGAGGTTCCTGGAGTGTGTGGAAGATAGATAACTTCTTGACACAGCTGGTGAGTGAGCCAACTAGGGAAGGGGCCCTGCTGGACTTGTTGTTTGCGAACAGAGAAGGACTAATGGGTGATGTGATGGTTGGAGGCCGTCTTGGGTGTAGCAATCATGATAGAGTTTTTGATTCTCGGAGAAGTAAGGAGGGGGGTTAGCAGAACTGCTACCTTGGGCTTCTGGAGGGCAGACTTTGGCCTGTTTAGGGGCCTGGTTGACGGAGTCCCTTGAGAGGAAGTCCTGAAGGGCAAAGGAGTCCAGGAAGGCTGGAGATTCTTCAAGAAGGAAATCTTAAAGGCACAGGCCATCCCTATGTGCCAAAAGATGAGCCAGTGGGGAAGAAGACTGGCTTGGCTGAACAGAGAGCTTTGGCTGGAACTCAGGAAAAAAATGAAAATTTATGTCCTTTGGAAGAAGGGGCAGGCAACTCAGGAGGACTACAGGGATGTTGTGAGGTTATGCAGGGAGAAAAATTAGAAGGGCCAAAGCCCAACGAGAACTTAATCTGGCTACTGCTGTAAAATTCAATAAAAACTGTTTCTATAAATACATTAACAACAGTAGGAGGGCTAAGAAGAATATCCTTCCTTTACTGGATGTGAGGGGAAACATAGTGACAAAGATGAGGAAAAGGCTGAGGTACTTAATGCCTTCTTTGCCTCACTCTTTAATAGTAAGACCAGTTGTTCTCAGGGTCCCCAGCCCCCTGAGCTGGAAGACAGGGAAGGAGAGCAGAATGAAGCCCCCTATGATAATCCAAGGGGAAATGATTAGCGACCTGCTACACCACTTAGACACACACAAATCTATGGGGCCGGATGGGATCCACTCAAGGGTACTGAGGGAGCTGACAGAAGTGCTCACCAAGCCACTTTCCATCATTTATCAGCAGTATTGGCTAACCAGGGAGGTCCCAGTTGACTGGAGGTTAGCAAATGTGACACCCATCTACAAGAAGGGCCAGAAGGAGGATCCGGGGAACCACAGGCCTGTTAGTCTGACCTCAGTGCCAGGGAAGGTTATGGAGCAGATCATCTTGAGCGCCATCACGCGGCACGTACAGGACAACCAGGTGATCAGGCCCAGTCAGCATGGGTTTATGAAAGGCAGGTCCTGCTTGACTAACCTGATCTCCTTCTATGACAAGGTGACCTGCTTAGTGGACAAGGGAAAGGCTGTGGATGTTGTCTACCTGGACTTTAGTAAAGCCTTTGACACCATTTCCCACAGCATTGTCCTGGAGAAACTGGCTGCTTATGGCTTGGATGGGTGTACTCTTCACTGGGTAAAAAACTGGCTGGATGTCTGGGCCCAAAGAGTTGTGGTGAATGGAGTTAAATCCAGTTGGCGGCTGGTCGCAAGTGGTGTTCCCCAGGGCTCAGTATTGGGGCCAGTTCTGTTTAATATCTTCATCAATGATCTGGATGTGGGGATCCAGTGTACCCTCAGTAAGTTTGCAGATGACACCAATTTGGGCGGGAGTGTTGATCTGCTTGAGGGTAGGAAATCTCTACAGAGGGATCTGGACAGGCTGGATCAATGGGCCAAGGCCAATTGTATGAGATTCAACAAGGCTAAGTGCCGGGTCCTGCACTTGGGTCACAACAATCCCGTCTTGGAGCCGGCTGGTATTGGCTCTGTCGGACAAAGGGGAAGCTTCCAGCAGCTTCTCACTGAAGCCACCCCTGTAACCCCCCCCGCTACCAAAACCTTGCCACACAAACCCAATACAATGTGGCACTTAGGGACACAGTTTAGTGGTGGACCTGGCAGTGTTGGGTTTGCGGTTTTACTCGATGATCTTAAAGGTCTTTTCCAATCTAAATGATTCTATGATTCTATATCCAGTTCACAAACTGCCAGGCTTAAAATGCAATTCTTACAGCACAGCTTATAAAGTGACTTGCATTCAGTACAGCAGCAGATCACTGATGTATTTTCTGTGCAGAGCGCTGATCAATAAGGAGTATCTGCACCCAGAGCAGAGTGCATGGGTTAAAGACAATAGTCTTTCTGGCCATGTCACAGCCTTCACTTGTATCTGAACAGTTGAGTTACTGAAGTATCTCAAAACAAAAATACATTTTGTGTTTGTCCTTGCGTGATTAGACTTGCAGCATCATCCTGAGAAACGATTGTTCTATGATGCTGTCACTACCTTCCAAGCACTTTCCACAAGGTGTTAGTGTTTTCAGAGTTACTATGGGTCTTCCATGATGGTGCTTTGCACAGACTACTCTAGAGAGGGAACCACTTTCTCTTTTTTTTTTTCTTTCTTTCTGCACTGAGAGCAGTGGTAAGCTCTCCTGAATCGCATCTGGCACTGTCCTCAAACATCCGACAGTTATGGCATTAAAAACTCTCTGATAGCTCACATATAAAATATTTGCATTGGTACCTGAACTGGAACTAGGTCAAAGTCACTGTTTCTGCTGAGTGGTTTTTTTCCCAAATATGTGCAGTTTTGAGATTTGAGGTTTTATTCAGTCATCTGTGTGGTGTTCCTGTTTTGGCCTCTGCATCTCATGGCCAGTTCAGTAGGTTAGCACTCTCCAATTTATTTATTCTCATCTTTGTAATGAGCTGTTCTTGCTTGTTCATTTTCCAAGGGTGAATTCCATTTTAGTAGGTTGTGAAGGAAGGTTCTTCAAAATAATTGCCTTCTGTGTATCCATGTTCCTTACCTATGGTTCTTTGCAGTTTTTGCTAGATTCCTGATGTAGTACAAGGAATTGAGGAGTGTGTGGGTTCAGAGTACCTTCTACCCTTGGATTGATGATTGAGTTCTAAGTGAATATTGCTAACTAAAAAAACCTGTAAGCCATCATGTTCTCTACTATGTTTGTAGATATTTAGTGGATATTGTCTCAGAGGCATGTTTATGAATATGTAACCTTTTCTTTTTCAGCTTTTAAATTAATCTTTGGTTTCAACTAATGTTGTTAGTCGTGTTAAGACACATCCCTGGAGTGTTGCTCTGAGTAGGCATTCAGAGATTGGTTTCTTTACAGGAAAGAAAATCTATCTGAAGTTCTTTTTCTTCAAAGATATAAGTCTCTGGGTTAACATTTAATCACCCTGCAAGGACGAGTTGAAGAGATTCTTTAGCTACTTGTAGGGGGTTTTTTACACCCCTTTTTCTGACTGGCTTTTATGTGGGAGTTATTGCTGCCTATTTTCTCTAAGAACTAACCTTAGTGTGTGGGAGGGGCAGCTTTGCTGAATTTGAGATGCTTTTGAGTGCCTCTAAGTGTCATGGAGGACTTAACATCTTGAGAGCTCCCTCCTGGCCTTGTCCTAAAAGCACTGACTGAAGAGTGATACTCCAAATACTCCAATGAGAATTTTTTTTTTTTAAAGGACAGGGATTACAGGTATTTGCCTTCTTTAATACCTTCAGAGTAAAAAATACTTTTTTGTTGTTAGGTGAAAGCTTGTTTTCTATGCCATGCCATAACTGTCCAAAGCCCTTGTAACAGCTTGCTTCATACACTTGTGTTTTTGCTGCAGATCCATCAAGGCGCAGTCCCCGTCTCATACACGGTGACAACGGTGGCACCACATGGAATTCCACTTTGTACAGCCCAGCACATACCACCCTGCAGCACACAGCAAGTCCCAGGTTGTTCTGTGGTATTCAGTGGACAGCACCTTCCTATCTGTAGTGTGCCTCCTCCAGTAAGTATGGTTCTCTAGTTATATTGATCCTGGACTTAGGCTTAGGAGGTGGAAAGCCTGGAGTTTCACTGCCCATACAGCTTTCCCTGATGTAAAATAAAAACTATTATTTCCTGGGGTAAATTGTAATGGTATATATAATATGGTATATACAATAGTGCAAGCTTTAGAGCTAGTAAATGTATTGTGCTTCCCTGCTCCCTTCATAGAATTATACCATTTTCTCATGTATTTTTTACTCAAAATGGATGCTGGTTTATGATCTGGTCTCTTACCCTATCCATTAGCAGCTATTCTACATATATTCAGATGCTTACAGGAAACGACTTTCAAAGTTCATCAAGTACTTTTAGGAATCTCACCTAGAGCTTTTATCTGGAAATGGTCTTATAAAATGGTACAGCTACAGCTAATAGCTCTTTATGAAAGACAGGCAAGGAAGCAGAGAGGATTGCCCCTTACATGAAGGAGTAGCTCAAGCATATAGAGCTCTTCTAGGAAATGGGTGACAGGCTGTTTGAGAGCTTGTGGGTCAGGAACAGAGAAGAGACTAGTAAGGGGTGATATCATGATGTGAGCTTGTTACAGACCATCTGATCAGTGTGAAGAAGGGGACAAGACCTTCTTTAAGTAACCTGAGGAAGTCTCCAGATTATAGACCCTAGTTCTTATGGGGGACTTGAAACTCCCTGATATCTGCTGGAAGGGCAATAATGGAACAGAAATAGTCCAGGAGGCTTCTGGAGGGTGTTGCAGGGGGTGAACGATGACAAAAACTTCTTAATACAGGTGTTGGATGGGCCAACTGGGGGGGATGCACAGCTGGATCTGCTGCTCATGAACAAATAAGAACTAATTGAGGATGTGGCAGCCTTGGCTTGAGTGGAGCTCAAGATCCTGAGAGGAGTGAGGAAGGCAAGAAGCAGAGTACAGACCTAGCATTTCAGACCATTCTGTGCACAGCTTTTGCTTTACCTATTAAACTGTATTTATCTCAACCCATGAGTTTTCACACTTTTACACTTCTGATTCTCTTCCCCATCCCACTGAGGGGAGGGGAGTGAGTGAGCGGATGTTTCTTGTTTAGCTGCCTACTGGGGTTAAACCATGACAGTCCTTTTTGGTGCCCAACGTGGGGCTCGAAGGGTTTGAGATAACAACAGATTTGACCAGAGTGTATTGGAGGGGACTTATAATTATTATATCTGTTTAACAGTTGCTGGTCGTGATGTTCACTTAAGTGTCCTCAACATTGTTTTATCTGATCTGTGCCATGCTCCCTTTTTTTGCTGTACATCAAATTTGAGAGCTTGTTAAAGGCTGGTTTTGGCTTTTGCAGTTTGCTGTGCTTGGTGGTGTTTTGCCTGGGAGAATTATGATAAAAGCACTGGCCTTGAGCCTAATCTGGTATTTGGGCCCTGCACTGATGCCTTCCCTGTACTTCAGGAACCATCTCATGGAGACAATTAACAATTACACTTTTTCCCTTTTCACCTCTGAGAGGCATTCAGTGGAAGAAATATAGAATGGCACCTTCCCCTTCTTCTATGGGGGAGATGTTTTCTCCCTTGTTACAATAACTCTTCAGTATCTTGAACATCCTTGGATAACCAAAACACTCCTATTGGTACCTCTGAAGAATATTTTTTTGTTTTTTTCTAAGGTTAATCAACTATTTAGGAATATCACCCAGGGATATGCCCCGAGGCAGTGTGGTTATGGGTGGCAAGGGGTGTGGGAGAATATGGGCAGGTACCTAGAATGGTTGTCACTGATGGTCTGGAACTTCACCCCCGAACAAGTGTGAGATCCTGATGAAGTGATAGAATGTTTGAAAAAAAGGATGCCCTGGCCCTGGCTATGCCAAAGAGACACAACTTCTCGTATTGTGCTGGGGCCTGGCCTACGCCTACTGAGCACTATTCAGGACCCTCAAGGAGAAGAGAGGGTCTCTGGATCTGAAGACATACAAACAGACACTGTGGCTAAACCAGAGACCCAACCCTCAACTATATCAGTTGCTCCAGGATAGTCAAGAAGAAACAATGGAAGCGGAGGTAAACTTGTTTAGTAAGGGAGAAAGAAGCTTCTCCTGAGAGGGAGCAGGAGGGAGAATCAGAAGCAGCAGCCTGTTCTGCAGCAGGGCAGTCACAAGAACAGGATAGGGAAGAGACTGAAAGCATAAACGAGTCAGAAACCACCCTGTCCCTGAGTGAGCTGCGAGATATGCAAAAAGATTTCAGCTGTCAACCACACGAGCAAATTATCCACTGATTGCTCTGATGCTGGGATATTGGGGCCAATAGTCAGGAATTAGAGGGTAAGGAAGCCCAGCAGCTGGTATCCCTTGCTAGGCATAAGGCCATTGACAAAGGGATTGGAAAAGGGGCAACAGTCCTCAGCCTCTGGAGGTGCCTCCTGTCGAGTGTGAAGGAAAAGTATCCCTTCAAGGAAGATCTTGTAAATTACTGAGGCAAGTGGACCACCACTGAGGGAGGTATCCAGTATCTGAGGGAATTAGCTGTGGTGGAGGTGATCAACAACCTCATAGACACCTGGGACAAAGAGCATGGCATTGACTGGGTATATGACATCCCCTATCATGCACCAGCCTCCGGGAAAATTGAACAATACAATGGACTGTTAAAAACTACACTGAGAGCAATGGGTGCTGGGACATTCAAGCATTGGGATACAAATTTAGCGGAATCCACTTGGCTAGTTAACACTAGAGGATGTGCCAGTTGACCTGGCCATGCCCAATCAAAACCCCTATGTACTGTGGAAGGAGATAAAGTCCCCATAGTACACATAAGGAACTGGCTGGGAAAGACAGTCTGGGTTATTCCTTCTTCCAGAAAAGGCAAACCCATTTGTGGGATTGCTTTTGCTCAAGGACCTGGGTGTACTTGGTGGTAATGCAGAAGGATGGGGAAGTCCAATGTGTACCTCAAGGAGGTTTAATCCTGGGTGAAAATAACCCATGATTTGAGTTGTATGGTGCCATTGCTGTATGATGCCAGTGTTATATGATGCTGTATGTTGCTACTGCTGTGGCTTCCATATGTCAAAGGTATTATAACAGGAACCCCTTGCTGCTAGCCAGGCTAGGAGCAAAGGGAGGAGTTCATTGCAATGTTAGACCCTATAACTTTGTCCAAAGGGACCAGGGGTGGAGATTGTAATGGATATACCTTTAAATTGTTGTAACCCATGATTTGAGTTGCATGTTATAGGAAGTACTATAGCAGGAACCACCCAGACTAATGGAGGATGTACCTCACAAGAAGCAGTGCAAGTGCAGCAGTGACCTGACCTGAGCTGGCTTTGGTGCCCAATAACTCCACGCAACACACCACCTCTCCTGTCCTGAGTGACCACCATAAGAGATGGAACCCGAAGTCATGGAATAAATGAACTGAATAGACATTCTATGGACATTTTACAGTGGTAGTCCATAGACTAAGGGAATGATATCTGTGGAGAATGTAGTGGTTTTAGCTGGGATAGAGTTAATTTTCTTCACAGTAGCTGGTATGGGGCTATGTTTTGGATTTGTGCTGAAAACAGTGTTGATAACACACCTATGTTTTAGTTATTACTTGTTAAGGTAATTTGCACAGTCCGGGTGTCTGGTATTATCCCCGCAGTTTGTACCCTAGGTTTCCTGCAGAAGAGTCTCAGGTGCCAGATTATATAAAAAAATAATTTAATCGAGTGGTATGGCAGTAGAAACAGCTCGAGCTGGGTGCCTCTGAAGAGGGACCCCGAACAAAGAAAACCCTGGGCAATTATGCCCTTACAATCTATGCACCCGCCCCTCACACACTCTTCACGCACCTTTTGGTCCAACGGTGATTTCTGTTCTGGGATCTTTTAACACCTTATTGGATTCCTTCTCTGCCTCCAGGCAGGCCGTTAACTGTTCTTAGCTTGTCGAGATGCAGCTTCTGCTGACAGTTGTAGCCTCCTTATCTTCTGGTTTGCGCTGGCTCTGAAGGCCCTCTTTTGCTTAACTAGGTAAAAGTTCAGCATATCTAGGTGAAAGTTCACAGCTTGGGGCCTAAGGCTTCAGCAAATCTAGCTACTCATGCTAAGTAAGTAATGCTAAACAAACAGTATACCAAATCGCACAACATTATGCTATAACCCCTGCGTCCTAATGCTAAATGATTGAGCAATTCATTCTAGTAAAAACTTACTTACTTAAGCTAAATAACTAGTATTTCTTAACATTACTGAACAGTGCTTGCACAGTGTCAAGGCCTTTTTTGCTTCTCACACTGCTCTGCCAGCGAGTAGGCTGACTCCAACTGACTAAAGGGATATTCCATACCCTATGATGTCATGCTCAGCAATAAAAACTAGGCAGGGAGGGGGAAGTTTGCCAGGGCTGCCATTTCTCAGGGACGGGACAGGCATCAGTTGGCTAGTGGTGAGCAGTTGTGGGTTTTTTGCATCACTTGGTTTTCTGGGTTTTGTTTTTCTTTATTGTTTTTTTCTCTTTTTTTCTTATTAAACTGTCTTTATCTCAACCCATGAATTTTCACACTTTTACCCTTCTGATTCTCTCCCCTATCCCACTGTGGGGGGAGTGAGTGAGTGGCTGTGTGGTGCTTAGCTGCCTACCAGGGTTAAACCACAACACTGCATCTGTGTGCACACGCCTCTCTCTCTCTCTCTTCCTCTGCATCTGTGTGTGCGCGCCTCTCTCTCTGTCTTGCTCTGTCTCTCTGTGTGTCTGTCTGCGCGTATCTCTGTGCACATGGATCTCTCCTCCTCTGCCTCTGTGCATGTCTCTGTGGCTCTGTGAATGCATCTGTATTTCTCCACGTCTTTGTGTAGGCTTGTCTTTCTATGTCTGTGTGCATGCATGTCTGTGTATCTCTCTGCATCTGTGTGTGCTCGCATCTTTCTTCCTCTGCGTCTGTGCACGTCTCTGCGTCTACCTGCACGAGCATCTCCCAGATGCTCTTCCTCTGCATCTGTGAGTGCATGCATTTGTGTCGGTCTGTCTGCCTCTCTCTGTCTCACTTTGCTCCTCTGTGTGTGTGCATGTCTCTGTTCCTCTGTGTGCACGTAACTCTGTCTCTCTCTTCCTCCGCTTTTGTGTGTATGTGTGTCTGTCTCTGCATCTGTGTGCGTGCACATCTCTCTGCATCTGTGTGCATGCCTCTCTTCCTCCTGCGTCTGTGCGCTCATGTCTCTGCCTCTCTGCGCACATCTTTCCACATGTGTGCTGTGCATCTGTCTGTCTCTCTTCCTCTACGTCTGTGTGTGTGCCTCTGTGTTTCTGTGTCTGGGGGTGCTCTAGTCTGTGTATGTGCACACGCATCTCTGTCTCCTCCTCTGCATCTGTGTGCGTGTGCCTGCCTCTGCCTCTCTGTCTCTCTTACTCTGCACACACGCGACACTGTTTCTCTTTCTGCCTGTCTCTGTCTCTGCGTCTGTGTACACACACAACTCAGTGTGTGCACATCTCTTCATCTGCATCTGTGTGCAGAAGCGTCTCTGCGTCTGTGTGCGCGCACATCTCTGCTGCTCTTCCTCTGCATCTCTCTTCACACATGTCCCTCTGTCTCTCCACCTGTGCATCTTTGTGTGTGCATGCATCTCTCGGTCTCTCTTCCTCAGCATCTGTGTGTGCGCATGTCTCTCCATGTCTGTGTGTACATGCATCTGTCTTCCTCTGCATCTGTGTGCATGTGTGGTAGGTTGACATTGGCTGGCCACCAGGTGCCCACCAAGCTGCTCTCACTCCCCCCTCCTCAGCAGGACAGGGGGAGAAAATAGATTAAAAACTCATGGGTCGAAATAAAGGCAGTTGAATGAAACAAAGCAAAGGCCATGCACGGAAGCAAAGCAAAAAAAATTTATTCTACACATCCCATCAGCAGGTGCTGTCCAGCCACTTCCTGGGAAGTAGGGCCTCAGTATGTGTAGCGATTGCTTTGGAAGACAAACACCTTAATAACAAATGCCCCCTCCTCCTCCTTTCTATTAACTTTTATTGCTGAGCATGACATCATAGCGTATGGAATATCTCTTTGGGTCACCTGCCTCCCAACCTCTTGCCCACCTCCAGCCTTTGGGGGGGGGGGGGTTGGAGAGACAGCCTTGATGTTGTGCGAGTGCTGCTCAGCAGTAGCCAAAACATTGGTATGTTATCAACGTCATTCTAGCTACAAATACAAAGCACAGCACTATGAGGGCTGCTATGGGGAAAGTTAACTCCATCCCAGCCAGACCCAGTACAACCTCCACTGCTTATTTCATCCCATTTGCACCATGCTCATTCCACATAATTTGAAACATTAACATATCTTCTGATCACCCCATTGTATCTGTTTCACGTTCCTGAAACCCCGTCCTGCCAACACTTGTAACTTATACGACATAATTAAACCATCTTTTCATCCAACACAGATTTATACATTCTCATTAACTACTATCCCTTCTCCCTTAACAGATAGTTAGATATTATTTCCCCATTCCATGGGCCTCCACCACTCACAAAAATGTTCATAAGAACAGGCTATGACTTGGGCTCATCTGTCAAGGTGAGTGCTCAGGACAGGAAAAGCAGCATGATCAATTGTTGGGCGCAAACACCAGCTTGGTTTGGGTCATTGCTGCACTTGTCGGGTTACTTGCAAAGCTCACTCTTCGTCGGTTCAGGTAGTTCCTGCTACATTACTTCCTACAACATACAACTCACATCACAGATTATTTTTCCCCCAAGGTTAAATCTCCTTGAGGGACACACTGGGTCTCCCCATCCTTCCTCATTGCCCACCAAGTACACACAGGTCCTTGAGCAAAGACAATCCCACGAATGGGTTTGCCTTTTCCCATGGGAGGAGCAATCCACACTGCTTTGCCCAGCCACTTCCCTATGTGCGCTATAGGGACCTTATCTCCTCCCACAGTATGTAGGGACTTACTTTGGGCAGGAGGAGGATGGTTAGCAGATCCTCTGGTATTAACCAGCCAAGTGGCTTGTGCTAATCTTATATCCCAGTGCTTCCAGGCCCAATGCTCTCAGCAGAGTCTTTAACAGTCCATTATATTGTTCAGTCTTTCCAGACACTTTTGGGTGATAGGGGATGTGATACACCCACTCAATGCCATGTTTCTTGGCTGTCGTGGTTTAACCCCCAGCCAGCAACTGGAGGTAGGAGGCTGCCTGAAGAAGTTGAGTTCTGTGACTAGATTTTCTAGTTCAGTCATGAGCTCTCAGTAATGCTGAGGTGTTACAAAGGAGCTGTAATCCAACTGTGACTTGGTAAGGAAGCAGGTTCCCAAATATCGGAGAACTCTTCCTTGGTCAATAAGGATGATTGTTGCACTAGTCAGCTCTGGCCTTCCCTCCCTGTGTGTGAAGTATCTGGAGGGTTTAATCCTTTGTCGTGGTTTAACCCCAGCCAGCAACTAAGCACCACGCAGCCGCTCACTCACTTCCCCCGCCACCCAGTGGGATGGGGGAGAGAACTGGAAAAAAAAAAGTAAAACTCGTGGGTTGAGATAAGAACAGTTTAATAGAACAGAAAAGAAGAAACTAATAATGATGATGATAACAATAATAAAATGATTGGAATATACAAGTGATGCACAATGCAATTGCTCACCACCCGACGACCGATGCCCAGTTAGTCCCTGAGCAGTGATTCCCCCCAGCCCCACTCCCCCCAGTTTATATACTAGACATGACGTTACATGGTTGTTACGGATGTACGACTAACCAAATCCAATAGGTGTTAAAACTCAGATTTATTCTTCAGCAAAAGTTAGTTAGAAGTCCGGTAACATTTTATAAAACCACAGGCTCAATGATGTAAAGAGAATTAATACTACACGGCCAACTTAAGAATCCCCAAGATTTAAAGTGATGGCTCAAAATGCGCATATCACTCACCTAAAAGCTGAGGGCTCTCTCCCTCAAGGAGTTACCTCGGGCGGTGCCCCGACCCAAGGGGGAGTCCCCAACTGCAGACCCGCTGCTCCGAGGAGGACTGCCAACATGTCCTCCGGCAGGAATCCGTTTATACCCCTGTCGAATCTGACCTGTGGTCATTTAATTCTATTGGCCAGGAGAGTCGCCTCGGTGTACCTGGCGCATCTCGATTGGCCAGTTCAAATTTCAACCTGCAGCCACCAGGGTTTCCTTCCCCTTCTCCCTGCCTGGAGAAGTTTTGTTTCCTGCTGGCGGGATGGGGGGGCGGGATGTACTGCCACTATTCACCCCGTGACCACAGTCATGATACCACTGGTTTCCTTGAAGTGGTGGTACAGTCACCTTTTGCCTGCAAAGTTAAAAGGGGGTGCAGTTTGGTGAGTTTGACGCTCATTGTGGGTCATCGTTCCCTTCTGGTCTAGAACTAAAGTGAAATATCAAATACAGGAATATCCACTGTATGGACAGTTTTAAGGAAGTATACTTAATTGTTAGTACAGGCTTCACTACCAAGCGTTTGATAGAACTTATTGCACTATAGATTACAGTAATCATAACTACAAGCATTATTAAAGATTAGAGAAGTCTGGTCTCCCACCCCATGAAAGAAAATCCGAACATATCAAAACTTTTCCCAACCAGTTGGTCCCTGGTGCAGAAGCAATTGCCTCTGAGTCTCTTGCCGTATTCTCTCGTTGATTTAGTCTTGAAGCCACATTGACACATTTGGGGTGAACACAGCAGTTGTCCACTGACATGTTCAAAACTTTACATATACCCTTCTCTTTCTTTGGCATCTAATCCAATACAGCCCAATTTTTTATAGTCATTTTACCAATATAACTGATAGTTTAAGAGTCCCCAAATTGTCAGATGTAACAGTGGCTAAGGTTGATAGTTGTAAACTCAGTTCTAGAATGCTCTATCGATGTTCCTTGAGTACCATACACAGTTGCCCCCCATGGAATTTCAGGGCATAGTGTAGTACCATTCCAACTCCACCCCGTGATCCCATGGGTTAGTTGGAGGATATAGTCACATCTGGTGTTTCATACTGGAATAGCATTTACTGCACCTGGTGACCAACTATAATTGTTACATTGCTCTCATGCGAGCTCAAGGACTCGCGATATATTAATGTCCATCATTTTGCCATGACATTATCATCCAGATCTTCACCATCCACGCCTGTCACCCTCATCACTGTCAGCAAAAGGACTGGAATGACTCGTTCCTTCATGGTCCTGTAAGAAAGCACAAACTAGGCCTCAGTCTTAAAACCGGGTCTCAGGATTAGAAGTCCGGGATTATCCACCAGGCACTGATGCTGTGAGTCTTTACACTCCCATCCAAGGCTTCCCAGGCATGCAGGCCTCTGGGTTTTGCTAAGGTCATAGGAACAATACCAATGAGGGCAGCTTGCCCTACCTGTTCCTTGTTTTCCCCACCAACCAGGATATCATCTATATATTGATATATGTGGACACCTGATGGTACCTCCACAGCATCAAGAAGTTTGGCTAAAGCATTGTGAGCAATAGTGGGGGAGTGCTTATATCCCTGGGGAAGTCAATTGAAAGTGTATTGGGTCCCTTCCCAAGTGAAGGCAAACTGGGGTTTGTCCTCTTCCCTTAGGGGAACCATAAAAAAAACATATCCTTGACATCTAAAGCAGCCATCCATGGATGGGCTGCAGCCTGTATTGCTGTTATCACTGAGGTAATACTTGGGACGGCAGAAGTTAATGGTGGGGTATTACTGTTCAATCTTCTATAATCAATTGTTAATCGCCACCTTCCATCTGATTTACGGACTGGCCAAACAGGAGGATTGTAAGGAGAATGTGTGCGACTGATGATCTCTCTTTTCTCCAGATCATTAATTACTTCCGAAATGCCCCATTTGGCTGCGGCTGGAAGTGGGTATTGAGGGACACAGGTTACCTTAGATTGCGGTAGTGCAGGAGCAACCTGCAATGTTCTCACATGAATAGCCTCTGCCTCCCTGCCCCCGAAGCTCCACACCCTACCATTGGGTAGGTCCCATTGTCTGCCTGCCAGCACATCAAATCCCAGTATATTTCCCTCATAGGAGCTTAAAGCCACTTCCACAGCTGTCATTCTCTTTTCCCCTGGTAACCAAAGTTGAGTTCGAGCTATGGGGCATTTTCTGTCGCCCCTGTTACTCCTCTAATGTTTATAGCCTTTTTTGATGGCCTGATTCCCAGCTCACTAGCTTGTTGTTCATTTAAAACACTAATTTGGGCTCCTGTATCGATTAAGAATTCCAAACTTATCTGTTTTGGGCCCACAGGAATGTGTATATAAGGATCTTTATCGGCAGACCATTCACCATGTAGCAGAGTATTCACCATGCAGATTGGGCAGCCTGAACCCCAAACCGCAGCTCCTAGTTTTTTAGCCCTTCCAGTTCCTCTCGCAGTGCCGCGAAAGGGTCCCGTTTCTCTTCCCGAGGGGGCGGGGTTGCTGGCGCTTCCCTCTGGTCTCTAGCTTTCCCCTCCAGCAATTCCACGCCCGGATGCCGCCGGCGGACTGCCCGTGCAGCACGGCTAGGGGTGCCCCCAGTGCCGGTGCCTTCCGCCAGAGATCGTTCCTTCCGGGATCGTAGTTCCGACCCGACCGACCCCGAGTTCGAGACCGCTGGGAGCGGGGTTTACAACCGGCTGCCCGGACCTTCCTGCCGCCCTCCGTGCCACCGCTCGGCTCCGCCCATCCCATCTCGCGCCCGTGAACTACTATGCTGTGCAGTACTTCCGCCCGAGTCATCACGTGTGCGGGCGGGTTCTGGGGGTTCTGCTGGTTGCACTCAATGACCCCCAGAATTCTTTCTCTGAGGGTGAGGGACTGGACATGTATCTTTAAAACATCCAGCAGGTCTCTAATAAAGGATCTAAGGTGGCAGGGATCCACCAGGGCAGTCATTGGTATTTCTTGCTGCCCTCTATCATACATGGCCTGAACACAGGTGGTTTTTTGCACTCCGTCCGTTAACTCTGACAGTCCCTTTACCCGGATAGTAACAGGTTCTCCTCTCTCCCTGGGGTCCACACCCCCAGCCCAGTAGGCTACTCAGGACGTTATCGACTGATCACCTGCTGGTCCAGCACTCAGAAACACTCCCGGTCCCCAGTAACTTCTTGCTTCATCATCACTCAACAGTATCCGATCCTCCCCCATTCGAGAAACTCTCCACAAATACTCAGTTTCAGTTTCACCCAGCTTGTGCGAAAACTGAGCTTGCAACTCGCCGAGCTCGGGTCCCGACCAAGGGGGCCATGCAAACAGCGCTCGGGGGGCTCCCACCGTGCGGACCCGCATGCCCTTCTGTTTCAATAAGGGGCCGCACATCCCTTTCCAATTCCACCTTCAGATAATCTATTTCCCCTTGCCTTTTAGCAGAATCACTCTTTCGGTTCTGTGCTTGAATCAAGCAGGCGCCCAGGACGGCACACATAATACCTTTGCCTTTACTGTCTCAACAAGGTCCGCGGCATAGTTCTACTCTCTCCACGACCGCTGCTGGGTCGGACCACTTCTCCTTCACCCATTCCAGACCTGGGGGGAGAAGGGCTGCAGCCGTGCCTCCGTAATAATTCCTCTATTAACACCATCCTGCCAACTACGCCAATTTTAAATGTTACAGATGCACGACTAACCAAATCCAACAGGTGTTAAAACTCAGATTCATTCTTCAGCAAAAGTTAGTTAGAAGTCGGGTAACATTTTATAAAACCACAGGCTCAATGATGTAAAGAGAATTAATACTACACGGCCGACTTAAGAATCCCCAAGATTTAAAGTGATGGCTCAAAACGCGCGTATCACTCACCTAAAAGCTGAGGGCTCTCTCCCTTGAGGAGTTACCTCGGGCGGTGCCCCGACCCGAGGGGGAGTCCCCGACTGCAGACCCGCTGCTCCGAGAAGGAGTGCCAACATGTCCTCCGGCAGGAATCCGTTTATACCCCTGTCGAATCTGACCTGTGGTCATTTAATTCTATTGGCCAGGAGAGTCGCCTCAGTGGACCTGGCGCATCTCAGTTGGCCAGTTCAAATTTCAACCTGCGGCCTCCAGGGTTTCCTTCCCCCTCTCCCTTCCTGGAGAAGTTTTGTTTCCTGCTGGCGGGATGGGGGGGGAGTGTACTGCCACAATGGTATGGAATACCCCTTTGGCCACTTTGGGTCAGCTGCCCTGGCTGTGTCCCCTCCCAACTTCTTGTGCCCCTCCAGCTTTCTCGCTGGCTGGGCATGAGAAACTGAAAAATCCTTGACTTTAGACTAAACATCACTTAGCAACAACTGAAAACATCAGTGTGTTATCAACATTATTCTCATACTGAACCTAAAACATAGCACTGTACCAGCTCCTAGGAAGACAATTAACTCTATCCCAGCTGAAACCAGGACATTGGCCCAGGAGTTTTTGAGGTTATTTTGGAAATGAGTCCCATTGTCTGATTCAATTCTTTCTGGGGTACTATGTCACCACAGAATTTGCCTGTCAAGAGCTAAGATGGTGTTTCAGGCAGTGGCATGGGTTACAGGGTATGTTTCTAGCCACCTGGTAGTTGCTTCCACCATTGTGAGTATGTAGCACTTGCCTTGATGTGTTCATGGCAGTGGTCCAATATAGTCAATTTGCCAGGCCTCGTCATATCAAAAACCTAGCCACTGCCCTCTGTTCCAGGGACACTTTACTTTTGTGGCTCGCTTGATTTCGGCACATGTTTCACGTTCATGGGTGACCTGCATGGTGGCCTTCATGGTCAGGTCCACACCTCAGTCACGAGCCCATCTGTATGTTGCATAGAATCATAGAATCTTTTAGGTTGGAGAAGACCTTCAAGATCTTTGAGTCCAACCGTAAACCCAACACTGACAAGTCCACCACTAAACCATGTCCCTAAGTGCCACATCTACACATCTTTTAAATACCTCCAGGGATGATGACTCAACCACTTCCCTGGGCAGCCTGTTCCAATGCTTGACAACCCTTTCAGTGAAGAAATTTTTCCTAATATCCAATCTAAACCTCCCCTGGCACAACTTGAGGCCTGTTCCTCTCATCCTATCACGTTACATGGGAAAAAAGACCGATACCCACCTCGCTACAACCTCCTTTCAGGTAGTTGTAGAGAACGATAAGGTCTCCCCTCAGCCTCCTTTTCTCCAGGCTAAACAACTCCAGTTCCCTCAGCTGCTCCTCATAAGACTTGTTCTCTAGACCCTTCACCAGCTTCGTTGCTCTTCTTTAGACACGCTTCAGCACCTCAATGTCTTTCTTACATCTCTCCCTAGATGTCCCGATGTTTCGTGGGCCCATCGAGCTACAAACAACTCACCCTTACGCTCCGAGTCCAGGTCCACCTGAGCTACTTCAATTTTGACAGCCTTGTCTACCTGTTCATTATTTCGATGTTCTTCAGTGGCACAGTTCTTGGGCATGTGACCATCTACATGACGTACCTTTAGGGCCATGTTTTCTACCCGGGCAGCAATGCCCTGCCACAATGCAGCAGCCCAGATGGGTTTACCTCTGCTCTGCCAGTTGATCTTCTTCCACTGCTGTAGCCACCCCCATAGGGCATTTTCCACCATCCATGAATCAGTACAGAGATAGAGTACTGGCCACTTTTCTCATTCAGCAATCTCTAGGGCCAGGTAGATGGTTTTCACTTCTGCAAACTCACCTTCTCCTTCGACACCTTCAACAACTTGTTGTGTGGGACTCCACACAGCAGCTTTCCACTTCCGATGGTTCCCTACAACACCACAGGATTCATCAGTAAACAAAACATAATGCCTTTCATCTTCTGATAACTCATTATATGGTGGTGCCTCCTGGGCACGAGCCACCTCCTCAGGCAATGCTCCAAAATCTCTGCCTTCTGGCCAGTCTTCTCCAGCATTCCTGGGCAGTTGGGGTTCCCCGTTCGAGACCGTTGCGTGACCAATGCTATCCACTTACTTTATATAGCGCTGGTTGCATGATGTGTAGAGGGGATGTTTCCTTTGAACGTCCAGCATAGCACAGGCAATTGTGGTGCC
The DNA here is from genome assembly GCF_900496995.4 of Aquila chrysaetos chrysaetos. Taxonomy (NCBI): domain Eukaryota; kingdom Metazoa; phylum Chordata; class Aves; order Accipitriformes; family Accipitridae; genus Aquila; species Aquila chrysaetos. The sequence goes on along the minus strand of NC_054457.1, from coordinate 4,568,413 downwards.
AAGAGGAGATATGCTTCTGTACCAACAACTTCTGAAGCAGCTTGAAACCCCTCATATGCTGCTAGTATCTCATTTTCAGTCTGGGTGTAGTGGGCTTCCGATCCTCAATACCCCTGGCCCAAAACCCTGGAGGTTGACCTCAGGTTTCTCCTGGTGTTTTCTGCAAGAGGCTCCATTTGAGACCATGCTCCCTGGCTGCAGTGTAGAGCACATTTTTCACAGCTGGTCCTGTCCAGACAGGCCCAAGAGCTACTGCACGAGCTATTTCCTGTTTGATCTGCTCAAAGGCTTGTTGTTGCTCAGGGCCCCACTCAAAATAGTTCTTTTGGGTCACTAAATAGAGAGGGCTTGCAAGCTGACTATAACCTGGAATATGCATTCTCCAGAATCCCACAAGGCCTAGGAAAGCTTGTGTTTCTTTCTTGTTAGCTGGTGGAGACATAGTTGCTATCTTGTTGACCATATCCATAGGGACATGATGACATACATCCTGCCATTTTACTCCCAAGAACTGAATCTCCTGTGCAGGTTCATTGACCTTGCTTCTTTTTATGGTGAAACCAGCTTTCAGAAGAATCTGAATTATTCTTTTTCCCTTTCCAAAACACTTTTTCTGCTTTGTTGCCCTACACGGTCATGTCATCACTGTATTGTAGATGTTCAAGGGCATCACCCTGTTCCAATGCAGTCTGGATTAGTCCATGGCAAATGGTAGGACTGTGCTTCTACCCCTGGGGCAGTCAATTCCAGGTGTATTGGACACCTCTCCATATGAAAGCAAACTGTGGCCTGCACTCTGCTGCCAAAGGAATTGAGAAAAACGCATTGGCAATATCAGTTGTAGCATACCACTTGGCTGCCTTTGACTCCACTTCATTTTGGAGTTCCAGCATGTTGTTTCCCCCTTCTCTCTCTCTCCCTCCTTCCCCCTCTCTGTGCCTGCATCTTTGTCTCTCTTCCTCTGCATCTGTGTGTGTGTCTCTCTGTCTCGCTCTGCATTTGTGTGCATGCCTCTGTTCCTTGGCATCTGCGTGTACGCTTCTCTGTCTCTCTTCGTCTGTGTGTGTGCTCATCTCTCTCTCTCTGTCTGAGTCTGCATGTGTGTCTGTGCACATGAATCTCTTTCCTCTGCCTCTGTGCATGTGCATGTCTCTGTGCCTGTGTGTTTCTCTCTTCCTCCTCTGTGTGCAGTCGCTTCTCTCTGTATGTATATGCAGGTGTCTGTGTCTCTTTTCTGCTATGTCTGTGCATGTGCATGCCTCTCTGTTTCTCTCTCTGTCTTTCTCTGTGTCTGAACATGTGCATGTCTCTCTATGCCTGTGTGCATGAGCTTCTGTCTCTATTCCTCTGCACCTGTGTGCACACCTCCCTGTTTCTCTGTGTGTTCCAGTCTGTGTATGTGCGCGCATCTTTCTGTCTCTCCTCCTTTGCATCTATATGTACGCATCTCTGTGCATGCACATCTCTCTCTTCCTCAGCATCTGTGTGCACAAGTCTCTCTCTGCATCTGAATGCGCACACATCTCTCCACGTCTGTGTGCACACCTGTCTATTTTGCTCTGCATCTGTGTGCATGTCTCGCTGTTTCTCTCTGCATCTGTGTGCGCCCGTCTATGTCGATGCACGCCCATGTCTCTGTCTCTCTCTCTTCCTCTGTATCTGTACACACACCTCTCTTCTTCTTCCTCTGTGTACACGCATGTCTCTCTCTCTCCCTCTGCATCTGTGCGTGTGTGCATCTGTCTCTGCTCCTGTGTGCGCATCTCTGACTCTCTTCGCCTGTGTCTCTGTGTGTGCATATCTCTCTCTCTCATTCTGCGCCTGAGTGTGCATGCATCTCTGTCTCTCCCTGCATGTGCATATGCATCTCTGTATGTCTTTCTCTCTTTCTCTGCATCTGTATGCCTGCGTGTCTCATCCTCTGCATCTCTGTTCACACATGCCTGTCTCTCCTCCTTTGTGACTGTGCACGCACATCTCTGTGCATGTGCATCTCTCTCTCCCCTCCTGCTTGCATGCCCGTCTCTCTTCTTCTGTGTCTGTGTGCATATGCCTCTTTCTTGCTCTGCATCTGAAGTGCATGTGTCTCTGCGTCTGTCTCTTCCTCTGCAACTGCACTTGCATCTCTGTCGCTCCTCCTCTGCATCTATATGCGCACCCATCTGTCTGTGCGTGCACACCTCTCTCTTTTTCTCTCTTTCTTCCTCTGCACCTTTGCTCACGCCTCTGTCTTTCTTCCTTTGCAAATGTGCATGTGTGTGCCTCTGTCTCTCTGCCTGTCTCTGTCTCTCTGTCTGTGCATGCCTGCATCTATTTTCCTCCACATTTGTCTGCGTGAGCATCTCTCAGTCACTCTTCCTCTGCCTCTGTGCACATGTGTTTGTGTGTGCATCTCTTCCTCCTTGTCTGTGTGCAGGCACATCTCTCTGCATCTGTGTGCATCCCTCTGCCTCTCTTCCACTACGTCTGTGCGTGTGCTTATCTATTTGTCTTTCTTTGCCTACATCTGTGTGCACTCACATCTCTCTCTCCCCCCCCCTCCATCTTTGTGCACACACGTCTTTCCCTGCATGTGTGCATCTCTGCATCTGTCTTTCTACATCTCTCTCTTCACGCCTGTGTGCAAGTGCCTCTGGTCTCTCTTTCTCCGTGTTGGTGTTCACGCACACCTCTCCTCATCTGTGTGCACAGGTGTCTTCCCCCCCCCGTGTCTCTCTGCATCTGCGTGCACGTGTGTCTCTCTTCCTCTGTGTGTGCGCATGGTTCTCTATGTCTCTGTGTCTATGTATGTGCCTGTTTGTGTGTGTCTCTCTCTGTCACTCTGTGTTTGTGCACCTGTGCATCTCTCTTCCTTTGCATCTGTGTGCGCATGCGGCTTTCTTCCTCTGCATCTTTGTGTGCGTGTGTCTGTCTGGCCTCCTCTGCATCTGTCTGCACATGCATCTTTTCCCCTGTCTGCACTTCTCTCTCTCTCCCCCTCCCCCCCCCCACATTCGCACACACACGCCTCCCTGTGTCTGTCTCCTGTCTGTCTCCGCCTCTCTCTCTCTGCCCCTGTCTCTTTGCTGATGCTTTCTCTCTCTCTCATTCTGCCTTTTGCTCTCTTTTTCACTCTCTCTTCTCCTCTGTCTTCTGCTCTCTCACACTTTTGTGCGTGCTCACTTTCTCTCACACTTCTTGTGTCATCCTCTCGATTGCGCTTTCTCACTCTCATTCTCTTGCTGTTTCTCCCTCACTCTTTCTCTTCCTTTCTGCTCTTTCTCTTTTCTTCCTTTATCCTTCTATTTCTCTTTCTTCCTATCTTCTTTCTTTCTCACTCACTTACTCTCATGTTCATGCTTTTGTCTCTCCTCCACCCTTTCTTTTTTTCCTCTCTCTTCCTGTCTTTCCCCTCTCTTGTTCTCTTTATGTCCCTCTTGCACTTTCTTTTTCTGTCTGCTTCTCTCTCTCTCTCTCTCTCTCTCGTCCTAACTATCTTTCTTTTGCTTTCTCCCTCGCTCCCCACCCCTTCTCTCCCTTTGTCTCTCTTTGTCTCTGTGACATGGTCTGGAAAAGTCAGCCTGTAAAATGAAAACTTTTCACTAAACTTCTGAAAAGACTTTCTACAATTGTAATGGTCACTTATTTTTAGTACCAGAGATCATTGCACATTCTAGCTCTACTTAAAATAATGAAACTGAAAATTATTTCAGAATATAACAATATAAAGTGGAGACTTGGATGACATGCCCTCTTATTGTAATATTGGGTGTAGAATACATTGTTTCTTCAGTATTGAACAACTGGATTAAGACAATAGATTTGAAAGCCTGAAGGACATTTAAAATATACCCTAACCTCCTGCATAACACACATCACAGAATGTTGCTCAAAAATCTTTATGCATTACCCTTAACATACATTAAAGCTGTAATAATCTTTATTTATTCTTGGCTATTATATAAACTGATGAACTGTGTTTTAATATTTCCAAAAGTACCTCCTACATGTGTTATAGAATACTATGTTATGTTGTACCTGCACATTTATTATTTATTTCAGGGGATCATTTGAGGAAAAATAGTATTTAGATCAGATTAATTTTGAACTGTATCATCTTGGTGTAAAGATCAATTTGGGGTCATGAACACAGTAAATGAGGTTGTGGCTGCACTTTTGCTATTAAAATTTGATCATAAACTATATCTCCTTACCATCTTTGCAGTCATTATGCATATTGACCATAATGTGTTTTGTGTTTTCTAAGAAGAACAATATGCTTTGGGTAAGAGTACAACTGGGTCCTCTACTCTTCTTCATTTCTTGATAAAGCTTGATTCACTTTGGAAGTGGAGCAGTGAAGTTTAATATTTAAAAACTTTCGCTAATAAATACCCTTGTTTACATAAGAGAACTGATGCTTATTTTTCAAAAGCTCATTTTGAGTTGCACTTTTAGTGCTCAGAAACATAAAAGGAATGCCAGATATTCTGGTGAATGATTAAAAAAAGCAGTTGAAAGAATGCAAATTTGGGGATGCGTAATGCTGGGAGTGAAACTGAGCACTTCCATGAAGTGAATTTCTATTCTCCCTACCACCACCTTGATTCCTGAGAGTTCAAACTTTAGTGACTCACGGTATATTTTGGACAAGTAACTTCACAGAGGAGACATCTGCTTTTACTGGAATCTCTGTCTCTGGGTGATGCCTTCATAGATCAGAGGAAGAGATTTCACTCCAGAGCATAAGGCTCCCCTCAAAACATGGAAGTAGAGGGGGAGAATCACCTCCCTCGACCTGCTGGCCACGCTTCTTTTGATGCAGCCCAGGATACAGTTGGCTTTCTGGGCTGTGAGTGCACATTGCTGGCTCATCACCAATTTTTCATCCACCAGTATCCCCAAGTCCTTCTCTGCAGGGCTGCTCTCAATCCATTCATCCCCCAGTCTGTACTGATATTGGGGATTGCCCTGACCCAGGTGCAGGACCTTGCACTTGGTCTTGTTGAACTTCATGAGGTTCACACGGGCCCACTTCTCCAGCCTGTCAAGGTCCCTCAGGTTGGCATCCTTCCCTCTAGCGAATCAACTGCACCACTCAGCTTGGTGTCATCTGCAAACTTGCTGAGGGTGCACTCAATCCCACTGTCTATACGTCAGTGATGAAGATATTAAACAGTACTGGCCCCAGTACGGACCCTTGAGGGACACCGCTCGTTACTGGTTTCCACTTGGACATTGAGCCATTGACTAGAAGTCTTTGGACGCAGCCATCCAGCCAGTTCCTTATCCATCTAACAGTCCATCCGTCAAACCCATCTCTCTCCAATTTATAGTCCAGAATGTTGTGGGGGACCATATCAAAGGCCTTACAGAAGTCCAGGTAGATGATATCCGTAGCTCCTCCCTTGTCCACCAATGCAGTCACTCCGTTATAGAAGGCCACTAGATTAGTCAGGCACGACTTGCCCTTGGTGAAGCCATGTTGGCTGTCTCTAATCATTTCCCTGTCTTCCACACATTTTGACATATCTTCCAGGAGGATCTGTTCCATGATCTTATTGGGCACAGAGGTGAGGCTGACTGGTCAGTAGCTCCCAGGATCCTCCTTATTACTCTTTTTAAAAATAGGTACATTTTCTTCCTTTTCTGGCCAATGTACCTGTAAAAGCCCTTCTTATTATTCTTCGCATCCCTTGCCAAATTCAGCTCCAGCTGTGCCTTAGCTTTCCTGATCCCATCCCTACACACCCTGGCAGCATCCCTATATTCTTCCCAGGATACACGTCCCTGGTTCCACTGCCTGTGCTTTTCCTTCTTACACTTTAGTTTGACCAGGAGGTCCTTACTCAGCCATGCTAGTCTCCCACCTTCCTTGCCTGATTTCTTACACATGGGAATTGAGAGCTCTTGCGCTCTAAGATAAATGTCCTTAAAGAGCTGCCTGCTCTGCTCAGCTCCCTTGTCCCTGAGGGCAGTTTTCCAGGGGGTCCCATCCACTAATTCCTTAAGCAACTGAAAGTTCACTTTCCTAAAATTCAGGGTCTTGAGTTTACTTTTCACCTGGCTCGTATCCCTCCGGATCATGAATTCCACCACGGCATGATCACTGCGGCCCAGACTGCCACCAATCTTATTAATGTTTGAGTTGGGATTATTCAAAGCAAATTTCCTTATTGTTGCTGCTTATCATGAATTGGTTTCTATTGTGGAGTGATCTTAGACTTCATGAACTGGATTCTTTTAATTTAAAGCTGAACTGGAAGATGTACTCCAGTTGTAAATGGGCATTCAGTGTTTGGGCTAGTTCTAGTTTCCTGAAATGTGTATAGGGTTGATATCGGGTACTCATTGCCAACTGGTTTGCTCTATAGATTCACTACTATTGGTCCACACTTCTTGCTAATGTAGACACAGCCTGCGTCTTTGCCATGTTTTCAAGTGGATTTCTGTAGGGTCTTTATTATCTGGATTTTTTTTTTCCATTATTTGGATTACTGTTTATACTATAAGCTCTTTTGATCAGAGATTTCTGTACCATGCCTAGTAAAATGAGGCCATATTTTCAGTTGGGATTTTCAGATTCATGATAAGCAAATACATATTGCATTAAGAAGATAGCCTTAATAGAGTTTTACATATTACTGCTTATAAGGTCAACCCCAGCCAGCAACTAAGCACCACGCAGCCGCTCACTCACTTCCCACCACCACCCAGTGGGACGGGGGAGAAAAATCAGGAAAAGAAGTAAAACTCGTGGGTTGAGATAAGAACGGATTAATAGAACAGAAAAGAAGAAACTAATAATGATAATGAAAACATTAATAAAATGACAACAGCAATAATAAAAGGACTGGAATGTACAAATGATGCACAGTGCAATTGCTCACCACCTGCCGAACAACGCCCAGTTAGTCCCCGAGCAGCTATCCCCCCCGCCCCCATTCCCCCCAGTTTATATACTAGATGTGACGTCACATGGTATGGAATACCCTGTTGGCCACTTTGGGTCAGCTGCCCTGGCTGTGTCCTGTGCCAACTTCTTGTGCCCCTCCAGCTTTCTCGCTGGCTGGGCATGAGAAGCTGAAAAATCCTTGACTTTAGACTAAACACTACTTAGCAACAACTGAAAACATCAGCGATATCAACATTATTCTCATACTGAACCTAAAACATAGCACTGTACCAGCTACTAGGAAGACAATTAACTCTATCCCAGCTGAAACCAGGACAGTATCCACCCCTTATTCTATACCACTGACGTCATGCTCAGTTCCCATACCTTCAGTTACATCCTGGTCAATCATCATCACCTTTTCCGTCCCTTTGAGACATATGAACGATGATATATATATATATATATATATGTATATATGTATACACACACACAGATATCATTCCTTTAGTTTATGGGTCGTGTTCATAAAATGTTCGTTGAGTTCATTTAGTTCCTGACTCTGGGCTCCATCTGTCATACCAGTCTTTCTGGGCAGGAGGGATGGTGCAAAGTCCTCTCAGTCGGTAGAGCAGGATTGGGCTTCAGTGCGGTGTGACGAGCAGGTGACATTGGACGCAGCAGGAGGATGGTGTGCACTGTTGGATTGTGGCATGCTGGAGTCAGTTCTGGTTCCATCACTACTGCGCTTCGCTCAGTTTTATCACAGATCATTCTTGCTTGATCTAAGTGATTCTTACTGTAGTACTATGGATATAGCATATAACAATTATAGTAATGATAACATACAGTAGCAGGGTTATATAGCAACTAATATCATACAGTTTACTTCTGGCTATTCTCACCTAAAATCAAATCCCCTTGAGGCACACATCGGACTTCCCCATCTTTTCGCATCACCCACCAAGTGCACCCAGGCCCTTGAGCAAAAGCAATCCCACGAATGGGTTTACCTTTGCCTGAGGCAGGAGTAACCCAGACTGTCTTCCCTAACCTATTTTTTATGTGCACTACAGGGACTTTATCCCCTTCTACAGTACATAAAAATTCTGACTGGGCAGGGCCACCCCGATTGGCAGATCCTCTGGTGTTGACTAACCAGGTGGCTTTTGCTAAATGTGTATCCCAATGTTTGAAGGTTCCACCCCCCATTGCTCTCAATGTAGTCTTTAACAGTCCATTGTATCGCTCAATTTTCCCAGAGGCTGGTGCATGATAGGGGATGTGATACACCCACTCAATGCCATGCTCTTTGGCCCAGTTGTCTAGGAGGTTGTTTCGGAAATGAGTCCCGTTGTCCGACTCGATTCTTTCTGGGGTGCCATGTCGCCACAAGACCTGCTTTTCAAGGCCCAGGATAGTGTTCCGGGTGGTGGCATGGGGTACAGAATATATTTCCAGCCATCCGGTGGTTGCTTCCACCATTGTAAGCACATGGCGCTTGCCTTGGTGAGTTTGTGGGAGTGTGATATAGTCAATCTGCCAGGCTTCCCATATTTATATTTCAGCCATCGCCCTCCATACCACAGGGGCTTTAACCGCTTGGCTTGCTTAATTTCAGCACGTTTCACATTCATGGATACCTTGTGCGATAGTGTCCATGGTCAAGTCCACCCCTCGATCGCGAGCCCATCTATATGTTGCATCTCTTCCCTGATGGCCTGAGGTATCATGGGCCCACAGAGCCATAAATAGCTCACCCTTATGTTGCCAGTCCAGGTCCACCTGAGCCACTTCAATCTTGGCAGCCTGATCCACCTGTTGGTTATTTTGATGTTCTTCAGTGGCCCGACTCTTGGGTACCTGAGCAACTACGTGACATAATTTTACAACCAGATTCTCTAGCCAGGATGCAATATCTTGCCACAGTGCGGCAGCCCAGATGGGTTTACCTCTGCGCTGCCAGTTGCTCTGCTTCCATTGCTGTAACCACCCCCATAGGGCATTTGCCACCATCCATGAGTCAGGATAGAGATAGAGCACTGGCCACTTTTCTCTTTTGGCAATGTCTAACGCTAGCTGGATGGCTTTCACCTCTGCAAACTGACTCGATTCACCTTCTCCTTCAGCAGTTTCTGCGCCTTGTCGTGTAGGACTCCATACAGCAGCCTTCCACCTCCGATGCTTTCCCACAATGCAACAGGATCTGTCAGTGAACAGGGCATATTGCCTCTCATTTTCTGGCAGTTTATTATACAGTGGGGCCTCTTCGGCATTTGTCACCTCCTCCTCTGGTGACATTCCAAAATCTTTACCTTCTGGCAAGTCCATGATCACTTCCAAAATTCCTGGGCGACTGGGGTTTTCTATGCGAGCCCATTGTGTGACCGGTGCAACCCATTTACTCCATAATCCCATTCAACACAACAGGCTAGGGGGAAACTGGCTACAAAAACTTTGCATAAAAGTATCCAGGGGTACTAGTAGAAAACAAGATGAACATAAGCGTATTGGGTTTGTGTGGCAAAGTTTTGGTAGCAGGGGGGTTACAGGGGTGGCTTCTGTGAGAAACTGCTAGAAGCTTCTCCTATGTCTGAAGAGCCAATACCAGCCGGCTCTAAGACGGACCTGCCGCTGGCCAAGGCCAAGCCAATCAGCAATAGTGGTAGCGCCTCTGTGATAACATATTTAAGAAGGAAAAAAAAAAAAGTTGTAGCAGGCACAGAAATGGCAGCTGGAGAGAGGAGCGAGAACATGTAAGAGAAACAACCCTGCAGACACCAAGGTCAGTGAAGAAGGAGGGGGAGGAGGTGCTCCAGGTGCCAGAGCAGAGATTCCCCTGCAACCCATAGTGAAGACCATGGTGAGGCAGGCTGTCCCCCTGCAGCCCATGGAGGTTAATGTTGGAGCAGATATCCACCTGCAGCCCGTGGAGGACCCCATGCCAGAGCAGGTGGGTGCCCGAAGGAGGCTGTGACCCTGTGGGAAGCCCACGCTGGAGCAGGCTCCTGGCAGGACCTGCAGACCCGTGGAGAGAGGAACCCACGGAGCAGGTTTTCTGGCAGGACTTGTGACCCCGTGGGGGACCCACGCTGGAGCAGTGCACTCCTGAAAGACTGCACGCCGTGGAAGGGACCCATGCTGGAGCAGTTCGTGAAGAACTGCAGCCCGTGGGAAGGACTCACATTGGAGAAGTTCGTGGAGGACTGTCTCCCGTGGGAGGGACCCCACGCTGGAGCAGGGGAAGAGTGTGATGAGTCCTGCCCCTGAAGAGGATGAAGCAGCAGAGGTAACGTGTGATGAACTGACCGTGACCCCCATTCCCCCTCCCCCTGCACCGCTGGGGGGAGTAGGTAGAGAATCCATGAGTGAAGCTGTGCCTGGGAAGAAGGGAGGGGTGGAGAGAAGGTGTTTTGAGATTTGGTTTTATTTCTCATTACTCTACTCTGGTTTGATTGGCAATAAATTGAGTTAATTTTCCCCAAGTTGAGTCTGTTTTGCCCCTGATGGTAATTGGTTGATTGATCTCTCCCTGTCCTTATCTCGACCCACAAGCCCTTTGTTATATTTTCTCTCCCCTGTCCAGCAGAGGAGGGGGAGTGTTAGAATGGCTTTGGTGGGCACCTGGCATCCAACCAGGGTTAACCCACCACAATAAGTCAGCAGTATGCCCCTGCAGCAAAGGCGGCCAACCAAATACTGGGCTGTACTAGCAAGAATGTAGCCAGCAGGGTGAGGGAAGTGATTATTCTCCTCTTTTGGTACTTCTGAGTCTGCATCTGGAATACTGTGTGCAGTTTGGAGCTCCTCATTACAAGACAGACATTGAAAATACTGAAACAAATCCAGTGGAGGAACACCAAGATGATCTGGGGGCTAGAGCCCATGGCATACAAGAAGAGACCAAGAACTATTTTTTTTTCTTAAATTTTTTTTTCCTAAACACAGAAGGCAAAGGGGATGGGTTATCTTATTACTGTTTACAACTATCTAATGGGAGGGTATAGAGAAGATGGAGCCAGACTCTTCTCAAAGGTGCACAGTGATAGGACAAGAGGTAATGGGCACAAGTTGGAACATGAGAAATTCCTATTAGATAGAAGGAAAAACTCTTTCCATCATGAGGTTGGCGAAATACTGGAAGAGATTGCCCAGACAGGTGGTGGAATCTCCATTCTTGGAGATATAAAAAATGCAGCTGGACAAGTCTACAAGCAACCTGATCTAATTCGGCCTGCTTTGAGCAGAGGGGTTGACCAGATGACTTACAAAAGTTCCTTCTAACCTAAATTATTCTATGATCATCCTTCTCTGAGTGGAGAGTTAGATTAGATGGCTTCCTGTTCTCCCTTCCAACCTAAAACCCCCTTATTTTATAATTCTACAGTAATGCAGGACTCAAGCAGTGATATCCTGTAATTATTGCTTCAACCTCAAAGGATCCATAAGTGCAGACTCTACAGACAGTATCTGTAGGACTTGAACCCAGGTCCCCACCTCAAGCCTACAGATTCATGTGCCTCTGATGAAAGGATGTCCTGGTTTCAGCTGGGTTAGAGTTAATTGTCTTCCTAGTAGCTGGTATAGTGGTATGTTTTTGAGTTAGGTATGAGAAGACTGTTGATAACACACTGATGTTTTCAGTTGTTGCTAAGTAGTGTTTAGTCTAAAGTCAAGGATTTTTCAGCTTCTCATGCCCAGCCAGCAAGAAGGCTGGAGGGGCACAAGAAGCTGGGAGGGGACATAGCTAGGGCAGCTCCCAAACTGGCCAACGGGGTATTCCATACCATGTGATGTCACATCTAGTATATAAACTGGGGGGAGTGGGGCTGGGGGGAATCACCGCTCAGGGACTAACTGGGCATCGGTCGTCGGGTGGTGAGCAATTGCATTATGCATCACTTGTATATTACAATCCTTTTATTATTACTATTGTCATTTTATTATTGTTATCATCATCATTATTAGTTTCTTCTTTTCTGTTCTATTAAACTGTTCTTATCTCAACCCACGAGTTTTACTTTTTTTTTTTCCAGTTCTCTCCCCCATCCCACTGGGTGGCGGGGGAAGTGAGTGAGCGGCTGCGTGGTGCTTAGTTGCTGGCTGGGGTTAAACCACGACAAAGGATTAAACCCTCCAGATACTTCACACACAGGGAGGGAAGGCCAGAGCTGACTAGTGCAACAATCATCCTTATTGACCAAGGAAGAGTTCTCCGATATTTGGGAACCTGCTTCCTTACCAAGTCACAGTTGGATTATAGCTCCTTTGTAACACCTCAGCATTACTGAGAGCTCATGACTGAACTAGAAAATCTAGTCACAGAACTCAACTTCTCCAGGCAGCCTCCTACCTCCAGCTGCTGCCCAGTAGAGCAGAGATGGTACTCATATCTGGAGATGGCCCCAGTTTTCCTGAAGGGTGCCTGGAGTTCCACCACTGGTGTTGCTGACCAACCTGACCTTGAATGTTTCCAGGGATGGGGCATCTACAGCCTCTCTGGGCAACCTGTTCCAGTGTCTCAGCACCCTCATCGTAAAAAATGTCTTCCTTGTATCTAGTCTGAATCTGCCCTCTTTTAGTTTAAAACCATTACCCCTTGTCCTATTGCTACAGGCCCTACTAAAAAGTCTGTCCCCATCTTTCTTATAAGCCCCCTTTAAGTATTTAAAAGTTGCAATCAGGTGTCCCCAGAGCCTTCTCTTCTCCAGGCTGGACAACCCCAACTCTCTCAGCCTTTCTTCATAGGAGAGGTGTTCCAGCCCTCTGATCATCTTCGTGGCCTTCCTCTAGACCTGCTCCAACAGGTCCATGTCTTTCCTGTACTGAGGACTGCAAACCTGGATGCAGTACTCCAGGTGGGGTCTCACCAGAGCAGAGTAGAGGGGCAGAAATACTTCCCTCAACCTGCTGGCCACGCTTCTTTTGATACTCCAGGTGGGGTCTCACCAGAGCAGAGTAGAGGGGCAGAAATACTTCCCTCAACCTGCTGGCCACGCTTCTTTTTATGCGGCCTAGGATACAATTGGCTTTCTGGGCTGCGAGCGCACATTGCCGGCTCATGTCCAATTTTTCATCCACCAGTACCCCCAAGTCCTTCTCAGCAGGGCCGCTCTCAATCCCTTCATCCCCCAGCCTGTATTGATACCTGGGGATTGCCCTGACCCATGTGCAGGACCTTGCACTTGGCCTTGTTGAACCTCATGAGGTTCACATGGGCCCACTTCTTGAGCTTGTCCAGGTCCCTCTGGATGGCATCCCATCCCTCAGGCATGTCAAGCGCACCACTCAGCTAGGTGTAATCTACAAATTTGCTGAGGGTGCACTCGATCCCACTGTCTATATCATTAATGAAGATATTAAACAATACTGGTCCCAATACAGACCCCTGAGGGTCACCACTCGTCACTGATCTCCATCTGGACATTGAGCCATTGACCACTACCCTCTGGATGCAACTATCTAACCAATTCCTCATCCACTGAACAGTCCATCCATCAAATTCATATCTCTCCAATTTAGAGAGGAGGATGTTGTGGGGGAACTCTGTCAAAGGCCTTGGAGAATTCCAGATAGATGACATCCGTAGCTCTTCCCTTGTCCACTGATGTAGTCACTCCACTTACCTTCCCCTTGCACAGCCTTAAGGCAGGGCTATCACTCAGTCTGGGACAGTGCACAATACCACGCATCAATCTCCTGCTCACATTCCCAGATACTGTGCTGCCTGTTGAGCTCCTCTTGTTACATAGCTACTTGTCTGAAGAGTTCTTCCAGCTGGGCACTCTTGTGCAGCTATGACATCCACCACTGCCTTCAGGTGCTAGGGGGACTTCCAGATACTGGAGCTCCATCAAGACTGGAGGTCTGGACAGCTCTATCGATCCTTGGGAGGTCTGTTTGCAGGGAGACATCAGCATAGGTAGGCTGTAGTGCTTCTGTTTGGGTTACAGCCACAGTCTTGCAGTTGTGGCAGATGGACACCATTTTCTTTCAGCAGATCACCTCGAAGTCCCAGGACAGAGGAGAAAGGGACAGCAGGTACCAGCAAGAGGGGAAGGAAGAGAAGGTGCCCAACTTCAGGCAACAGAGTTGTTTAGGGCACAATCTGACATTTAGGAGTCCTTCAGTTCCAACTAGTGATTGTTTTCTTGGCATGTGTCTGTAAATGTAATATATGGGAAGAATAGAAGCTACTATGGTAAGTAAACCTGCTCCCTCCCTTGGGAGCCTGTGCCTGATAATGCAGAGTGAACACCCCCAACTCCTACTGACTTCATCTGAAGTAAAAGGCTCTTTGCACCTTGCAAGTGTAGCTGGTAGCATCACACTTTTAGACTCTGTTCTGTACTAGAATCACTGTTCATTGAGTTTCTGAATGAATTATTGTGTGATTTGTGTTTGTAAGCTAAGGGTAAGTGGACTGCTTTCTTTTAATAATCTCCTTTCACTCTAGATGTAAAAATCTTCATTTTCTTTCAGATGCTTCAGGCGTGCTCAGTCCAACATCTACCAGTACCATATGCAGCATTCCCACCTCTGATTTCTAACGACCCATTCCTTTTGCATCCTCCTCACCTCTCTCCGCATCACCCGTCTCACCTGCCACCTCCAGGGCAATTTGTTCCCTTCCAAGCACAGCAGTCACGTTCAGTAAGTAATGCTTTTTATCACCTCTCCTAAAATATTTGGGGGTTGATCAGCAAATAATGCTCTTGTCCTTCTAATAACATTCTGGTTGAGAGAAAAAATGGATCTGATTTAGAGTAAGTAATAGGGTTTTGTAGTAGTGCTACCTGAGCAAGACTTAGTCTGAAGAAAAAAAAAAAGTATTGTTTTGAAATTAATTTTGATTCTCTTAAGATTTCTTCAGCTGTTGCCCACTCCGTTTCCCTGGAGGCCGGTACTCCTGTCAGTCTGACATAAGTTTGCTTCATGTACTGCTTCTGCAGGTGGTGTTCTTCCAGAAAGTAAAAGAGAATATAGAGACCTAAGTGCAGTGCAGCAGTGGTCTCAGAGAAAAAACTTTGCAGAGACACCAGAAAGCACAAAGCATTATTTCTATTGCATGCTTCTACCACATTAATTCACAGTTTATTTAAAGTGACCACTGTATCCCCCCCGAACACTAGTGTGAAAAGTATTACTTAAACCTTCTACGGCCTACTGGAACCTCTTTTCTCCCCTGCCTATGGAAATTTTGACTCTTTTCACTTAAACAAACTTGGCTGAAAAGTTAATGCCTTCATAAGAGGGCTTATGCAAACATGAGAGAAGATGCTATTTTGGACACGAGGGAAAAAATTGCATTTTGTAATTTCCACTTACTAATCTTCTGCCAGGCACCTTTGTGCCTGTTTCTTTAGAGCTCTACCAATATTTCATTAATACAGAAATACAAAATAATTTCAGTATTACTAACAAATAATGCTCAGATTGTTTTGAGCAGTAACAAATACTGCTATGTTAAATGTCAGTGTTGCAGGGGGGAATTTAAAAATGAGAGAGAGATTCAGATTGCTTAAAGAATCACTTCCAATTATATTAGCAATAGAAAAATGATTTAATAGAAATTTGTATAAAAGTGCAACTTCACAGAATTCATTGGCAAGGTTCGCTCTATTACTTAGTACATGGATAAAATGCACACAGGAAAATTAAATCAGAATCAAACTAAACTTATGTATATAGGGACTGAAAACATAATAGGGTAAAAGGGAATGTGGGAAAGGGTAAGGGAGACCCTCCCGTTGAGTCATGAGGTTCAGAGAAGACCCCCTTGCTTTTTAAACTCCTGTCGGAGTCTAGGTGCGGCTGGATTGACTCCTAGTCCCAGACTTGGTCAACAGTTTGTATCTAAAGGGATTATGAGTGCAATAGCAGCCTAAAATTCATTCACAGTTGAATAAAAATCACAACAGTAATTTAAGTATAAATTTGAAAGTAATAACTTATAATACATTTTATAATGTACTTACTATAACTTAATATCTTATAATATACTTGCTATAACTTACTTACTATAGACTATTCAGGTTAGTACACACACATGCATAAAGACACTAAGAGAAATACATATAAGAGAATAAAAAAGAGAGTGAAAGAGAATAAAAGAGAGAGAAAAAGGAGGTATACTTGTTAAAAATTCCCCTCAAGGTCAGTGAAAATATTCACGTTAAATGCTTCGGCATTTGTCTCAATGGGCGAAGGGTCAAGCCTCAAGGAGTTAAGAGAATCAGCCCAGGTCGTGTCGGCTTTTGGCGACAGTCCTTCGATTTTCGCAAACAGGAAAGTTTGGGAGCTCTGAGAGACGTCCCACTCAGAGGGAGATGCTGGTCACAGCCCACTGTGGTCCAGGAGAGCTCAAAGGGCCTCACTTAGTACTGCTGTTTATATGTTCGAGAGATGATTGACTTTCATCATCAACAAATTTCTAGAATCCCAGCTGCGCTGGAAAATTCTGAGACTGTTGGAGAATAACACAAAACATAGATACGGGATGCTCCAAGATTGTCAGGGGAGGATTGTAATGTCTCAAGGTTGTTATGAGAAAGAAGTGGCTGCAGGCTGTTATGAGAACTGGCTATCTCTACTCCGGTCCCTCGCCTCCGCCAGGCAGCAGGAGTCCTTGAGATGCACAGCGTATCTCCCTGTCTTAGCTGTGTAAGAGTTCCTGGCACAGTCAAGGGTCGCTTAACTGCCTGACTCATTACATTTATGCTAAGGCCTAGCGAGCCTCCCCGAGTTCGTAAATCAGCCTGGAGAGGGGGAAAGAAATGCACCACCATAGTCAGGTGTTAGCACTATTGTAATAATTTCATTATAGTAATGGGGGAATTGTTCTGCATAGTTTTCTCTGGTAATCAGGATATCTTCCCTCAGAAAATGTCGGTGCTTCTTTCTTAACTTACATTGATAATTTAGCTTCGGAAATAGGGTCCCTTGTTAACTTTTAGCTCTGTTCAATAGCTTGATTTTTTGCTGTCAAATCTTACTAGAAGAATTATTGCCTTAAAAATGCTGATTAAAGTTTGTTCAGCAGAATGGAGAAACAATTTTCCTTTTCCTTTGCTTCTACAAGATGACTTTCATATATGACTGTTTTGAAGCATGTGGAATTCAGTACTGGGAAAAGAAGGGCAAATTAGTGAAATAGTAGAGTTAAGGTTTTCCTGAAAAATGAGGTGAGATTTGAATTGATCTTTCCTAATAGCGAAAGTATAGCTTCAAGATAATGTATCTAGCCTAAACATGGCAATACATTATTTGTAAGTATAAATCATGGTGTTTATAATGAAGATTTTTGCTTCACAGGGAAATGCTGAGTTGTTTTTGTAAGAAACTTCTTAATTCTTCATACATCAGTGTGCCTTCAATTATTCCTTATGGTAGTAAAGTAGAACTATTTTCTTCAGTTTGAGAACATCTCTATTAAGGAAGTCAGTTGCTGCCTTATATATGCAGTCTGATGAAAGGGATCAGAGGATCACAGGATAATTCAGGTTGGAAGACACCTCAGGAGGTCTCTAGTTCAACCTTCTGTTCAAAACAGGATCAGCTATGAGGTCAGGTGAGGGTGCTCAGGGCTTTTTCCAGTTGGGTCTTGAAAACCTCCAAGGATGGAGGCTACACAAACTCTCTAGGCTCCAGTTCCACTGCTTGACTGTTCTCATGGTGAAAAAGCTTCTCCTTGTATTTAGCTGGAGCCTCTTTTGTTTTGACTTATGCCCATTGTCTCTTGTCCTTCCACCATGCACCACTGTAAGGAGCCTGGCTCCATCTTCTTGATCAAATCTCTGCAGGTATTGGAAGGCTACTGTTAGGTGTCCTTCCCCCCTCCCCCAAGCCTTTTCTTCTCCTGGCAGAAAAAGCCTGGTTCCCTCAAGCTCTTCTAATAGGACAAATGCTCCAGTCCCCTGACCATCTTGGTGGGCCTCCTTTGAGCTTGTTCTACTTTAACAATGTCTTTTTTTTTTTGTATTTGGGTGCCCAAAACTGGATGTAGTATTCTACATGAGGTCTAACAAGTGCTGAGTAGAAGGTGGATAATCATTTCGCTCAATCTACTGGCTATGCTACTGTTTGTTAATACAGCCCAAGATACTGATAGCTGCCTTTGCTGCCAGGGCACACTGTTGGCTCATGTTCAGCTTGCTGTCTACCGAAGGCCCCAGGGCCTTTTCAGCAGAGCTGCTCCCCAACCAGTCATTCCCCAGCCTGTATTGCTGCAACAGGCTCTTCCTTCCCAGGTGCAGGACTTGGCATTTGTCCTTGTTGAATTTCATAAGGCTCCTGTTGGCCCATTCCTCCAGCCTGTCAAGGTCCTTCTGAATGGCAGCCCTACCTTCCAGTATATGAACTGTTCTCCTGAATTTGATATCAGCTGTAGACTTCATGAGCAAGTACTCTGTCTCTTCCAGGTGATTGATAATGTTGTTAAATAGGATAGGTCCCTGTGGTATACCACTTGTTACCAGCATCTTGGTAGAGTATGCCCCATTAACCACTATGATCTAAGCCTGATCATCCAAACATTTTTTTATCCATCTGGTTGTCCACCCATCCAGACTGTAACATCCAAACTTGGTTACAAGAATATTGTGGGAGATAGTGTCAAAAGCCTTGCTAAAGTTAAGGTAAATGACATCCACTGCTCTCCCCTCATCCACAAATCCAGTCACCTTATCATACTAGACAATCTGGTTGGTTTTCCCTTGGTATAACCATGCTGTCTGTTCCCTCTTCCATATGCACAGAAATATGTTCCAAGAGGACTCACTCCATGATTTTCCCAGGGACTGAAGGTCGACTGGCCTGTAGTTTCCCAGATTGTCCTTTTGGCCTTTTTTGTTGATGAATGCAATGTTTGCCTTTCTCCAGTTGTCAGAGATCTCCCCCTGATCTCTACAACCTTTTAAAGATGATAGAGAGCAGCCTTGCAAAGACATCGACCAGTTCTCTCAGCACCCTTGGATGTAGTCCATCTGGTCCCATGGACTTGTATGGGTCAAGTTCTCTCAAGTAATCAATCCCTGACTCAAGCCTCATCCACTGCTAGTAGTTCTTCTCCTCCACATTCCTCTCCCTGCCCAAGCGGCACAAGAGGGAGGAGGGGTAGGGGGTTATGGTCAGTATATAGCAGTCACTCTCTGCTGCACCTTCCTTTTCACACCTTTCCTCTGCTACGCCATGGGCTCTTCAAGGGCTGCAGTCCTATCAGGAAAATCTGCTCTGGCATGGGTTCTCAATGGGCCACAGCTCCTTTGGGAAATATCAATCTGTTCCAGAGTGGGTCCTCCATGGGCTGCAGGGAATATCTGCTCTGGTGCCATGGAGCACCTCCTCCTCATCCTTCTCTGACCTTGGTGTTCCCTCTGCTGTTTCTCACTCTTTTTTGTTTTCTCCTACTCTCCATCCAGCTTTTTTTTTGCCCTTTCTTAAATAGTTTTTCTCAGAGGCACCACCAACACTGCTGATTGGCTCAGCTTTGGCCTGCAGTGGGTCCATTGTCGAGCCAGCTGGAACCAGCTGTGTCTGGCACAAGGCAGCCTCTTACCTCTTCCCACAGAGGCCACCCCTGCAGCCCCCCCCACTACCAAAACCTTGCCACATATACCCAGTACAACTCCATAAAATTTCCACAACTCCTCAGAACATACAATTGAAGTTGTGGGTTTTTGGTGTTAAAAAAATAAATTTAAAAAAATGGTTTTCTATTAATACAACAAACCCTATGTTTCTTTTAGCCACTTCAAAGGATAGAGAATGAAGTAGAACTGCTTGGAGAACATCTTCCTATAGGAAGCTTTACCTACCCTCCATCAACTCATCCACCAACATTGACTTCCTCAGCTCCTATCCAATTCTTAACCCATGATCCTTTACACCAAGAGGTTTCATTTGGAGTTGTAAGTATTGCTTTTTGTACATCCTCATGCATGCTGAGTTCAAGTTCTTGATCTTTGCTCTAAATTATAACCATTTTGTTGAAAAATGGCATTTTTGCAATTGAATTTCATTAGTGGCTGCAGCTGTGGAAAGTCAGGATGGTTGTTTTTTAGGGTTAGACTTACTTCATATAGTCTGAGGGCTCAAACTTGGAAGAATGAAAACACGCTAACAAAATCTTTGAGCGATCTTTTTTCATAAAAGTAAATGTCTCAAGTCCTCTGAATAAAATTTCAGTAGTGGTGTGTGAATTTTGGTTCTAAAAATCTGCTAACATTTTTTTTCACTACTGAGTATTTTTAGAAAAATACAATTTATGTCTAAGTTACAATTCTTTACCTGCTCCCATTTTAGTAGACAGTGCAAGATGTTTTAAACAGTCATACTGAGGACTTATGTAAATAAACTAAAGAGCTTTGCTTGCAAATCGAAACAGGAAAATAGTCTTTTTCTCCTATGGAAAGAATGTGTTGAAGCTGTAAACTTGAATGTCTCTTTAGGCACTATATCTGTATGCAGTTGAAAGGCTACAGCCCCTCCTCCCAAAAGTGAATGTAATTGAGCCCAACTCTGAATGTGATTTCTTCATTTATTCATTTTAAACCTTGCTCTTTATTTAAAGTGGTTTTGCTGTGGCGCATCCGGACAGTGCCCCCTAATGGATATTTGGCCTATACCAGTGAAAGAACTCCTGTATATGTTGTTTAAAACTCTCATTCCCACCCAACCAGCTGCACAAGCCAGCACATTGTGCCAGGTCAAAAGCCCTCAGCTTTTGGTTTGCAGCATGTTCACCAATTCAAGTCCTGCCTATCCAAACCAGCCCATATATAGGCTAAGCCTTACAAAATGCTTATTAGCTAGCTTGCAAGGGTTTCTGGTTAGCATTGTTACTTTTTTTCCTGCAGGATAGTATAATTGTATATTACTGATGAGATTTGTTGGTCAAAACAATTGTTTGAAAATGCTGGTATTTTTTAACTTGGACAGGGCTGGATTTTTTTGGATAATGCCTTATTTAAAATGTATTTCAGCATTCACTTTTCATTTAATTTCATTATTAAATAAGACCAAAAAAAATTGAAGTTTTTCTTCCTTTTTACAGCCTTACCCACCTTTTATGCCTCGAAGACTCACAGGGCGCAGTAGATACCGATCACAGCAACCAATACCACCACACTCGTACCATCCCAGCCTATTACCATATGTGCTGTAAGTCCAAAGCACATTGTACTCGTAGACTACTAAATAACTCTGTAAGCTAGTTGATGCCCTCAATGTTTTTTTATGTTTGGGCTCTACCACAGGGTACAGACAGTTCAGACAATCTCAAGGAATAAGAAAACTTGTAGTTATATTTAAAGTTTCCAGTCTATTTGAGCAGCATACATACCTGAGCAAGGAAAAAAAAAGTACAAGTGAAAAGTTTGATGATAATGTAGTTTTTGAATCTGCTATGCCTCTTCTTTCTGTTGAAATCTCATTAAAGATGTTCAATGTAGAATGGTTACACTTGATTCTTAGATAATAGTTATGAGTTATACCCATGGTTGCATCCTAAAGTCTACTTATGTAGGATAAAGATCTAACAGTCCTTACAAAAAAAAAAAACCAAAACAACCAACAGGCAAAACAATTTACTCTTAATTAATTACTGAAGCATAATGAGAGGAGCCTTCTGGGTGTGGGTATGTTTTTCGGTTTGGGGGGTTTCTTTCTTCCAAACTGATAATCTGTTACAGCTTTTGAACTTCTGCACCTGATTAACCATTTCTGGAAGAGAAGGGATGGGAGAAGTAACATTAAGGGATTATCAGTAACCTTTTAAAGTAGATCCCATCTGCTGTAGTTTAGATGTGTGACATGGAATTTATTGTTCTTTGTAGGTTCCGTTTTTGAAATTAATACAAAATGCTTAGAAAATGAGGATTTATTTTAAAGGTGTCCTTGACAGGGAGATAATCCAACTTTGTCATTTGTTGTTTTGCTGCACCGTGTATAGTTTCTACCTCTGCAGTTTGACTTGGATCAAAATAGCACCAGGATATACGATTCAGTGAAGTTGTTAAACTTTGCATTATGCATTCAGACAAAGTCTGTTCTGATGTTATAGACGCTTGTCTGTCTACTCAGGGACAGAGTGTCACAATCATTCCTGATTAATTTAATTAGATGACATTCATAGTGCTGTGGATTTTTTATTTCTATGGTTGTGCATTAAACTTTGACCAATATTACTATCGTGGGATGGAGATGCTTTTTTAACTTAAAAGAAAAAAACAGAAAAATAGTGCACTCTTGCCTTTATATCTGAAGAGGTTCTTCTCTGGCCAAATTCATGTTATATGGAAATGTGTTTGGGTTTGTGTGGCAGGGTTTTTGATAGCAGGGGAGGGGCTGCAGGGGTGGCTCCTGTGAGAAGCTGCTAGAAGCTTCCCCAGCTCCAAGTCGGACCCACCTCTGGCCAAGGCCGACCCAATCAGCGACGGCGGTAGTGCCTGTGGGAGAACATATTTAAGAAGGGGAACCTACAGTGGGGGAGGAGATTAGAATGTGAGAGAAACACCTATGCAGATACCAAGGTCAGTGAAGAAGGAGGGGGAGGAGGGGCGCTGGAGGTGATGCCCCTGCAGCCCATGGTGAGACGGCAGGCTGTCCCCCTGCAGCCCATGGAGGTGAACGGTGGAGTAGATGCCCACTTGCAGCCCATGGAGGACCCCATGCTGGAGCACATGGATGCCCCCAAAGATGGCCATGACTCCATGGGAAAGCCCATGCTGGAGCAGTCTGTGCCTGAAGGACTGCAGCCCACAGAAAGGACCCACGCTGGAGCAGCTCATGAAGAACTGCAGCCCGTGGGAAGGACTCACATAGGAGCAGTTTGTGAAGAACTGTCTCCCATGGAAGGGGCCCCGTGGTGGAGCAGGGGAAGAGTGAGGAGTCCTCCCCCTGAGGAGGAAGGAGCAGCAGAGACAATGTGTGGCAAACTGACCGCAACACCCATCCCCTGTCCCTCTGCGCCACCGGGGGGAGGAGGTAGAGAAAACTGGGAGGGGAGTTGAGCCGGGAAGGAGGGAGAGGTAGGGGGAAGGTGTTTTAAGATTTGGTTTTACTTCCCATTATCCTTGCTTTGATTTGATTGGTAGTAAATTAAATTGATTTTGTTTCTTCCCCAAGTTGAGCCTGTCTTTTGCCTGTGACCATAAGTGGTGAGTGATCCCTCCCAGTCCTTGTCTCGACCCACAAGCTTTTCTTTATATTTTCTCCTCCCCATCCCATGGGGGCTGGGGGTCATGAGTGAGCGAGTGGCTTCATGGTGCTTTGTTACTGGCTGGGCTTAAACTATGACAAAATGTATACTTGGGTCTGATGGAAGTTGGTCCTGTACTATATTGTAATTATCTTTGTTATGTGTATTATCAAAAAGGAGACTGAGGGGGTGACCTCATTGCTCTCTACAGCTTCCTGAGGAGGAGAAGTGGAGAGGGAGGTGCTGATCTCTTTTCCTTGGTATCCAGTGACAGGGTGTGTGGGAATGGCTCAAAGCTGCATCAGAGGAGGTTCAGACTTGACATTAGGAAACATTTCTTTATGGAGAGGGTGGTCAAACACTGTAACAGGCTTCCTAGAGAGGTGGTCGATGCCCCATGCCTGTCAGTGCTTAAGAGGCATTTAGACAATGCCCTTAATGATATGCTTTAAGTTTTGGTCAGCCCTGAAGTGGTCACACACTTGGACTAGATGATCATTGTGGGTCCCTTCCAACTGAACTATTCTATTCTATTTTATTCGAGTGCTTGAATGCTTTTGTATTGGGGAGCTAAGTGAACTTGTGTTATTTATCTTTGTTGATATTCTATCTATTTAAATAAGTCAAATTTAAAACCAGAAACTGTTCAATATTAATATTAACTCTGTTTAACCCCAGCTGGCAACTAAGCACCACACAGCCACTCGCTCACTCCCCCCACCCACTGGGATGGGGGAGAGAATCAGGAAAAAAAGTTAAACTCGTGGGTTGAGATAAAGACAGTTTAATAGGACAGAAAGGAAAAAAAAATGACAATAATAATAAAATTACAATAATAATAAAATAATTGGAATATACAAAACAAGTGATGCACAATGCAATTGCTCACCACTCGCCAAACGATGCCCAGTTAGTTCCCGAGCATCGATCTGCCCCCCCAAGGCCAACTCCCCCCAGTTTATATACTAGGCATGATGACATCACATGGTATGGAATATCCCTTTGGTCAGTTTGGGTCAGCTGCCCTGGCTGTGTCCCCTCCCAACTTCTTGTGTCCCTCCAGCCTTCTTGCTGGCTGGGCATGAGAAGCTGAAAAATCCTTGACTTGAGACTAAACATTACTTAGCAACAACTGAAAACATCAGTGTTATCAACATTCTTCTCATACTAAATCCAAAACATAACACTATACCAGCTACTAGAAAGAAAATTAACTCTATCCCAGCCAAAACCAGGACACTTGGACTTCTTTACTTTGAATTTTAATTCTTAATTTTTAATTTAACCTTTTTAATGATTCTTAGAATTTGTTGATTTAAGAAGGATCAATAACATAACTCTACCTCTGCCATATGTTTGCATGCTTTCCTTCAGGAAGATGTTGAGTCTTACTGTTGTTTGTTCTTCTGGCAGATCAGTGCTTCCAGTGCCACCTGCAGTTGGACCAGCTTTCAGTTTTGAGTTGGACGTGGAAGATGGAGAGGTAGAAAACTATGAGGTTGGTGTGTGAAGTACAAATTCATGAGGAGCAGAGGTTAACTCAATACATGAACTTAAATGGTGTTTTGCTTTTCAAAGACAAAAATGGGATTAAATAAATTTAATGTTTATGAAGAGAGAATCTAGAAATGTTTTTTTCATACTAGTTTCTAACACTGGATGTTAGAAACACTCTTATTTTGTATCTATTTCCTTTCCCCAGAATCTATCCTTTCAGATTAGCAATGGTTAAATTCCTCAACTTTCCATTCTAGATGTGACTCTTCTTTTTGCATTTTGCTTGATTTTTAAAATATTGAGCATAAATATCCTATTCTTTTGAATATGCTATAACTTAGTGCTTTTTATGTTTACAGATTAGTGTTAATATTATAGGATGAATTCAGGTAAATGTGATGTTGGCAAGAATCTCTTAATATATATTTTCTCTTGACAATAGGGAGAGTACAGCAAGTCACATATTTTGAAATAAAATGTCAGTGGTGTCTTAGATAATTGAGGGCTGATCCCAGCTCTTGTCCTTGCTGCTTCTCACTCTGTTCGATTCCCATCAAATTCTGTTCAGAAAACCTCAGCTACTGCCTACCCCTCCTCATGTATCTATTTCTCCTTGCTTCTGCTCAGAGCTGTGTATTTATGCATTTGCATAGCATCAGTGATCTGGATGAGGGGATCGAGTGCACCCTCAGCAAGTTTGCAGACGACACCAAGTTGGGAGGTAGGGTCGATCTGCTTGAGGGTAGGGAGGCTCTACAGAGGGATCTGGACAGGCTGGATCGATGGGCCGAGGCCAATTGTATGAGATTCAACAAGGCCAAGTGCCGGGTCCTGCACTTCAGTCACAACAACCCCATGCAACGCTACAGGCTTGGGGAAGAGTGGCTGGAAAGCTGCCCAGCAGAGAAAGACCTGGGCGTGCTGGTTGACAGCCAGCTGAATATGAGCCAGCAGTGTGCTCAGGTGGCCAAGAAGGCCAACGGCATCCTGGCCTGCATCAGAAATAGTGTGGCCAGCAGGAGCAGGGAGGTGATCATCCCCCTGTACTCGGCACTGGTGAGGCCGCACCTCGAGTACTGTGTTCACTTTTGGGCCCCTCACTACAGGAAAGACATTGAGGTGCTGGAGCATGTCCAGAGAAGGGCAACCAAGTTGGTGAGGGGCCTGGAGCACAAGTCTTATGAGGAGCGGCTGAGGGAACTGGGGTTGTTTAGTCTGGAGAAAAGGAGGCTGAGGGGAGACCTTATCACTCTCTACAACTACCTGAAGGGGGGTTGTAGTGAGGTGGGTGCTGGTCTCTTCTGTCAGGTGGCTGGTGATAGGACAAGAGGAAATGGCCTCAAGTTGCGTCAGGGGAGGTTTAGGTTGGATATTAGGAAAAATTTCTTTACTGAAAGGGTTGTCAGGCATTGGAACAGGCTTCCCAGGGAAGTGGTTAAGTCACTATCCCTGGAGGTATTCAAAAAACGTGTAGACAAGACACTTCAGGACATGGTTTAGTGGGCATGGTTGATGGTTGGACTCAATGATCTTGAAGGTCTTTTCCAACTTAAATGATTCTATGATTTACAGTGTAATGACAAGCTCTCCTATAATGCTTCTTGTGCTAGTTAAAAGAAGCATCATATTGTAGCTGGCATGTTGGGCTCCAGGTTTTGGTCTATTTGAGTATCTGTACTCTCTGCATCTTTCATCAAATCTCTTAAATTCTGTGTTTTGGTTCTCTATCAAGTTGATACTGATGCTTTTCTGAAGCCCCTCATGAGGGAGCAGAAATTATTTACATGAGGAGCACTTAGGTACAGCGTTCTACCTGTATGAACGAGTACAAAATTTAATCAGAAAGTGTCTCTATTCAGTTTCATGTCATGCCTTTGTTTCCAAAGGTTCAGCATAAAATCTCCATGTCTCAATTCAGTTAGCCCAAGAAGTAGAATGGGAGTCAGAAGGTGTCCCTTTAAACTCTTGGCCACATAGAGCTAGGCTCATTGCATGTTCCTAGAAAGCAAGTTTTTCAACATTTTATTCTGGTTACTCACACTACTGTGTGGGGGATGGGGGAAGGGGGTTAATTTCTAAAGCAAAACATATATCAAGTTGTGAATAGAGCTGCAGGAGTGATTAACAGTTAGGTCATGGATATTTGGAAATCCCAAAGATACTATCTATCTTATGCAGTTCAGAAGGATTCATCAATGATCAAACTTTGAAAGACATCTTTCCATAGTGCTTGCAGTTGTAGAGAGAGAGAAGCAAGACTAAACGTGTCTTGATGGAGACGTGGGTTGTGCTACCTGGTGGGATAGTGACATGGCAGAATAAATCACTTCTGGTAGAGCTGGAGCTTGTTTGAGCAATGAATGTTAAAAAGTCCAAATTCCTTGTTTTGTAGGCACTGCTGAATTTGGCAGAACGTCTAGGAGAAGCTAAGCCTCGAGGACTGACAAAGGCAGACATTGAACAGCTTCCATCTTATAGGTTCAATCCAAGCAATCATCAGTCAGAACAGACATTGTAAGTACATCTATCTCAAATTTACATACTTTACATGACTGTGTTTCCATTCCTTCAGGCTGCAGCCTCAACTAGGCAAATACTGTAACACAAGTTCTCTAAAAGCACTCAAATAAAAAAGATAAATTTTCTCTAAACCATTTTTGAAATCAAATATCATTTATCTTGTCTTTAAAATTCTGCATAGTCTCACTTCAGTTAGATGTTCAAATTTAGTTGTTCAGTATTTTTAAAAAGTTTTCCAAATTTTTGTTTGGCATACTAGATATTAAATGGCCATCATCAACTTGGAATTCAGCCTATATTGAAATATTTTCCAATCACTAAAATTTCAAGTGCTCCTGGAAGAGCTTTTGACAGTCTTTGAGGTTTACAGTTATGTTTTCTTATTTTTAAGATTAATTCTGTTTGAAAGATCTACGTAAGAGAGAAATGAGATATAGGTGGGAGGCAGTGAAAGTGATATACAGTGCTGTCAAATGTTTGAAACTGAACAGAAGATATTTTTTTCTCTGTTCTTCCACTTAGAGTAATCTTCAATGTTCTTTTTAACATAATAAGGAATAAGAAAAATGAAAATACCAGAGGACTTAAGTTATGATCTCCCTGGGGAAGAAATGTGTTTACAAAACGTACAACAGAATATAGATGTAATTTAAGGAGAAATTTATCATAGTAAAAATGTGTGTGATCTTTAATCAATTATGGCTTTGAGAAATACTCAAAGCAAGTTTTCTGGTTTTTATATTAATATAGCTAAAATTAAAGTTAAAACCAAAAGAAATATGCTATAGGGTTTGCAGTACCTGTTTATATCAGCAGGCATGAACTCCAGTATTTTGAGTTACGGTAATACAATCTATTTATTGCTTGGGCCAATGAACTCCCATGGGTATGAGTTTGAGCCCTTGTCTGCTTTGGGATTTGAAACCATGGTGAACAAACCAAAAGCAGTTCTCATTTTACACTGGTCCACTAGAGATCTATACCCACAGAAGTTTGACCACTGTAGATACTCCAGTGGTTTTAAAAAAAAAAAACTTTTGCAGACAGACCTTATAAGTTGCCTCTAGAATAGAAATTACTGTTATTAAATGGGAAAGTTTATAGATATTTGCTGTCTTTTTTTTTTTAGGTGTGTAGTGTGTATGTGTGACTTTGAGGCAAGGCAGCTACTTAGAGTCTTACCCTGTAACCACGAGTTTCATGCCAAGTGTGTTGATAAATGGCTTAAGGTAAATAAAATCTGTGTTGGATGCAATTTATAATGTCCTAGTTTGTAGTTTCATTTTTTCTTTAGTTTTCTACTGCATTTCATCTCTTGTTTCTCATTTTTAATATTTAGGCTCTGAAGTAACAAAAAAGGGCACAAGCTGAATTTATCTTCTTTTTGTTGTCTCCTTACACTATAGAAATATTCTTTTTTAGTGATTAAAAAAAGATATTTCTTTGTAATAATAATTGGAATAGGGTAATTTTAAAAGGAATATGAGGAGAATGATCTTCACTGGTACAAAGGGCTTCTATAAGAATCCCTCCTTTCACTATGAATTTGAATTCTTGGGGCGAATAAAAAAGTATCTATTTTTATAAGTATAAGGCATGATTGAGAGATATTTTTTTTAAAAAAAAGACTTAGCATGAAATTATGGCTTTATGCATGCTATGAGATATTCTTTCAAAACAAGTTGGGCAGAAGACCTAGAAGCAGGACAGTGCAATAAGTTTACAGATAGAATAGCAGTGGTACAGAAGGTGAGAAGGATAGGAATACAGTTTAGAAGATGATATATAGGGAGACATCTGTACAAGCTGTGTTATCCAAACCTACTGCTAATAAAGTATTCATTCCTTTCTTGTCTCACTTTTTAAAAAATTCTATTCAGATTTACTTTAATCTGTCTGTAGTATGTGTTGCAATATGAAATATTCCACAGTCCTATGTGAAAGCAGCATGTCAAACATTTCCTAGAGACTTATAGATGCAACCTTATGTTGCATCATTTTAAGATATATATTAAAAATAAAAAAGTTCACATCCTTTGCTGACAAATGTATTCCTATAGAGAATATGCATTTTTAACTTGGATAAAGTCCTATAAATTCCAGGCTTTATAAAGTCAAGGAAATGACTGCCTCATGCATGCAGTAGAATATCCTGTGCATAAAGTGAAGTATTGGATTTGATATTGGCAGTAATCTTTTGGCTAATGAAGCATCATGAATAATGATAGGATTTAAAAAAAAAAAAGGAATCTGAAAACAACTTTGGGTTAGAGTACTCAATATATTCTAAAGCTTTTACAGAATCTAGGACTGGTGTAAATGTTTCCACAACACTGCTCTTTTTTTTTTCTTTTCAGTAGAACTTATTTGAATGAAATATGTGCTTGGGTTCAGAATATTGTAGGAGAACATGTCTGAGAATCAACAAGATGACTGTAAACATCTAGTTGTTGTAGCTTGAAATATATATTTTTTAAAGCATGTTAACATTCATAGATATTTATTTAGACTGTTTTATACAGTGATTGTCAACTAACTCAAATTAAGATACATGCAAGTGTCAGTACAGAATATTTTACAGTCCCCTGCTATTCATGTCTGTGGTCTGGGGCAAAGCTGAAGCATGTTTCCGCACTGGGCTTGTTAAACCATATCATTGCATAAAGCTTAGTCATGTCAAGAGCAGTCAAGAGCAAGTGCCAGATTCTGCACCTGGGACAGGGTAATCCTGGTTATACATACAAATTGGGGAACAAGAGGCTGGAGAGAAGCCCTGTGGAAAGAGATCTGGGGTTTTGGGTGGATGGCAAGTTGAATATGAGTCGACAGTGTGCCCTGGCAGCCAAAAGGGCCAACTGTGTCCTGGGGTGCATCAAGCACAGCATTGCTAGCTGGTCGAGGGAGGTGATTGTCCCACTCTACACTGCACTAGTGTGGCCCCACCTCGAGTGTGCAGTTTTGGGTGCCTCAATATAAGAAGGATAACAAACTATTAGAGTGTGTCCAGAGGAGGGCGACCAAGATGGTGAAAGGTCTCGAGGGCAAGACTTATGAGGAGTGGCTGAGGTCACTTGGTTTGTTCAGCTTAGAGAAGAGAAGGCTGAGGGGTGACCTCATTGCAGTCTACAACTTCCTCAAGGGGGCAGCGGAGGGGAATGTGCTGATCTCCTCTCTCTGGTGACCAGTAATAGGACATGAGGAAATGGAATGAAGCTGCATCAGGGGAAGTTCAGATTGGACATTAGGAAAAGGTTCTTCGCTGAGAGGGTGGTCGGTCACTGGAACAGGCCCCCCAGGGAAGTGGTCACATCACCAAGCTTGTCAGAGTTCAAGGAGCATCTGGACGACGCTCTTAGTCATATGGTTTAGTTTTAGGTAGTCCTGTGAGGAGCAGGGATTTGGACTCAGTGTTCCTTATGGGTCTCTTCCAACTTGAGATATTCTATGATTCTATGTGTGGCATGGAGAAAAGGTAAACAAGGAACAATAGCTTGCTCCCTCTTCTGAAATGAGAACTAAGACCATTGGGTGTCATGCACCCCATGACATGATGGATGCTGAAATTCTGTGAAGGTTGATAAGTTTTTAAAAAGAGAATTCCACCTAGGGTTGTTGATGCAAAGACATTGCATCTGGCTCAAAAAGCACTTGACCCACAAACTGCTGGAAGGTAGGGGAATGTATCAGGTAAATATCATGTATGCTCTTTCTTATTCACCTGCTGTTGATCACTGTTCAATTCAGAGTGTTTGGTTAAATGAAGCTTTGGTTGGACTCAGTATGGCAGTTCTTATGTTACATTAAGCACTTCCAATTGGCAATCAAAGGGTAGTGAAGATAGCCCTTAAAGATCAGTTAAATGGGGGAAAAAAAATAGTTTTGGGGCATTCTTTTTTTAATAATCTGAAGTGAACTGTAGTATTTGTGAGGCAATTTTGTGCTGATGCTTCTAACCAAGCTTAGAAATTGCTGACTTTTAACACTAGTATTGGCTAAAGGATGACTGACTTTAGAAAAAAAACCCATCAGCATAACAGTGTCAACTAGGCAGGTTTGTCTTTAATTGAAAGATTTGTGTAATCTGAGCCTAAAGGGTGTACAGTTACACTATGTCAACACAAAGTTTTAGACTGTGTTTAGGGAATAGGGTAAAATAACTTTTGCACTTTAAATTCACATCCCATGTTGATAAACTGTGCAAGGGAACACATTATCATTGGTAAATTTTAGTAAAAATTACTATTCCATTACAAGTTGGTGATGCAACAATAGAAGGCATCAAAGCAAACTTTGACTTGTCTACATATGAAATTTGGATTTTTGCCTGTCCTATAGTTATAAAACCCTACATAGAAAGGCTTTTCAGGCAATATGAGATAGCCAGGGGAAAACCTATTTTATACTGAATTATGTGCCTATATATTAGACTACAGTGAGAAAAAAATCCATGTTAAATACGGCTGAAGACTCATGAAGGAGAGGTTAAACAGTGAATGGGTGTCGTGGTTTAACCCCAGCCAGCAACTAAGCACCACGCAGCCGCTCACTCACTTCCTCCCCCACCCAGTGGGATGGGGGAGAAAATCGGGAAAAGAAGTAAAACTTGTGGGTTGAGATAAGAACAGTTTAATAGAACAGAAAAGAAGAAACTAATAATGATAACACTAATAAAATGACAACAGTAATAATAAAAGGATTGGAATGTACAAATGATGCGCAGTGCAATTGCTCACCACCTGCCGATCAACACCCAGTTAGTCCCCGAGTGGCGATTCCCCCCGTCCCCACTCCCCCCCAGTTTATATACTAGATGTGACATCACATGGTATGGAATACCCTGTTGGCCACTTTGGGTCAGCTGCCCTGGCTGTGTCCCCTCCCAACTTCTTGTGCCCCTCCAGCCTTCTTGCTGGCTGGGCATGAGAAGCTGAAAAATCCTTGACTTTAGACTAAACACTACTTAGCAACAACTGAAAACATCAGCGTTATCAACATTCTTCTCATACTGAACTCAAAACAGCACTGTACCAGCTACTAGGAAGACAATTAACTCTATCCCAGCTGAAACCAGGACAATGGGACAAGATTAACAAGAGAGTGATTATTGGTTTTGCTTGTCAGTCTTTTCAACTCTCAAATTTATCATGTTTCACAATATCTGATTGTTTATTGATACCCTAACTCCTTGAGTCAAATGAATACATGAGAAATCTTTTTTTTTTTAAAGAAGGATTTAGTCATAGTTCCAAAGAAAAACTTGAAAACATGACCTATATTCACCCTGAAGGCTCAGGCTGTAAATCCTCTTCTTCTAAATGTGGATCACTTCAGCTAGAAAATTTCTATTTAATGTTTCTTATGATAATTTCAGTTCATTGTGCAGCTCGTTACAGAAAGTTAGCTTGCATGAAGGAATAGCAAGTTAAGAGAGGATATACATTGCAGCCTATGATGCATTATGTGCACCTAATTCATCTTTACACCAGTTATGTTAAGATGCGAAGGGGAATTAATTTCATGAAATACACAAGAGCAAGTAGTCGAACAGAGGTCCAGAGATGCTGTGCAGCCTCCGTCCTGGATATTTTTAGGACCTAATGGGAGAGAGCCCTGAGTAACTGCTTTGGGTTCATGTGGTGAGGTTTTGGTAGCAGGGGAGGGGCTGCAGGGGTGGCTCCTGTGAGAAGCTGCTAGAAGCTTCCCTTGCTCCAAGTTGGACCCACCTCTGGCCAAGGCCAAGCCCATCAGCAACACTGGTAACACCTCTGGGAGAACATATTTAAGAAGGGGAAACCTGCAGCAGAGAGGGGAGTGGAGTGTGAGAGAAACACCTACGCAGATACCAAGGTCAGTGAAGAAGGAGGGGGAGGAGGTGTGCCGGAGGAGGTGATTCCCCTGCAGCCCATGGTGAGACGGCAGGCTGTCCCCCCACAGCCCATGGAGGTGAACAGTAGAGCAGATGCCCACCTGCAGCCCATGGGGGACCCCACGCCAGAGCTGGCGAATGCCCCCAAAGAAGGCCGTGACTCCGTGGGAAAGCCCACGCTGGAGCACTCTGTGCCTGAAGGACTGCAGCCCACAGAAAGGACCCACGCTGGAGCAGCTCATGAAGAACTGCAGCCCGTGGGAAGGACTCACATAGGAGTAGTTAGTGGAGAACTGTGTCCCGTGAGAGGGACCCCACGCTGGAGCAGGGGAAGAGTGAGGAGTCCTCCCCTTGAGGAGGACTGAACGGCAGAGACCACGTGTGATGAACTGACCACAACCCCCATTCCCCATCCCCCTGCGCCAGTCAGGAGGACCAGCTAGAGAAAATCGGGAGTGGAGTTGAGCCCAAGAAGGAGGGAGGGGTGGGGGAAGGTGTTTTAAGATTTGGTTTTACTTCCCATTATCCTTGCTTTGATTTGATTGGTAGTAAATTAAATTGATTTTGTTTTTTCCCCAAGTTGAGCCTGTTTTTTTTGCCCGTGACCATAAGTGGTGAGTGATCCCTCCCTGTTCTTGCCTTGACCCACAAGCTTTTCTTTATATTTTCTCCTCCCCATCCCACCAGAGGGGAGGAGTGAGCGAGCGGTCTCGTGGTGCTTTGTTACCAGCTGGGCTTAAACCATGACAGTAACCTGGTCTGACCTTACAGCTGACCCTGCTTTGAGCAGGAGGCTGGACTAGAGACTTCCTGAGGATCATTCCAACATGAATTATTTTATGAATCTGTGTATTCTCAAGAAGTTTTTCACTGAAGGACTGAACTTAAAGCTTTTATGCATGTTCAGCTTTGAAGCTGTTTAGTCAGATTGTGTGTTGTGTCTGTTACTAAAAACCCTTCTCTCTTCCCCCCCCCCCCTCAGCTTTCAAGATTTGGCCAAGCCTGCATGATAGACTTCTGCTCTTCTGCTGGTATAACGGGGTAGTGAAAGCCTAAAAAGCTGTGATTCATGACAAAGAGCTAGTAAGACTAGGATGCCCTAGTATAGGACACTTTTTTCTACCTCTATCTTGCTTCTCTAGTGATGGTGGATTTCTCAGCCCACTGTATTTTTCTTTTGAGTTCACAAAACTTTTAGGTCATTTTCACATGCTCTAAAATAACAGAAAACGGGTGCACGCTGGGTTTATCTCTTTTTTGGTTTTGTCCCTTTTGGGTACTCTTGATCACTGCGAGTGGCAATTTCATTTTATTTCTGGGTTGCAGACACTGTTACCATAACGAGTGTATTTGTCAATGCATTAAACTTTCTTTTATTTCTGGTTTTACAGGCAAATCGTACCTGCCCAATTTGCAGAGCTGATGCTTCAGAAGTGCATCGTGATTCAGAATGACTAACCTAAGAGCACAAATCTGTTTTGGGTGTTCCTGGTCACGTGTATATATGAACTATCCATTGAACTTACCCATGTGGCTTCCAGCATTCCCTTTACACTAAAGGGTCGATGAACATTTCTTTGCACTGTGCGACTTAATCAATTATAAAGCTTATAATTAAGCCATCACAATTGTGGGATTGCTATACTAACTGCGTGATTGGAACTCCAAAGACTTTTTTTAGCTTAATTCTGTGTATGCACTAACTTTTCCTGGTTTTTGTGTGATCATTCCAAGTGTTGCTGCAAGAGTACAGTGGACATGATCTTTTAGCATGTGCTTTTATAAAAAATGGTAGCTCTGAACAACATAGCAATCTACCTTCAGATACTGTGAGTGGGCATGAATGGGGGGGGGTGAGAGGATGTGTGAAGTGCACTTGTGACTGGGTGTGTATATGTGTTTGAGAACATATATACCAGCATGTACTAAGAATGTATGTATGTAGTATTAACTATGCTGCAATGTATAATCTTATGTTATTTAAACAGTACTAGTACTGTACACTGGTTTCTTTCCTTGTGTTTGGAGTCGCACACTGAATGCAGAAGGTCCTGCAATTATAGACATTTAATATTTCCTCCCCAATATACTTAATGGTATAAAAAGACTTTTTTACTTGCTATTCAAACAGATGTTATGCTTCCCCTTTATTGGAGGCTTTTAAGTGCACCTCTAAAGAGTGTGTTCATTACTCAGTATGTGAGTAACCTTGGGTTTTTACACACGATAGGAAATCCAAATTTCAGTATGACAGTTTTACTGCTTATTTTATGGATATAAAGTTGCAATATTGCGTAACTCAGTTAACAATATTAACACTTCCAATTGGTGACTTTACTGTTGATGCTTTTCTGTTCTCCTCCTCAGTTCTTCTAGCTGGGATTTATTTACATTCAGTTGATTTCAGATTAGACTTGAGTTTTGAAGATACTGCACTTTGTGCTCCTCCTCCAAAAGGAAGCTGAAAAGGTGCTGAGGGTCTTGTGTAAAGTTTCTTCACTTTGACCATTATACTTGCTAAGTATGTACTCCTTTAGTATATAAACATTGGCTTTAATCACTTATGTTCTTTGTTTACAAGAGTTTGTATACAATTAAAATAACTTGCAAGAGGATATGATTTTATTCCTGTGACAATGAACAAAATAAAATTTTTAACATTTTTTCAGAGAAGTAGAACTTTTGATTTTTGTGCTTCAAAAAGGGTTGGTGGTGGTCATTCACTGCTAGGACAGTTGTCCTAGGGTGCTGCTGCTTAGCCTTCTGTATTTTCTGATAGGCTTAGCATGAAAAAAATTCCCTTATTTCTTTTTCTGTCAAGTCTCCAGAATGTTCCACTGTAGAAGAGTAAATTGGTACACCATCCAGAACAAATAATGATGTGAAATGGGAAGTAACTTTCATTTGACTGCCTTTCAAATAATATTTTTAGTTGTGCGGTTGAAAATATTGACTTCTTTAACACTTCAGACTGTTAAGAACTTAAAGATGTTTCAGTGAAATAACTGGATCTAAACATGCCATAGTTAATCAAGGGATGTGATTTTTGGCATCAAAATGTTTTCTCCTAAATTTAGTGTCAATACCTTAGTTACAATAGTACAAAAGTGACACAACTACCAATATTGCTATAACTTGGTGCCAGTCTGAGCTTTGTTTGTTCTATGTAATTTCTGATACTTTTGTATGCTGTTATGCTTGAGTATCAGTTATATTTTCAGACAATGTTATGTTTTCTATGCTGCTTGCCCTTCTTTGAAGGTTCTACAAACCAATTAATTACAGCTATTGTTTTTGCTTGTTTCAGATGCTCTTGTCTTTTAATTACACAAATTGTACTCAAAACTTGAGTCTGTCCATACTTGTCAATAATTAAGAATGCTAAATAAAAATATACTGTTATATCGACTTCAAAATATTACAATTTCCCCTCTCCCCCAGACACTAAAGAATGGACACCTCAAAATAACATCAAAAAAGTTAAATCACCTATAGTAAACTTTATTTTTTTAGCAAATGAAATCATGTGGTTATTTTAAAAAGTGTGTGCTGTATATGTCTTCTAATACTTAAGGTCTCTAATATATCTGAAAAAAACCCAACCCTAGCTGTACAGATTTAACCATAACAAACACTACTACACTCAGTATTCACTTTGTTTGAAGCATGGAAAGGCAGCACTTGTTCTAAGCTAGATATAAATGCATAATGAACAAGGCACACTTCATGAACACAAAGGGGAAAGTAGTCTTCTTTCTGTAACTGGAGAAATCTTGGTGTGTAATGTCCCTTTTTTTGCCAGTAAAACACTGTGAGGCAGCTGAAGATTTAGGAGATGGAGTATCTAATTTGGTAAAATACTGAATTTAATTGTTGCACTCCTGTGGCTGATCTCTTCTGGAATGTTACTTCTGTTTGCATGGGACTCTTGCAGATGTGTGCAGACTTGCTTCCTGTGGTTAGTGTATATAAATAGCATACATGCATGCATTCCAAATCAGATCAGACCAGCTGCAACCAAGTCTTTTCTATTGTGGCCGTCAAAAGAGAAGGGGAAGGGGATTTATGCTCAGCTATTAACTGCCATGTGCTGTGCACATTTGTGTCTAATGTCACAGCCTGTTGTGGTGCCTGATGGTACCAGAATCCAGCAAGACACTTAAATGATCATTGCCTTCCTGCCATACTTACCCAACAGGGAAGGGGGGAGGGGGGGCATGTTAATAGTTTACCATATTGGCACACCTGTTGGGGGTTATTTTTTTAGGTTGTTTTATTTTTTTTTTTAGCAAGAGCTCTCAACATAACTTTGACCTGAGAGAGAGAGAGAGAAAGAGAGGCTTAAAGGCTTACAGATATCTCCAAGGTCTCATTTTATAATTCTTTCCAGAAAACTTACTCTGCAAAGAAAACCTTTTTTATTGTGTATGGCTTCTGTAAAGGTTCTTGAATGTGATAACAAGATGTGTTAACAGCTGAGAAATGTTTGGAACAGCATTTACCAACCTTTGTTTTATTTTTGGAAAACACGTTTTTGACTGAGTTATATTTAGACTCCTATAATTGAGCTATGTGGGCTTTGTGGTTTTTTTTTTTTTTTCCTTTCCTTTGGTACATTGTTACCTCATTTTGCTATTTGTTTGGTTTGTTAATGATTATCAAAGCTTATGGGTTTTGTTAGAATCATATTTTGTCAAACATTTTCTTTAAAATCACACTTTATTGTGTCATTTAACATATTTTAAATGTATTATAAATATCTAATGAAATCATTTGCAAGCTTGATAAATTTTTAACAAAACTTGTACTTTTTTATGAGTTACTACTAATGCTTTATGAAGTAGTACAATTAATTTTTATTTTTAATCTCTGTGCCCAATTTTGGAGAGAGTTGTTCAATAATAAAAATAAATATATGATGTATACTTGCACAATTTTGGCCTGTTCCTTCTTCCTAGAAAGGGATGCAGTCCTTGCCTTGAATACTCTCCATATTTCAGTGCTTCTTCATGCAGCTCTAGATGGAAGGGTAATATGGTTGGGCATAAGCAATCTAGGAGATTTCTGGAGTGTGTTCATGACAGTTTCTTGATGCAGATGACTGATGAGTTGACTAGGGGAAGTGCACAGTTAAAAGACAAGAGGCAATGGGCCCAAGCTGCGATGTGGGAAATTCTGATTAGATGCAAGGAATTTTTTTTTCCATGAGTATGGTCAAGTATTGCAACATGAGCGCAAAGTGGGTTTTGAGTATCTCTAAAGATGGAGATTCCACACTTAACAAGGCCCTGAGCATCCTCATCTAATGGATCTGCTTTGAGCAGGGAGTGGACTAGGTGATCTCCAGAGATTCCTTCCAACTTAATTTTTTCTTATAGTTCTACCCCAGTAACAGAGTTGGGGGGGGGGGGGGGGGGTCTGTTTTGCTAACTCTGTCAAGTAGATTTGTTTTAATTAACAGGTTTATTTCTAGAGAACCTAGGAAGATGCAATTTAAAAAAAAATGCAGTGTCATGTCTTTAATTAATAGTTATTTTACAATTTAACTTCTTGAACTATAACATTTTTAAAGCCTTCTTCAGCTTTCTATAAATGTTTTTTAACTGAAATGAATTATAAAAGGAAAGTGCCAGGGGGCAGGTGGGTTGTTTTGGAAATATAATTTGCATTGTATGTTAGGTGAAGATGTATTATGCCTTGCAGTGCCCTTGCGTGAGGTAAAAATATATCCCTGAATTAGGAGGTAAATCTGAAGTATAGAGTTTGGTTAGTTCAGGGTCACAGACAGAAACCAGTGGTAAAATAAAAAGAAGATAGACCATTTTGTGGGTAGGGTTTTGTTTGTTTGTTTGTTTGTTTGTTGGTGGGATGATGTAAACTGAGTCTTCAGATGCAATCTGTTTAAAGGATTTCACATGGTGCAGTTGATCGTTTCCTGCTGCTAAAATTATTTTTGTACTCAAAGTACATAATATTTGAAGACCTAGTGGAGTTTTCCTAAAGATAATCTTTATGGGAGGATCTATTTAAATATCTTTTGGCTTTATAATCCTGGTTGATAGCTAGTTTACCCTTTACACAATAAAAATTAGCTATCAACTGGAAAGTGGACAGTACTGCCACTAGTACTTATATTTGTACAAGCTAAGGTGCTAGGCTGCCCAGTTTCAGTAATGACAGAGCCTCATGGGTGTTCAAGACTGACTTGATTAGAACCTGTGCCTGTGCCTCTGAAAGCAGGACATCTTGGTCTAGATGCACTAAATGCTAGCAGGTATGTCCTGAACCTAAACTAAACTAACAAAACACCTTAAATGATTTAGCTGCTGCCTGTGTACCAGGATCCCCCACCCTCCACCCTGCCAAATCCTTTCCTGCAGAAATAGCCCCAGAAGTGCCTGTACTGCAAATACTGCCTTGATGTGTAGCAGCCTACATGGCTTGCGAGGTCTACTGTGTTAAGCCTAGATCACTGGCAAATCCTCAGTTTGCTTAAAAGGCTGGAACCAAATTAAGCAGTACTCCTAGCAACAGAAAAACCTTTTGTGGTTGCAACACAATTCTTGTAAACTCACCCCAGGGTGGATTATGAAGCTGTACAGTTTGTATTGTAGCAGGGGAACGTTTTGTGTTGTCTTCTGGTATTTGTGCAACAGGAAGATCTTTGACAAAAATAGAAAATCAATCCCTAGGCAGCTTCCCTCTGCACCTTTCGATGCAAAGAAAATATAATGTTCAACTTGACAGTTCCAAGAAAGGGAAATAAGATATATTGGGTTTATGTGGCAAGATTTTGGGGGGGGGGGGGGGGGGGGGGGGGGGGGGGAGACCTGCAGGGGTGGCCTTTGTAAGAAGAAACCAGGGGCTGCCCCGTGCTGGACACAGCCAGCTCCAGCCAGCTTGACAATGGGCCCACCAGAGGCCAAAGATGAGCAAATCAGCAAAGCTGGTGGCACCTCTGTGAAAACATATTTAAGAAAGGGAAAAATACTGCATGGCAATGAGGAGTAAGGGGGAAAAAGTGTGAGAAACAATCCTGCAAACACCAAGGTCAGAGAAGGAGAGGGAGGAGGTGCTCCAGGAGCTGGAGCAGATATTCACCTGCAGCCTGTGGAAGTTTTGGAAGAGACCACGGTAGAGCAGGTATTTCCCTGCAGCCCGTGGAGAGGACCATGCCAGAGCAGATATCCGCACTGCAGCCTGTGGAACACCCCATGCTGGAGCAGGTGGATATTTCTTGACGGAACTGTGGCCTATGGAGAGCCCATGCTGGAGCAAGTTCTCCTGTCAGGAGCTGCGGCCTGTAGAGAGGAGTCCACACTGGAGCATGTTTAGCCTGAAGGACTGTGGCCCATGGAGATGACCCACACTGGAGCAAGGGAAAAGTGTGAGGAGGAAGGAGAAGCAGAGAGGACCTGTTATGAATTGACCTTAACCCTCCCATTCCCCATCATCCCTGTGCTGCTTAGGGCAGGGGGAGAAGTTAGAGGAGTCGGGAATGAAGGAGTGAAGTTGAGCCTGGGAAGAAGGGGGTGTAGGGCTTTAATTTTTTGTCTTTGTTTTTCAGTATCCAAATCTCTTTTAATTGTCAATAAATGAAATTAATTTTCCCCAAGTCGAGTCTGTTTTGCCCATGACAGTAATTGGTCAGCTTGTGTTGGCTTCAACCCATGTATTCCTTCCTGGCAACTGGAGACACACAGCATTGGGATGGTGAGCATATAGATATCAGTAATGGCAATCATGTTTGTATTGTGATTCAATTGTATATTGCAATTGCTATATTATGCTTGTATTGGTATTTCAGTATATCGCTGTATCATTCTGCTAAATCAAAATCCTGTGTAACATCAAATATCTTCAAATAAGTAAATTTGATATTAAAATATTACAACCTCCTTATGTGAAATATCTAAAAGAACCTGGTCGGAGAGTATTGGACTCTGGCACACAGGCTGCAGTTCCTGTCAGGAGAATCTACTTCAGCATGGGTTCTCCATGGACCACAGGGAAATACCTGCTTCATTGTGGTCTCTTCCACAGGATTCAGGGAAATATCTGCTGTGGCACCTGGAGCACCTCCTCCCCCTCCTTCTTCTCTGACTTTGGTGTTCTCACTGTTGTTTTTCACACTTCCCCCCCCAGCATTTTTGGTCTTTCTTAAATATGTTTTCACAGAGCCACTACCAGCTTCACTGATGGGCTCAGCTGTGGCCTGTGGTGGGGCCGTTACTGAGCTGGCTGGAACCAGCTGTGTCCAGCACAGGGCAACCCCTGACCTCTTCTCACAGAGGCCACCCATGTAGCCCCTGCCCCCTGCTACCAGAACCTTGCTGCGTACACCCAATATAATCTGCTAGCTAATAGGCCAACAATCAAGCCCATTTACTTTGCCAGGAAATGTTCTCAGTGTCAAATCGTAGACTCTTCTTTGTTACCTGTCAATTGGGTATTCTGTGCTCCTGCTGGCTGAATGCTGCCCCAAATACAACCACATTCTAAAGTCTAATCCCCTTAATTTTCAAACAAAAAAATACTAAGCACTTCTATAAATCCACAAATCTGTGTTGTGTGTTACCCATCAATTGTTGATAATTTTATTCAGGCATGCTGCCACAGCAAAGTTTTCCTTCTTCCTTCTCCTCCTCCTCCCCTACCCCTCTTTTCCTGCTTTCCTGGAATATCACAGGATCACAGCATAATTCAGATTGGAAGGGACTTTTCTCCTTCAGCAGAGAATGAGCTCACTGCAGAAGTTTGCCAGGCCACTAAATCACCCACTCTTAGCATAGCATCACACTCGCACAGCCTCCCCCAGCCTACAAAAAACAGAATGGCTGCCTGTACTGCAGCAGGCAGCTGTAGGATCATAGGATAATTCAAGTTGGAAGGGAGTTCAGGAGCTCTAATTCACTTTGCTCAAAGCAGGGTCAGCTATGAGATCAGACCAAGTTGCTCAGGGCTTTGCCTAGTCTTGTCTTGAAAACCTCCAAGGATGGAGACTGCACAGTCTCTCTGGGCCCTAGCTCCACTGCTTAACTGTCCTCATGGTAAAAAGTTTCTCATATCTAGTTTGAACCTCTCTTGCTTCCATTCATGCCTACTGTTTCTCATCCTTCCACCATGCACCACTGTAAAGAGCCTGGCTGGATTGTCTTGATAACTTCGTTGCAAGTGTTGGGAGGTGGGGATCGTGCTATTAGCTGTCTTCCCCCCACTCCATAGCCTTCTTTCCTCCAGGCTGAACAAGCCCAGCTCCCTCACAGAGCATTTGCTCCAGCTCCTCGACCATCTTGGTGGTCCTCCACTGAACTCGCTCCAGTCTGTCAATGTCTGTCTTGTATTAGGGTGCCCAATTCTGACCACAGTATTGTAGATACACTCTAATGAGTGCTGAGTAAAAGGGAATAATCACTTCCATTAAACTACTGGCTAAGCTCTTGTTGATACTCCTGGCTGCCTTTGCTGCCAGGGAAACACTGCTGACTCATGTAGACATGCTGTCTACCAAAACCCCCACATCCTTTTCAGCAAAGCTGCTACCTAGTTTGCATCATTGCAGGTGGTTCTTCCTTCTCAAGTACAAGACTTTGTGTTTGACCTTGTTGAATTTCATAAGGTTGGCCTATTCCTCCAGCCTGTCCAGGTCCCTCTTGTTGGCAGCCCTGCCCTCAAGTGTATCAACTGTTTCCCCGAATTGGGTGTCATTTCCAAATTTCATGAGAGTGCACTCTGTCACCTCCTTCAGGTCATTGATAGAGATCTCAAACAGCCTAGATCCCTGCAGTACTCCACTTGTTACTGACCCCCAGGTAGAGTACAACCTATTGACCACTACCCTTTGAATGTGACCAGCTGACCAGGGTTTTTTTAACCATCTAGATGTCCAAGAATTCAGACCCTAATGCCCCAATGAGAATACAGCCATGCTGTGGGAGATCATGTCAAAAGCCTTCCTAAAGTTGAGGTAAATGACATGCAATGCTCTCCCCTCATCCACAAAGCTAGTCATTCTATCAGAGAAGGCAATCAGGTAGGTCAGTGTCCTGGTTTTGGGTGGGATAGAGTTAATTGTCTTCCTAGGAGCTGGTACAGTGCTATGTTTTTGAGTTAGGTATGAGAAGAATGTTGATAATACTGATGTTTTCAGTTGTTGCTAAGTAGTGTTTAGTCTAAAGTCAAGGATTTTTCAGCTTCTCCTGCCCAGCCAGCAAGAAGGCTGGAGGGGCACAAGAAGTTGGGAGGGGACACAGCCAGGGCAGCTGACCCAAAGTGGCCAACAGGGTATTCCATACCATGTGACGTCCCATCTAGTATAGGAACTGGGGGGAATGGGAGTGGGGGGATCGCCACGTGGGGACTAGCTGGGTGTCGATTGGCGGGTAGTGAGCAATTGCACTGCGCATCATTTGTACATTCCAATCCTTTTATTATTACTGTTGTCATTTTATTAGTGTTATCATAATCATTATTAGTTTCTTCTTTTCTGTTCTATTAAACCGTTCTTATCTCAACCCACGAGTTTTACTTCTTTTCCCGATTTTCTCCCCCATCCCACTGGGTGGGAGGGGAGTGAGTGAGCGGCTGCGTGGTGCTTAGTTGCTGGCTGGGGTTAGACCACGACAGTCCTTTTTGGCGCCCAACGTGGCACACGAAGGGTTGAGATAATGACAAACCTAACCAGAGCTTGTAAAAAAGAATTTATTACAAGTATTTATTACATTGGTCTAATAGTCGCTGGTCACTATGTTGATTTATGAGTTCTTATAGTTGTGACGCTTATTTTTAGAATTCTGTTATGTATCACCTCACTTGCTGTATGTAGTCCCTGTGCTGCTGCTTATCATCTGTGGGAGGTGGATTAAGGTTTTCGCTTTGATGTATTGTGTAATACTGGCTAATGGTATGATAAAATTATCGGTTGTGGGATTAATCCGGTGTTTGCACTAAGCATTCTTGTCACCTCTATACTTCGGGAGCCATCTGTAGAAAGTTATTAATAATTACATCTGTGCTGGGTTGACCCTGGCTGGGCACCAGGTGCCCACCAAAGCCACTCTATCAGTCCCCCTCCTCAGCTGGACAGGGGAGAGAAAATATAACAAAAGGCTCGTGGGTCAAGATAAGGACAGTTTAATAAAGTGAAAGCAAAGGTCATGCGTGCGAAAGCAAAGGAAAACAAATGATGTTATTCTCTACTTCTCATCAGCAGGCAATGTCTGGCCACTTCCTGGGAAGCAGGGCTTCAGTACGCGTAGTGGTTGCTCCAGAAGACGAAAACGCCCCCCTTCCGTCTCCCTTTACTTAGCTTTTATAGCTGAGCTGATGTCATATGGTATGGAATATCTGTTTGGTTAGTTTAGGTCAGCTGTCCTGGCTATGTCCCCTCCCAAGATCTTGCCCAGCCCCAGCCTGCCGTTGAGGGGGGCGAAAATGTTGGAGAGACAGCCTTGATGCTGTGCCAGCGCTGCTCAGCAGTAGCCAAAACACTGGGGTGTTATCAACACTTTTCTAGCTACCAATGCAGAGCACAGCTCTACGAGGGCTGCTATGGAGAGAATTAACTCCATCTCAGCCAGACCCAATACAACACCATTCACCCTTCCTCCTCGGAGAGCCAATATATGGGGGAGGCACCTTTATTCCCCAGTGTAGTTACAATGTTGTTTGAGAATTTTGGCATATTTGAATACCATTGGCATGTTGAGACCAGTATGGTCCTATTGCTAGGAACTAGCATGTTCCTGAATGTGGTTCAGGTCTTGTTTAAGGTTAAACAACTATTTAAAAAGATCACCCAGAGATCTGCCCCGAGACTGGATAATTATGAGTGGAAGGGTGTGTGGGGTAGTATGGGCAAATGCCTAGGGTGGTGTTCCAAAAAACCTCCAGTGTTTTGGAACTTCACCCTTGAACAAGTGCAGAATCCTGAAAAAC
The DNA here is from genome assembly GCF_900496995.4 of Aquila chrysaetos chrysaetos. Classification (NCBI taxonomy): domain Eukaryota; kingdom Metazoa; phylum Chordata; class Aves; order Accipitriformes; family Accipitridae; genus Aquila; species Aquila chrysaetos. The sequence goes on along the minus strand of NC_054457.1, from coordinate 4,523,521 downwards.
TAGCAGAACATTTGTAAAAAGTATGCTGTCATCACCCCGGCAATTCCAGGGAGACACAACTCACTGCAATGTGATGGGGCCTGGCCCATGCCTATCGAGCCCTGTTCAACACCACTCAGTACCCTCAAGGGGAAGAGAAGGTCTCTGGATCTAACAACAAGGTGACAGGCACTGTGGCCACTCCAACCCCCGCATCAGTATCACTTGCCCCCATACAGAAGAAGAAATATACAAAAAAATCAGTTCGCTTAGCGAAGGATGGAGATGAACCAGGGTGTATTGGGTCTGGCTGAGATGGAGTTAATTCTTGCCATAGCAGCCCTCGTAGAGCTGTGCTCTGCATCAGTAGCTAGAAAGGTGTTGATAACACACCAGTGTTTTGGCTACTGCTGAGCAGTGCTGGCACAGCATCAAGGCTGTCTCTCCAACATTTTCGCCCCCCTCAATGACAGGCTGGGGCTGGGCAAGATCTTGGGAGGGGACATAGCCAGGACAGCTGACCTAAACTAACCAAACAGATATTCCATACCATATGACATCAGCTCAGCTATAAAAGCTAAGTAAAGGGAGACGGAAGGGGGGCGTTTTTGTCTTCTGGAGCAACCACTACGCGTACTGAAGCCCTGCTTCCCAGGAAGTGGCCAGACATCGCCTGCTGATGGGAAGTAGAGAATAACATCATTTGTTTTCCTTTGCTTTCGCACGCATGACCTTTGCTTTCACTTTATTAAACTGTCCTTATCTTGACCCACGAGCCTTTTGTTATATTTTCTCTCCCCTGTCCAGCTGAGGAGGGGGAGTGATAGAGCGGCTTTGGTGGGCACCTGGCACCCAGCCAGGATCAACCTACCACACAGGGTCATCACGGGAACAGGAGGAAGAGGCAGAACCAGAGGTAATGACCCGATACCTATCCTTGAGTGAGCTGCGGGATATGCAAAAAGATTTCGGCCGTCGTATAGGTGAGCACATTATCACCTGGCTTCTCTGATGCTGGGACAATGGGGCTAGTAGCCTGGAATTAGGAGGTAGGGAAGCCAAGCAGCTGGGATCGCTTGCCAGGGAAGGTGGCATTGACAAGGCAATTGGAAAAGGGGCACCAGCCCTCAGCCTCTGGAGGTGACTCCTGTCAAGTGTGAAGGAAAGGTACCCTTTTAAGGATGATATTGCATGTCAATCAAGCAAGTGGACCACCATGGAGAGAAGTATCCAATACCTGAGGGAATTAGCCGTGCTAGACAGGATTCATTATGACTCAGACAATACACAATCGCCTAAAGATCCAGACGAAGTCCAATGCACATGACCCATGTGGCAGAAGTTTGTACGGAGCGCACCATTGTCCTATGCCAACATACTGGCAGTAATGACCTGGAAAGATGAAGAGGCACCGACAGTGGATGAAGTGGCTTGCCAACTCCGGCAATACGAAGAAAATCTCTCCTCCTCCCTACAAGCCTGCATTTCACCTCTGGAGAAGCTGTCCAAGGATGTCCAGCAAATCAAAGAGGATATGTCCCACTCCCCACCTGTAAGGACTGATGTCTCAGCTATTAGGAGTGAGCGCTCCTCTACCCGAGAGAAAGAATATAAAAGGTACACACCGCAAGGCGCCCTGTGGTTTTACCTATGTGACCATGGAGAGGACATGAGGAAATAGGATGGAAAACCTACCTTGACCCTAGATGCATGGGTACATAAGAAGGGAGGAAAAACCACTACAAAAGGGGATTCTACCAGGAAAAATGCTGCTCCAGTTTCCAAACAGAGTAGAAGGGCTGATCTTACTTCTGATCCTCTTGAAGGGACTTCTGAGTCAATTTCACAAGAAGCGAGTAATGGACACTCTGACCAGAATTAGAGGGGCCCTGCTTCCAGCCAGGTGGAGGAAAGGGATAACCGGGTCTATTGGACTGTATGGATTTGGTGGCCTGGCACATTAGACCCACAGGAGTACAAGGCTCTAGTAGACACCGGCACACAGTGTACTCTAATGCCATCAAGTTATAAAGGGGCAGAACCCATTTGTATTTCTGGTGTGACAGGGGGATCCCAAGAGTTAACTGTATTGGAAGCTGAAGTAAGCCTAACTGGGAATGCATGGCAGAAACACCTTGCCCCATGCATCTTTGGCATAGACTACCTCAGGAGAGGGTATTTTAAGGACCCAAAGGGGTATCAATGGGCTTTTGGTATAGCTGCCTTGGAGATGGAGGGCACTGAACAGCTGTCTACCCTGCCTGGTCTCTCTCAAGACCCTTCGATTGTGGGGTTGCTGAGGGTAGAAGAACAACAAGTGCCAATTGGTACCACAACGGTGCACCGGCGGCAATATCACACCAACCGAGACTCCCTGGTTCCTATCCACAAGTTGATTCGTCAACTGGAGAGCCAAGGAGTCATCAGCAAAACTCTGACACACTTTAACAGCCCCATATGGCCAGTGCAAAAGTCTAATGGAGAGTGGAAACAGTAGACTATCGTGGCCTGAATGAAGTTACGCCACCGCTGAGCGCTGCCGTTCCAGATATGCTAGAACTTCAATACGAACTAGAGTCAAAGGCAGCCAAGTGGTATGCCACAATTAACACTGCTAATGCGTTTTTCTCAATCCCTCTGGCAGCAGAGTGCCAGCCACAATTTGCTTTCACTTGGAGGTGCATACAGTACACCTGGAATCAACTGCCCCAGGGGTGGAAACACAGCCCCACCATTTTCCATGGACTAATCCAGACTGCACTGGAAAAAGGTGAAGCTCCGGAACACCTGCAATACATCGATGACATCATCGTATGGGGCAACACAGCAGAAGAAGTCTTTGAGAAAGGGAAGAAAACAATACAAATCCTTCTGAAAGCTGGTTTTGCCATAAAAGAAAGTAAGGTCAAGGGACCTGCACAGGAGATCCAGTTTTTAGGAATAAAATGGCAAGATGGACGTCGTCAGATCCCAATGGACGTGGTCAACAAAAGAGCAGCTATGTCTCCACCGACTAATAAAAAGGAAACACAGGCCTTCTTAGGTGTTGTGGGATTTTGGAGAATGCATATTCCAAATTACAGTCTGATTGTAAGCCCTCTCTATCAAGTGACCCGGAAGAAGAACAATTTTAGATAGGGCCCTGAGAAACAACAAGCCTTTGACAAATTAAACGGGAGATTGTTCATGCAGTAGCCCTTGGGCCAGTCCGGGCAGGACAAGATGTTAAAAACGTGCTCTGTACTGCAGCTGGAGCAAGCAGTCCTACCTGGAGCCTCTGGCAGAAAGCACCTGGGGAGACCCGAGGCCGACCCCTGGGGTTTTGGAGTCGGGGATATCGAGGATCCGAGACTCGCTATACTCCAACTGAAAAAAGAGATATTGGCAGCATATGAAGGAGTTCGAGCTGCCTCAGAAGTGGTTGGTACTGAAACACAGCTCCTCTTAGCACCCCGACTGCCAGTGCTGGGCTGGATGTTCAAAGGGAGGGTCTCCTCCACACATCATGCAACTGATGCCACGTGGAGTAAGTGGGCCGCACTGATCACACAATGAGCTCGCATAGGAAACCCCACTCACCCAGGAATTGTGGAAGTGATCACGGACTGGCCAGAAGGCAAAGATTTTGGAATGCCGCCAGAGGAGGAGGTGACATGTGCTGAAGAGGCCCCGCTGTATAATAAACTGCCAGAAAATGAGAGGCAATATGCTCTGTTCACTGATGGGTCCTGTTGCATTGTGGGAAAGCATCGGAGGTGGAAGGCTGCTGTATGGAGTCCTACACAACAAGGCGCAGAAACTGCTGAAGGAGAAGGTGAATCAAGTCAGTTTGCAGAGGTGAAAGCCATCCAGCTAGCGTTAGATATTGCCGAAAGAGAAAAGTGGCCAGTGCTCTATCTCTATCCTGACTCATGGATGGTGGCAAATGCCCTGTGGGGGTGGTTACAGCAATGGAAGCATAGCAACTGGCAGCGCAGAGGTAAACACATTTGGGCTGCTGCACTGTGGCAAGATATTGCGTCCTGGCTAGAGAATCTGGTTGTAAAAGTACGTCATGTAGATGCTGATGTACCCAAGAGTCAGGCCACTGAAGAACATCAAAACAACCAGCAGGTGGATCAGGCTGCCAAGATTGAAGTGGCTCAGGTGGATCTGGACTGGCAACATAAGGGTGAGCTATTTATGGCTCTGTGGGCCCATGATACCTCAGGCCATCAGGGAAGAGATGCAACATATAGGTGGGCTCGCGATCGAGGGGTGGACTTGACCATGGACACTATCGCACAGGTTATCCATGAATGTGAAACATGTGCTGAAATTAAGCAAGCCAAACGGTTAAAGCCCCTGTGGTATGGAGGGCGATGGCTGCAATACAAATATGGGGAGGCCTGGCAGATTGACTATATCACACTCCCACAAACTCACCAAGGCAAGCGCCATGTGCTTACAATGGTGGAAGCAACCACTGGAGGGCTGGAAACATATCCCATGCCCCATGCCACTGCCCGGAACACTATCCTGGGCCTTGAAAAGCAGGTCTTGTGGTGACATGGCACCCCAGAAAGAATTGAGTCAGACAACGGGACTCATTTCCGAAACAACCTCCTAGACACCTGGGCCAAAGAGCATGGCATTGAGTGGGTGTATCACATCCCTTATCATGCACCAGCCTCTGGGAAAATCAAATGATACAATGGACTGTTAGAGACTACATTGAGAGCAATGGGGGGTGGAACCTTCAAACATTGGGATACACATTTAGCAAAAGCCACCTGGTTAGTCAACACCAGAGGATCTGCCAATCGGGGTGCCCTGCCCAGTCAGAATTTTTATGTACTGTAGAAGGGGATAAAGTCCCTGTAGTGCACATAAAAAATATGTTAGGGAAGACAGTCTGGGTTACTCCTGCCTCAGGCAAAGGTAAACCCATTCATGGGATTGCTTTTGCTCAAGGGCCTGGGTGCACTTGGTGGGTGATGCAAAAAGATGGGGAAGTCCGATGTGTGCCTCAAGGGGATTTGATTTTAGGTGAGAATAGCCAGAAGTAAACTGTATGATATTAGTTGCTATATAACCCTGCTACTGTATGTTATCATTACTATAATTGTTATATGCTATATCCATAGTACTACAGTAAGAATCACTTAGATCAAGCAAGAATGATCTGTGATAAAACTGAGCGAAGCGCAGTAGTGATGGAACCAGAACTGACTCCAGCATGCAACAATCCAACAGTGCACACCATCCTCCTGCTGCGTCCAATGTCACCTGCTCATCACACCGCACTGAAGCCCAATTCTGCTCTGCTGACTGAGAGGACTTTACACCATCCCTCCTGCCCAGAAAGACTAGCATGACAGCTGGAGCCCAGAGTCGGGAACCAAATGAACTCAATGAACTTTTTATGAACATGACCCATAAACTTAAGGAATTATATCTCTGTATGTGTATACATATATATACATATATCTCAAAGGATGGAAAAGGTGGTGATGATTGACCAGGATGTAACTGAAGGTTGGGAACCGAGCATGACGTCAATGGTATAGAATAAGGGGTGGATACTGTCCTGGTTTCAGCTGGGATAGAGTTAATTGTCTTCCTAGTAGCTGGTACAGTGCTATGTTTTTGAGTCTGGTATGAGAAGAATGTTGATAACACTGATGTTTTCAGTTGTTGCTAAGTAGTGTTTAGTCTAAAGTCAAGGATTTTTCAGCTTCTCCTGCCCAGCCAGCAAGAAGGCTGGAGGGGCACAAGAAGTTGGGAGGGGACACAGCCAGGGCAGCTGACCCAAAGTGGCCAACAGGGTATTCCATACCATGTGACGTCACATCTAGTATATAAACTGAGGGGAGTGGGGCTGGGAGGAATGGCTGCTTGGGAACTAACTGGGCGTCGGTCGGTGGGTGGTGAGCAATTGCATCACTTGTTTTGTATATTCCAATCCTATTATTATTACTATTGTCATTTTAATATTGTATCATTATTAGTTTCTTCCTTTCTGTTCTATTAAACTGTTCTTATCTCAACCCACGAGTTTTACTTCTTTTCCCGATTCTCTCCCCCATCCCACTGGGTGGTGGGGGGAGTGAGCGAGCAACTATGTGGTGCTTAGTTGCTGGCTGGGGTTAAACCATGACAGAGCCCAGGTCATCAACTGTTCTTATGGACATTTGGCAGAGACAGCATGGAATGGGGGAATATTATCTGTGTATATGTTAAGGGATGGGGGATGGTAGTTAATGAGGATGTATAAACCCCGTTTTTGGATGTAAAAATGGTTTAAGTATGTAGTATAAGTTGTAAGTGTTGGTGTATTGGGTCTGGCTGAGATGGAGTTAATTTTCCCCATAGCAGCCCTCGTAGCACTGTGCTCTGCGTCAGTAGCTAGAAAGGTGTTGATAACACACCAATGGTTTGGCTACTGCTGAGCAGTGCTCCCACAGCACCAAGGCTGCTTCTCCAACCCCAACCTCCCCAAAGGCCAGTAGGCTGGGGGGTGGACAAGAGGTTGGGAGGGGGTATCGCCAGGACAGCTGACCCAAACTGACCAAAGAGATATTCCATACCATATGATGTTGTGCTCAGCAATAAAAGCTAAGAGAAAGGAGGGGGGGGGGGCATTTGTTATTATGACATTTGTTTTGCAAAGCAACTGCTATGCGTACTGAGGCCCTACTTCCCAGGAAGTGGCTGGACATTGCCTGCTGATGGGAAACAGAGAATAAATCTTTTTTTTTTCCTTTGCTTCCACGCACGGCCTTTGCTTTTCTTTGTTAAACTGCCTTTATCTTGATCCACAAGTTTTTCATCTGATTTTCTCCTGTCCCTGTCCTGCTGAGGAGGGGAGTGATAGAGCGGCTTGGTGGGCACCTGGTGGCCAGCCAAGGTTAAGCCACCACAGAGCGACAACAATTCGGGCACAGGGACGGGTCAGGTGACAGTGTCGTTGCTGTCCTGCAGGACACCCACCCACACACTCACCTTGAATATAAGCACTAAAGGCGGCTGTAGTGGCAGCACTCGGTGATGAAGGGGGTGCAGTGCGGAGGAAGGGGCTGAAATAACATTCAGATCCTCCTTCCACTGGGGAGCCAAAGCTCATTCAGCAAAGCAGCAGAAACTTTGCTTTTAATATTTCAGTTCATACTGAATATGCTCTAAAGTAGCTACTCAGCCACCACCGGTATTTAATATTTTATACCTTATATGGTATTTAAGGATGAAGAAGGTGGGGTTAATCAACTGAAACGGAGACACTCCCTAACCCCATACAACTGCTGGGGAGGTGGGGTTGCTCAAACTCCTGTGATGTGCCCAGGGATTTTTCCCTAGGAGGTATTCCTGAGAAGATAGTAAAGAAGAGATAGGGAGACTCCTATTGCTCAAAAAACTTCTCTCTCATCCCAGTTTCTCAGACTATAGTTCACTTTATCACTTCGCACTAATTGTACTACAACTACCAGAGAGGTAGGAAATATCCTGCAGTGAACCTGGCCAGAGTTATTTACTGAGCTTCCTGCCAATTGCAGGCAAAATGGCTTTTGGAGTACAGCAAGAAGATTAAAAGATATATATGCCCTTGCTCATGTGGCCCATTCAGTGGCCCACACCAGCAAAGGAGGGATGATTCCAGCTATACGACAGGATTAGTTTGCTCCAAATTTTTCTTATGCATGTATTTTTGTTATTTGTCTATTCTCAACATTATTTTGGAATGGAGTGAGAGCAATGGAATGTTCTAGTGAAGTAACTGAGCTAATGACTACATCGTTAAAATGTTGAATATATCTGAAGATACAGCTAATACTGAGAAAGAAAAATTAAAGAACTTTAAATGTATTAATGAAATGTTTAAGGACTTTCCACATGCAGCTGAAAGAAGCTTTGCCAGAATCTTCCACTGAAGTCTGTCACCCCTTGAAACCAGGAGACTGGGTCTGCATTAAGGTATACCAGTGAAAATATACACTTCAGCTGTGCTGGAAGGGACCTTATCAGGTACTGGTAATTAGTAATACTGCAGTAAAGTGTAAGGGCCTGCTCAACTGGATCCGTGCTTTCCAGTGTGAGAGAGTCGCACCTCCTTCAGACGCGATGCAGAGTTTATTACCTGTCATAGCAGAGCTGAATGATCTGGATGAACTTCCCTTGATCAAATGTCAACAGAAGAACAGACTACAACCCTGCAAATAGTCTTTGATGACCCTACTGATATCACCAGAACCTGTCGATTGTTTTTGGAAATTGTAGCTTTGTTTGCTCTGGGATTTTGCATTTGGGTTTATATTATTACCGGTCACATACTGTGGGAAAATAACGGAAGATTAGCGAGGATTGTAAACACACTCAAGTGACTTGCAGCTGGGGTGTAGAAAAACACATATATCACACTAATCATTGTTTAGTCTTGTGTGTTGGACAAGTAGAACATCTGTGTTTAGATAACATAGGCCTGTGATAGACTCACTTGAGATTCCTGCCCTGCTGTGGTGTGGGAAAGATCAAAGCACAGTGGTAAACTATGGCTGCGTGGATCCTTGAAATACAGGCAAAACCAGCAGGTTCGGTGATCCTCTAGCAAGGACTGAGCTCCGCAGTGCCTGCGTCCCTGCTTGTGTGCCTCTGCCCGGGTGCTGCTTTGGGGATCTCCCATTTGGCGTGGTAACAAAAATAAATTTACTCTGCATTTCATCTGTGGTTTTGTGGTTGTTCCTGCATCCTGCCTGTGCTGGCTCACACATATACTAACATATAAGAATTGTTATATGACAAGACCTTAGGGAATGAAGGATTATGAGGGGTATGTGGCTCTAAGGCCCAGAAGATAACACCTGCTAATTGAACTGGCACTTGTACATTAGGATGGGTTTTTCCCTGGCATCTCAATTCCAGACTGGGAAGATGGGCGCAACTTACCCCAATATACCAAACAAAGTACAAGTGCTCTGTGCAAAATCCACTTGTTATTCAATAAACTGGATTCCATCATTTTGCACAAACATTCCTCCCCGGCTAGGAGTATCAGAATTAGAAAGGGCTATTGCAAATATATCTGCTGTAATAGAAGAGATGGTTAACACTATTTCAGCCTTACAATTAGAGGTAAAACAAGCATCTCGGGTAGTCCTGCAAAACATAATGGCATTAGATTATGTGCTTGTTGCTCAAGGAAGATACATGTGTATTAGTTAACACTACTTGCTGTACATATGCAGACCAAGATCAGAGAATAGAAATGGACATGCATAAAATTCAAGGTAAACTTCAGATATTGCATGCAATACCTGGAGAAAATAAACCCCACACTTTTTGACTGGTGGGGATGGCTTCCAGACATGGAAGGATGGTTAGGAAAAACTGCTTAAGACAGCATTGAAATATATTTTGTTGGGATTATTAACTTTGGTGGTTGTGTATGCATTGGTTCAGCTGATCTTCTGTTGTAGCAAATTGGTATGTAAAAGGATAGAATGAGGCATAACTCAAGCAGAGGCCAGAACAATGATGCTGAATATATTAGAAGATAAGGAAGAAGAAAAGGAAGTGCTTGGACTCATAACTATAAATAATTATAAGATCTAGAGGCAAGAACGGATGATGGGACAGCACAGCCCACGTGGTGATTGATCTTGGGCTCTCAGGAGTTGTGAGCAGGGTGTCTGTGGCCCTCCTACCATACTCTAGATCTTTAAGAGAAAAATGGTGTGAAACTATAACTCTCAAAAAGTCTCATAAGCCTTTGCAGGCCTCAGTAGTTTAAAAAAAAAAAAAGGATTTGCAGCTAATGGTCTTGCTAGTCAGCACAATTTACTTATTTGTAAGAGGATGTACTGTCTAGAGACTCCTTATCTGAAGATACCTGAAAATGGTCTGTTAACAAATGAAGAAGGGAGCAAAGGAAATAACCTGAAGTAAGGCAAAAAAAGTTTTTGGAAACGGAAATAGATAACAAGAAGCATACGGAGGAATTTGAAAGACTTGCAGTGATGAATGTGTGTGCGTAATAACTACTATGAAAGGGGGGAACGAAGGGAAAATTCAAATTGTAACTGCTCAGCAGTGGTAGTTTGTGACCGAGGAATGATCTGGCATGGAGGGCAAGAAGGCCTAACTGCAGAAGAGGTTAAACTGGTTGGAAGCAGGAATGCCAGAGAAAGAACAACTCCCTGTAAGGGAGCAAAGTTTGCTGAAGAGATAACAAATGGTAATTCAGAATCGATGGGCTTTAGATTATGTGTTAGCCACACAAGGAGGAGTTTGTGCTTTAGTTAATGCTAGCTGTTCTTTTTATGTTAAACAAGATCAAAGGATTGAAACAGATATGGAAGAGATAAAAGACTCATATGAAAATATCACATGATATTGGAAAAGAAGCACCCCTCAGTATGTTTGGATGGGTAACCTCATAGTTTCCCAACTTTTCCCTCTGGGTCCAAAAGCTCTTAACTATATTGGTTGTAATTTTACTTGCTTTTACTGTAATTTATATCCTTCTGCATTGCTGTCTTCCTCTGTGTTCTAGATTGTCCTCAAAGATCACCTACTGAGTGACTTAGTCAAATCTGACCCTTGATGGTCAAAAGAAAAGGGGGGGCTGTGAAGAAAAGTACAAACTTAGGCCACTCAATAGGATGAACTTTACCCTAGTTTCGGTGAAGTTTCTATGAACTCGAGGATGGAAGACATTGAAGCATGAAAGCTCAGCTAGTTACAATGACCTTGCCTGATAACAAACCCATGGAAACCTGTTCTGAGCATACAGCAGACAAAGGACAAAAACCAGCCCAGACCACTGTCTCTGATCACACAGCCACGCGGAGGAAACCCCACCGTGCACGTGAACATTAAGGACTGACTGGCCGACTATAGATAAGCCTAGGATTGTAATTGGGCAATAGCCAACTGTATTTGGTCTGGCTGAGATGGAGTTAATTTTCCCCATAGCAGCCCTCGTAGTGCTGTGCTCTGCATCAGTAGCTAGAAGGGTGTTGATAACACACCAGTGTTTTGGCTACTGCTGAGCAGTGCTGGCACAGCATCAAGGCTGTCTCTCCAACATTTTTGCCCCCTCCCTCAACGGCAGGCTGGGGCTGGGCAAGATCTTGGGAGGGGACATAGCCAGGACAGCTGACCTAAACTAACCAAACAGATATTCCATACCATATGACTTCAGCTCAGCTATAAAAGCTAAGTAAAGGGAGACGGAAGGGGGGCGTTTTTGTCTTCTGGAGCAACCACTACACGTACTGAAGCCCTGCTTCCCAGGAAGTGGCCAGACATCGCCTGCTGATGGGAAGTAGAGAATAACATCATTTGTTTTCCTTTGCTGTCGCGCGCGACCTTTGCTTTCACTTTATTAAACTGTCCTTATCTTGACCCACGAGCCTTTTGTTATATTTTCTCCCCCCTGTCCAGCTGAGAAGGGGAAGTGATAGAGCGGCTTTGGTGGGCACCTGGCACCCAGCCAGGGTCAACCCACCACACAACCAATGAAAGCCTTGACTACAGCAACCAAGAAACAGTGGAGCTCAAGATCCTGAGGGGACTGAGGAAGGAAAGTAGCAGAGAATAGACCTTGCATTTCAGGAGAGCAAACTGGCTTATTCAGGGGACTGGTGAGTGGGATCCTGTGGGAAGGCAACTGTGAAGGGCAAAGGAAATCCAGAGAGCTGGCAGGGCTTCAAGGGCAAGCTCCTCCAAGCACAAGAACAGGTTATTCAGATCCTCATGGAAATGAGTAGCTATATCAGGGATCCATCTTGGCTAAGCAGGGAACTCATGACTGAGCTTCATTGCAAAAAGGGATGTATACAGGAGGTAGAAGCAAGGACAAACTACAAAGGCAAAAATATAGAAACATTGCCTGGACGTGCAGGGATAGTGTTAGGAAAGCCAAAGCTCAGCTAGAGTTGAAACTGGCAAGGGATGTCAAGGGTGAAAACAAGAGCATCTACTTCTACATTAATGGGAAAACAATAACCAGGGGAAATTTGGGCTCTCTACTGCATGGGGTAGGAAATTTAACAGTGGAGACACAAATAAGTCTGAGTTACTGTAGTGGTCCTATCTGGAAGACTACTGTACATCAAGGAGTTAATGATCCACATAACAGTTGACCTGACTAGATGCAGACCTGTACTGTGCTGCACATATCACGTGGCTGCAGGATAAACTTAGCCTTGTAATTGTAACTGTATTGGGTTTACGTGGCAAGGTATTGGTAGCGGGGTGGGGGGGCTGCAGGGGTGGCCTCTGTGAGAGGAGACCAGGGGCTGCCCCTGTGCCAGACACAGCCAGTCCCAGCCGGCTCCATAATGGACCCCCTGCTGGCCAAAGCTGAGTCAATCAGCAAAGCTGGTAACACCTCTGTGAAAACATATTTAAGAAAGGGTAAAATGCTACGTGGCAGTGAGAGAGAGGAGAGAGGAAAAAGTGTGAGTCACCAAGGTTGGTTAAAAAGGAGGGGGGGGAGGTGTTCCAAGACCCGGTGCAGATATTCCCCTGCAGCCTGTGGACAGGACCACGGTGGAGCAGTTCTCAAAGGACTGTAGCCTGTGGGAAGGACCCACACTGGAGCAGGGGAAAAGTGAGGATGAAGGAGTGGCAGAGAGGAACTGTTATGGACTGACCACAACTCTCCATTCCCCATCCCCCCTGCGCTATTGGCAGGGGGAGGAGGTTGAAAAGCAGGAATGAAGGAGTGAAATTTAGCCTGGGAAGAAGAGGGGGTGGGGGGAAGGTGTTTTAGTTTTTGTCTTTGTTTCTCACTATCCAAATCTGTTTTCATTGGCAATAAATTATTTTCCCCAGGTCAAATTTGTTTTGCCCGTGACGGTAACTGGTAAGTGATCTCCCTGTCTTTATCTCGCCCCATGAGTTTTTTCATCATAATTTCTCCCCCGTCTGGTTGAGGAAGGGGAGTGAGAGAGTAGATGGGTGGGCATCTGGCAGCTGGCCAAGGTCAACCCACCAGAGTAACAGAGAAGTCTGTAGGCAGCTAGTGGCATGTCCTTGTCATTATCTTGAAGTGAAGCATCCTTTTGCTGGATAAGCAAAGCGCAGTAGTGATCGAACCAGGACTGACTTCAGCTTGCAACAATCCAACACTACACACCATCCTCCCGCTGCACCCAATGTCTCCCGCCCGCCACACCACACCAATGCCCAATCCTGCTCTGCTGACTGAGCAGACTTTGTACCATCCCTCTTGCCTAGAAAGACTGTTATGACAGATGGAGCCCAAAGTCATGGACTGAATGAACTCAACAGACATTTGATAGAGATGGCCCATAGACTGCAGGAATGATATCTGTGTGTATATATTAAAAGACAGGAAAAGTGGTGGTGATTAACGGGAAATATATCGGGAAGTGTAGGATCTGGGCATGATGTAAATGGTATAGAATAAGGGGTGGATATTGTCCTGCTTTCAGCTGGGATAGAGTTAATTTTCTTCTTAGAAGCTGGTACAGTGTGTTTTGGATTTAGTGTGAGAATAATGTTGATAACACACTGATTTTTTTAGTTGTTGCTAAGTAGTGCTTATCCTAAGTCAAGGATTTTTCAGTTTCCCATGCTCTGCCAGCGAGGAGGTGCACAAGAAGCTGGGAGGGAGCAAAGCCAGGACAGCTGACCCGAACTAGCCAAAGGGATATTCCATACCATAGAACGTCATGCTCAGTATATAAACTGGGGGAAGTTGGCTGGGAGGGGCGGATCGATGCTCGGGCATCGGTCAGCGGGTGGTGAGCAATTGCATTGTGCATCACTTGTCTTTCCTTGGGTCTAATTTCCCTGTTTGGTGGGGGTTCTTTGTTATATTCCTTTTCATTACAATTATTATTATTATTATTATTGTTAGTGTTATATTTTATTTACTTTAGTTATTAAATTGTTCTTATCTCAACCCACGAGGGTTAAACCTGGGGTTAAACCATGACACCTGTTAATGTTTAAGAGGCATTTGGACAATGCCCTTAATATGCTTTAAGTTTTGGTCAGCCCTGAAGTGGTCAGGTAGTTGGACTAGATGATCGTTATAGGTCCCTTCCAACTGGAATTATTCTATTCTGTTCTGTTCTATTCTATTCTATTCTATAGATGGATTAATTTTAAGTTTGTCCTATAGTTGTAATTGTGGTGTAGCTGCATATCAGGGCTGTGTCTGTGTGCACACCTAGTGCGCTTAAGTCATTAGTTCCCTGGATGGTCCAGGAACTCCCTAGCTAGATTCTGCATATATGAGGTAATGTACTGATTTGACACAATAAACCAGCTTGAGGTGAGGTGATTGACTGAACTCCTAGCCACCTTCAGGACAAAGTATCTGACTAATTGGTGCAAGAGTTCTCCAGATGGGAATTTCAGACTGTCCTGAACACTCCCCCAGGCAGCTCCTGCTGTGCCTAGACCAATTTGTATGTTCGTATGTGCTGATTAACATCCTGGGTAGAGGATCTGGCCATCCCAGAGGCTCCACAATTGGTTCCTGCTGCAAAATTGATCAAAGTGTACATAATATTTTCAAATAATCAGTATAAACTGTTCTTGCAGATGCAGAAATGGTCACCAAGGTCAGTCTTTTGTACATAGTTAAGATAGTTAGGATATGTTTTGTATGTAGTTTAAGATAATCAGTAGCAATGGATCATGCACATGATGGTGTGGTCACACAAAATCACAGGCCAGCTGGATTATAAAAATCCAGCCGAAGACACCATTCTAAGGACCCTTGCAATGGAGATTCCCATCGCCATCTAGAGAGCAATCAGCCATCCTGTTTGAGATAATTGATTCCCCATGCATGTGTTACCTTCTGCAAAGATCTCAATAAATTAGGGATTTGGTGATTATTTTTTTTTAACATTGTGTGAATGTTTGTGCAAAACTTCTATAGGCCTTAATGGATTTCAGCTCAACCCCAAGACATGTCCTTTGGAGGGGGAATGACTTGTTTACTGGGTCTGGCTGGGATGGAGTTGATTATCTTCACAGAAATCTGTATGGTGCTATGTTCTGGATTTGTGACCAAGACAGTGTTGATAACACACCAATGTTTTAGCTGTTGCTGAACAGTGCTTACACAGTGTCAAGGCTTTCCCCGTTTCTCATTCTGCCCCCTCAGTGAGTAGGTGAGGGAGGACAAGAGGCTGGGAGGGAAAGCAGCTGGGACAGCTGACCTGAACTGACCAATAGGATATTCCATACCATATGATGTCGTGCTCAGCAATAAAACGGGGGGGGGGGGGGAGGAGGAGGAGGGGCAAGTTTTGCAGGGGTTGCCGTTGGCTGGGATTGGCTAGACATTGGTTGGCTAGTGGTGAGCAATTGCTTTTGCATTGCTTGTTTTTCTTTGGTTTGGTTTGGTTTTCCTTTTACTTATTAAACTGTCTTTATCTCAACCCATGAGTTTTCTCACTTTTGACCTTCCAGTTCTCTCCCCCATCCAGCTGCAGGGGAGTGAACAAGTGGCTGTGTAGTGCTTAGCCGCCTACCAGGGTTAACTCACAGCAACTTGATAGAAGTCAAATCCCACAGACTACCTGTGACGGTCTGACAAATTATAGTCAGTCTCAAACATTCGTTAAAGAACTTTGGTGGAGAAAATGGCCTCTGTAAAAACGCTGGAGTTTTGTGAACAGGACAATGTGGCCGGAGGAGGAGGCCCCACGGAGGATGGGACTGTGCTTCTATCTTAAGCGGTCATGCCAGCAGGGAAAAAGAGGCAACTCTGCAATGAACCCCCCCCGCAAAGCTCTCCGACCGATTCCAGAGAACCCCGGGAATGGGAACTGCGCATGTCGAGAACATCGACTAACACACTATAAAAGAAGGGAGAACGAGTTCTCAGCGCGCGCCCTCCGGAACTGGATCTCTACGCTGGCTGGACCAACACTGGACCCAGGACTGGTGAAACCCTTTTCTTCTTTCTCTCTTTCTTTCTCTCTTTCTTTCTCTCTTTCTTTCTCTCCCTCTTTTCCTTCTCTCTTTTCCACAGTCCCTACACCTCATCCTTTTAAACATAAACCGTTGACCAAGTCTGAGACTAGGAGTGGATCTAGCCGCCCCTGGGCTCCTCTTTGAGAAGGAGTCCAGAAAGAAAAGGGGTCTGCTCTGAACCTCGTGACTCAACGGGAGGGCTCTCCTTCTGACACAGTTTCATGTTCCTTTTTCCGTTTCTTTTTCTACACCTCCCTTCTCTTTTCAAACAGCGGCTTAATGACATGTTGCAAGGTTCATATTGATAAGTTCACTTGTACTTGGGCAAGGTTAGCTAGGTTGAATAAATGTTGATTGTTGTTTGAACTCCCCTGGTGTCGTTTCACCTTAATTCTGACAAAGGAAATCCACGAACCTGAGTCACTCCAACTTTGGGACGTGACACTACCATAATCAGAGGAGAGGGATTTATAAAGGCATGAATCCTGGATTGCCCTTTAAATTTACATTCATGTCTTTAAGTACTGTTTAGACAACATACACATAGTTCCTTTCAACTGGAGTCCAGGAGCAATGCCCTCTCCTTTGTAACTCTTTGTTGCACTTCCATCAATGTGCAAATAAATCTTCATTAATACTGACTGGCATTTCATAGATTTAGAGAGGAGCTGCTTTGAAAAAAATTACACTACTGGGTTGTTAAAGCCCTTGAAAATTTCACCCCTTCCACTCAAGCACAAAGGAACCCCAAAGCTCATTGAAACGATTGGAAAACTGCTGGGATATTGTGGGGGGAGCGGGGGGAATTGGATCTAGTCCACAAAGAGAAACCCTTACAAATGTAGTTGAAAAATTCATTATTTATGTTTTCAGTAGGCTGTCTTGCAAGCCCATTTGATTTGGGAGCATGGTGGCTTTCATTTCTGCTCCTAGATTCCACTTTCCCATGAATGACTACACTTCTCCTGCTACCTCTACCCTTTCTGCCCCATACTGTCGTGTTTTCCAAACAGGACTGGTGCAGTAATTTCTTTCATTCATAAAGCCAGTCTTTTCATCACAGAAGGCAATCAGGTTGATTAAGCATGATGGCCTCTTGGTAAATCCATGCTGGTTATTCCCAATTACCACCACCTGACTCACGTGCCTGGAAATGTGTTCCAAGAGGACATGTTTCATTATTTTCTCAGGGACTGAACTGAGGCTGGCTGACCTATAGTTCCCCAGATGTTCCTTTTTGAAGATGGGTAAAACATCTGCCTTTCTCCAGTCATTGGGAACTTTCCCCAGTCTCCACAACATTGTTGTGATGATCAAGAGCAGCTTTGAAATCAGTCTTCCTTGCTCCAGACTTCCCCTCTGGTCTTAGGGGCCTGGAATTCCTGAAGAGCAGTCCTGTTAAGGGATGTTATAAGCAGCCACCACTTCCAGATGATCCAGAGCCTGGAGATTCCTCCTGCCTGACCGCTGAAGCCTAGCCTGGAGACCTGGGAGTCTCTGTCCCAGGTTGATGGACACAGCTGCTGCTTTTCCATTTGTAGGTTCAACCAGTAGCAAAGCTGAGCATGTATCCCAGACACACACACACACGCGCGCGCGCGCACATACACACTGTAGTGTGTTAGTGTATTGATCCTGACTGGGAGACCGTTTTACATTTAGGAGTTAGTGATCCACGTAACAGTTAACCTGAGCAGGCACAGGCCTATGCTGCACTGTGCTGTACTTAAAGCTTGACTTTCAGGCCCGTGTTGTGCTGCACAAATCCCTTGGCCACAGGATGAGCTCATCCAGCTCATTGTAACAGAGGAGCCTTGATATCAACGATTATATCATCTGCGTGGTCTTCCCTTTATCTAAAAGCGCAGCAAGAAGTTCTCATGAGAATAACCTTTAGGAATAGAGCTGTTTTCTTGCAAGGAAATTATATATTAGCTTGAATAACCAAAAGGGAGAGCTTCTCTCCACAGACAGGATCTGCTCTGCTCTGTGCAGAAAAATCCATCTTGGCTCCATCCGATGCTGCACAAATGCGGGGTACCCAGCATCTGAAGGGATGTAAGATTTACTCACTATCTATATTCCTCTTCTTAGTCTGTCTTATTAAAGCAGTTATCTTATTGAGCCATTTGTTGTTGGGCCTTCCTTACTGAGATCCAGAAAGAGCCCTGCACGGTCTCTCTCTCTCTTCTCCCCGCTCCCACCCTGGTGCAGAACAGTTAGCCTTGGCTGGCAGCCAAGGGCCCACACAGCTGCTCACTCACTCCCTCCCACTCAGCAGGACAGGGGGAGAAAATAGGAAGAACAGGAATGAGAAAGCTGATGGGTTGACATAAAGACAGTGAGATCGCTTACCAATTACTGTTGTGGACAAAACAGACTCCTAATTGGGGAATTTAAATTAATTTATTGCAATTAATATAAATATTTGAGTACTGATTTGAATATTGGGAAACAAAAAGGTAAACATTAAAGCACATAGGGAAAACACCTGTCCTGGTTTCAGCTGGGATAGAGTTGACTCTCTTCGAGTAGCTGGTACAGTGCTATGTTTTGAGTTCAGTATGCAAAGAATGTTGATAACACTGATGTTTTCAGTTGTTGCTAAGTAGTGTTTAGACTAATGTCAAGGATTTTTCAGCTTCTCATGCCCAGCCAGCGAGAAAGCTGGAGGGGCACAAGAAGTTGGCACAGGACACAGCCAGGGCAGCTGACCCAAAGTGGCCAACAGGGTATTCCATACCATGTGACGTCCCATCTAGTTTAGGAACTGGGAAGTGGGGGCGGGGAATCGCCGCTCAGGGACTAGCTGGGTGTCGATCGGCGGGTGGTGAGCAATTGCACTGCGCATCATTTGTGCATTCCAATCCTTTTATTATTACTGTTGTCATTTTATTAGTGTTATCATTATCATTATTAGTTTTCTTTCTTTTCTGTTCTATTAAACCGTTCTTATCCTCAACCCACGAGTTTTACTTCTTTTCCCGATTTTCTCCCCCATCCCACTGGGTGGGGGGGGGAGTGAGTGAGCGGCTGCATGGTGCTTAGTTGCTGGCTGGGGTTAAACCATGACAATTCCATTTTCCCAGGATCAACTTCACTCCTTCACTCCAGACTCCTATCCCCCCCACTACCGTGGTTAGTACCACAGGTTATACTCAGTCCCTTCAGCAAGGCAATGAGCAGTGCTGGGAGGGGGTGGGTGTTACGGTTAGTACATAGTGGTTTCTCTCTGCTGCTCCTTCTTTCTCACACCTTTCCTCTGCTCCCGCGTGAGTTTTCCAAGGCTGCAGTCCTAACAGGAATATCTGTTTCTGGCGTGGGTCCTCCATGGGCTTCAGGGAATATCTGCTCCACCATGGAGCACCTCCTCCTCTGACCCTGGTGTTCCTTCCGCTGTTTCCCGCTCTTTTTTGTTCCCTCCTCCTCTCTCCGTCCAGCATTTTCTACACTTTCTTAACTATGTTTTCACAGAGGTGCCACAAACTTTGCCGATTGACTCAGCTTTGTCCTGCAGTGGATCCATTGACGAGCTGGCTGGAACCAGCTGTGTCTGGCACAGGGCAGTCCCTTACTTCTTCCTACAGAAGCCACCCCTGCAGTCCACCCTCCACTACCAAAACTTTGTCACGTACTCCCAGTACACACACACAAAGGACACTGACATGGCTGGCTGCACAGACTGCCACAGACAAGGTGCTATATCTTCAACAGCACCTACATATATGATGCACATAAAATGTAAGTATAGACACCCAAGTCCCCTTCCTTCTCTCCATCTGGTAGAGATTGAAGTTCACTAGTGAAAACACATATACCCCCACTCTCAATGTTCATAAGCACATGCATATTCACAGCTACCTCAAGTACCAGCATAGCCCCTCTCTCCATATGATATCCCTGCCTGGATCCTGAGCCCTCTTACCTACTCCATGTATCTCCTACTCTCTGCCTAGTCCAGCTTGGTGCTCACCAGCAAACAGATGCACACACTCATCTCACAGGCACTCCACACTTGCAATTCCCCCCCCAAATACCAGCACAGACCCTCTGCCCATCTAATATCCCTGCCCGGACCTGGGGCCTCCTACTTGCTTGCTAGTCCAGCTTGACATTTGCTAGCAAATTACACACACCCCCACACCAGTTTTGGGGAAGATATAAACACTCCAGTCCCACCCCCCTCCCAGCAGCTGGCACCCAGTCATGTGCATGATCCATTGCTACTGATTATCTTAAACTACATACAAAACATATCCTAACTATCTTAACTATGTACAAAAGACTGACCTTGGTGACCATTTCTGCATCTGCAAGAACAGTTTATACTGATTATTTGAAAATATTATGTACACTTTGATCAATTTTGCAGCAGGAACCAATTGTGGAGCCTCTGGGATGGCCAGATCCTCTACCCAGGATGTTAATCAGCACATACGAACATACAAATTGGTCTAGGCACAGCAGGAGCTGCCTGGGGGAGTGTTCAGGACAGTCTGAAATTCCCATCTGGAGAACTCTTGCACCAATTAGTCAGATACTTTGTCCTGAAGGTGGCTAGGAGTTCAGTCAATCACCTCACCTCAAGCTGGTTTATTGTGTCAAATCAGTACATTACCTCATATATGCAGAATCTAGCTAGGGAGTTCCTGGACCATCCAGGGAACTAATGACTTAAGCGCACTAGGTGTGCACACAGACACAGCCCTGATATGCAGCTACACCACAATTACAACTATAGGACAAACTTAAAATTAATCCATCTATAGAATAGAATAGAATAGAACAGAACAGAATAGAATAATTCCAGTTGGAAGGGACCTATAACGATCATCTAGTCCAACTACCTGACCACTTCAGGGCTGACCAAAACTTAAAGCATATTAAGGGCATTGTCCAAATGCCTCTTAAACATTAACAGGTGTCATGGTTTAACCCCAGGTTTAACCCTCGTGGGTTGAGATAAGAACAATTTAATAACTAAAGTAAAATAAAATATAACACTAACAATAATAATAATAATAATAATTGTAATGAAAAGGAATATAACAAAGAACCCCCACCAAACAGGGAAATTAGACCCAAGGAAAGACAAGTGATGCACAATGCAATTGCTCACCACCCGCTGACCGATGCCCGAGCATCGATCCGCCCCTCCCAGCCAACTTCCCCCAGTTTATATACTGAGCATGACGTTCTATGGTATGGAATATCCCTTTGGCTAGTTCGGGTCAGCTGTCCTGGCTTTGCTCCCTCCCAGCTTCTTGTGCACCTCCTCGCTGGCAGAGCATGGGAAACTGAAAAATCCTTGACTTAGGATAAGCACTACTTAGCAACAACTAAAAAAATCAGTGTGTTATCAACATTATTCTCACACTAAATCCAAAACACACTGTACCAGCTTCTAAGAAGAAATTAACTCTATCCCAGCTGAAAGCAGGACAATATCCACCCCTTATTCTATACCATTTACATCATGCCCAGATTCCTACACTTCCCGATATATTTCCCGTTAATCACCACCACTTTCCTGTCTTTTAATATATACACACAGATATCATTCCTGCAGTCTATGGGCCATCTCTATCAAATGTCTGTTGAGTTCATTCAGTCCATGACTTTGGGCTCCATCTGTCATAACAGTCTTTCTAGGCAAGAGGGATGGTACAAAGTCTGCTCAGTCAGCAGAGCAGGATTGGGCATTGGTGTGGTGTGGCGGGCGGGAGACATTGGGTTGCAGCGGGAGGATGGTGTGTAGTGTTGGATTGTTGCAAGCTGAAGTCAGTCCTGGTTCGATCACTACTGCGCTTTGCTTATCCAGCAAAAGGATGCTTCACTTCAAGATAATGACAAGGACATGCCACTAGCTGCCTACAGACTTCTCTGTTACTCTGGTGGGTTGACCTTGGCCAGCTGCCAGATGCCCACCCATCTACTCTCTCACTCCCCTTCCTCAACCAGACGGGGGAGAAATTATGATGAAAAAACTCATGGGGCGAGATAAAGACAGGGAGATCACTTACCAGTTTACCGTCACGGGCAAAACAAATTTGACCTGGGGAAAATAATTTATTGCCAATGAAAACAGATTTGGATAGTGAGAAACAAAGACAAAAACTAAAACACCTTCCCCCCACCCCCTCTTCTTCCAGGCTAAATTTCACTCCTTCATTCCTGCTTTTCAACCTCCTCCCCCTGCCAATAGCGCAGGGGGGATGGGGAATGGAGAGTTGTGGTCAGTCCATAACAGTTCCTCTCTGCCACTCCTTCATCCTCACTTTTCCCCTGCTCCAGTGTGGGTCCTTCCCACAGGCTACAGTCCTTTGAGAACTGCTCCACCGTGGTCCTGTCCACAGGCTGCAGGGGAATATCTGCACCGGGTCTTGGAACACCTCCCCCCCCTCCTTTTTAACCAACCTTGGTGACTCACACTTTTTCCTCTCTCCTCTCTCTCACTGCCACGTAGCATTTTACCCTTTCTTAAATATGTTTTCACAGAGGTGTTACCAGCTTTGCTGATTGACTCAGCTTTGGCCAGCAGGGGGTCCATTATGGAGCCGGCTGGGACTGGCTGTGTCTGGCACAGGGGCAGCCCCTGGTCTCCTCTCACAGAGGCCACCCCTGCAGCCCCCCCACCCCGCTACCAATACCTTGCCACGTAAACCCAATACAGTTTACAATTACAAGGCTAAGTTTATCCTGCAGCCACGTGATATGTGCAGCACAGTACAGGTCTGCATCTAGTCAGGTCAACTGTTATGTGGATCATTAACTCCTTGATGTACAGTAGTCTTCCAGATAGGACCACTACAGTAACTCAGACTTATTTGTGTCTCCACTGTTAAATTTCCTACCCCATGCAGTAGAGAGCCCACAATTTCCCCTGGTTATTGTTTTCCCATTAATGTAGAAGTAGATGCTCTTGTTTTCACCCTTGACATCCCTTGCCAGTTTCAACTCTAGCTGAGCTTTGGCTTTCCTAACACTATCCCTGCACGTCCAGGCAATGTTTCTATATTTTGCCTTTGTAGTTTGTCCTTGCTTCTACCTCCTGTATACATCCCTTTTGCAATGAAGCTCAGTCATGAGTTCCCTGCTTAGCCAAGATGGATCCCTGATATAGCTACTCATTCCATGAGGATCTGAATAACCTGTTCTTGTGCTTGGAGGAGCTTGCCCTTGAAGCCCTGCCAGCTCTCTGGATTTCCTTTGCCCTTCACAGTTTGCCTTCCCACAGGATCCCACTCACCAGTCCCCTGAATAAGCCAGTTTGCTCTCCTGAAATGCAAGGTCTATTCTCTGCTACTTTCCTTCCTCAGTCCCCTCAGGATCTTGAGCTCCACTGTTTCTTGGTTGCTGTAGTCAAGGCTTTCATTGGTTGTGTGGTGGGTTGACCCTGGCTGGGTGCCAGGTGCCCACCAAAGCCGCTCTATCACTTCCCCTTCTCAGCTGGACAGGGGGGAGAAAATATAACAAAAGGCTCGTGGGTCAAGATAAGGACAGTTTAATAAAGTGAAAGCAAAGGTCGCGCGCGACAGCAAAGGAAAACAAATGATGTTATTCTCTACTTCCCATCAGCAGGCGATGTCTGGCCACTTCCTGGGAAGCAGGGCTTCAGTACGTGTAGTGGTTGCTCCAGAAGACAAAAACGCCCCCCCCTTCCGTCTCCCTTTACTTAGCTTTTATAGCTGAGCTGAAGTCATATGGTATGGAATATCTGTTTGGTTAGTTTAGGTCAGCTGTCCTGGCTATGTCCCCTCCCAAGATCTTGCCCAGCCCAGCCTGCCGTTGAGGGAGGGGGCAAAAATGTTGGAGAGACAGCCTTGATGCTGTGCCAGCACTGCTCAGCAGTAGCCAAAACACTGGTGTGTTATCAACACCTTTCTAGCTACCGATGCAGAGCACAGCACTACGAGGGCTGCTATGGGGAGAATTAACTCCATCTCAGCCAGACCCAATACAATCTCCACCCCTTATTCCATACCATTTGCGTCATGCTCAGGTCCCACATAATTTCATACAGATGTCTTCTAACCATGCCATTGTATTTAATTATCATTACTGAAATCCCTTCTTACCAACACTTAGAACTGTAACTACATACTTAAACCACTTTTATACCCAACATACAGATTTATACATTCTTATTAATTACTATCCCCTGTCATTTAACAGATAGATATTCCATGGGCTTCTTCCACTCCTCCAGATGTTCACACACAGGTTATGACTTGGGCCCATCCGTCAAGATGAGTGGTCAGGACAGGAGAAGCAGTATGTTCGATCGTTTGAGCACCAACACCGGCTTGGTTTGGGTCATCGATGCACTTTGGTTCCTTGCGAAGTTCACTCCTCTGCAGTTCAGGTCATTCCTGCTACGTTACTTCCTACAACATACAACTCACATCACAGATTATTTTTCCCCCAAGGTTAAATGTCCTTGAGGCACACACTGGGTCTCCCCATCCTTCTGCATTACCCACCAAGTACACCAGGTCCCTGAGCAAAGTACAATCCCACGAATGGGTTTGCCTTTTCCTATGGGAGGAGAAATCCACACTGCCTTCCCCAGCCACTTCCCCATGTGCACTACGGGGACCTTATCTCCTCCCACAGTATGTAGGGGTTTTGTTTCGGCAGGACCAGGACGGTTAGCAGATCCTCTGGTGTTAACCAGCCAGGTGGCTTCTGCTAAATTTGTATCCCAATGCTTCCATGTCCCATTGCCTAGCGCTCTCAACATAGTCTTCAACAGTCCATTTATCTCTTCAATTTTTCCAGATGCTTGAGGGTGATAGGGGAGGTAGTACACCCACTCGATGCCATGTTTCTTTGCCCAGGAGCTTATGAGGTTATTTTCGGAAATGAGTCCCATTGTCTGATTCAATTCTTTCTGGGGTACCATGTTGCATATAAATTTGCCTTTCGAGGCCTAAGATAGTGTTTTGGGCAGTGGCATGGTTTTATAGGATATGTTTCTAGCCAGCCAGTAGTTGCTTCCACCATCGTGAGTATGTAGCACTTGCCTTGGCGTGTTCGTGGCAGTGGTCCGATGTAGTCAATTTGCCAGGCCTCGCCATATCGACAAACCCAGCCAGCACCCTCTGTTCCAGGGAGACTTTACTCTGGTGGCTCGTTTGATTGCAGCACATGTTTCACATTCATGAGTGACCTGTGTGATGGCCTCCATGGTCAGGTCCACCCCTCGATCACGAGCCCATCTATATGTTGCATCTCTCCCTAGATGTCCCGATGTCTCATGGGCCCATCGAGCTACAAACAGCTCACCCTTACGCTCCCAGTCCTGGTCCACCTGAGCTACTTCTATTTTGGCAGCCTTGTCTACCTGTTCATTATTTCGATGTTCTTCAGTGGCACGGCTTTTGGGCATGTGAGCATCTACATGACGTACCTTTGGAGTCATGTGTTCTACACGGGCAGCAATGTCCTGCCACAATGCAGCTGCCCAGATGGGTTACCCCTGCATTGCCAATTGGTCTTCTTCCACTGCTGTAGCCACCCCCATAGGGCATTAGCCACCATCCAGGAGTCGGTATAGAGGTAGAGTACCGGCCACTTTTCTCGTTCAGCAATGTCTAGGGTTAGTTGGATTGGCTTTCACTTCTGCAAACTGACTTGACTCGCCTTCTCCTTCAGTGGCCTCAACGACTTGTCGTGTGGGACTCCACACAGCAGCTTTCCACTTCCGATGGTTCCCTACCACACGACAGGATCCATCAGTAAACAAAGCATAACGCCTTTCGTCTTCTGATAACTCATTATATGGTGGTGCCTCTTGGGCACGAGCCACCTCCTCAGGCGATGCTCCAAAATCTCTGCCTTCTGACTGGTCCATGATCTCTTCCAGAATTCCTGGGTGGTTAGATTTCCCCAGTCGAGCTCGTTGCGTGATCAATGCTATCCACTTACTCCATGTAGCGCTGGTTGCATGATGTGTAGAGGGGATATTTCCTTTGAACATCCAGTGTAGCACGGGCAGTCGTGGTGCCAAGAGGAGATATGCTTCTGTATCAACAACTTCTGAAGCAGCTCGAACCCCCTCATATGCTGCTAGTATCTCTTTTTCAGTCGGGGTGTAGTGGGCTTCTGATCCTCGGTACCCCCGGCTCCAAAACCCTAATGGTCGACCTCGGGTTTCTCCTGGTGTTTTCTGCCAGAGGCTCCAGGTGAGACCATGCTCCCCAGCTGCAGTGTAGAGTACATTTTGTACATCTGGTCCTGTCCGGACAGGCCCAAGAGCTACTGCACGAGCTATTTCCTGTCTGATATGCTCAAAGGCTTGTTGTTGTTCAGGGCCCCATTCAAAATAGTTCTTTTTCCGGGTTACTCGATAGAGAGGGCTCACAAGCTGACTATAACCTGGAATATGCATTCTCCAGAACCCCACAAGGCCTAGGAAAGCTTGTGTTTCTTTCTTGTTAGCTGGTGGAGACATAGTTGCTATCTTGTTAACCACATTCATAGGGACATGCCATTTTATTCCCAAGATCTTGATGCAGAGGCTGACACTAGGCCTAGTAGATGCAGAAATAGAACATATGCTTTGACTCAGTGTATTGTCAGATAAAGGACTTTGGAATTTGTTAGAAGATTAACAACTGTCTTCATAAGTTGATTTACGTAGACAAGCCAAGGGCATAAGCCTGTGTATGTAATGATATGTCTTGTTTGTGGAGGTATCCTGTGTGATAAGGGGAGATGTTCTGTCTTTTGTGATGTCTGAGCTAAAGTTAGGAGATAAGCAGAGAAGTTGTTTGTGAGGCCCAGAAGAGGAGCGTACTGCGCAAACTCATACAACAAGGGTCAAACAGTGGACAAGTGAGGAAGACTATGGACGACCACCAGAGGACTCCGGACGACCACCAGAGACCTCCAGTGCGCTTGCGTAAAGGACATTTACATATGCTAATAGCTTTTCGGATAACTAATGACTATGCATAACATTTCTCGGAAATCTAGTGAATATGTATGTAAGGCATGTATTTAACCCATACAGTTAAGCTCGTGGTTAAGCATGTTTGGAGGAGCGATCCCCCGTGCTTCCAGCGCTGCAATAAAGAATACTGAACTCCATCACCGAATGCTCAATTTGTGAAACAATCTGGCACCCCAGATGGGACCCGCTCTGCTCGGCTGCAGGACCCGCTGAGAACAGGACTCCCTAGGGTACCCCTGAGATTTTCCCGGAGGGACTCCTCGCCTCACTCGGATCACTGCGGGAGCAGACAAGGACACCATCTAAAGGAGTGTGAGGTATTCTTTATTTTGTATCTTTGGGTTTGGGACCGGTCATTTGTAAAGCTATCCATAAGTCATAAAACTAACTTATGCAGGACAGCGTATGCCAGGTAGCCGATGCTCTTGGTATGCATTTAGGTTTGATACGTGTTTGGGCACTTTTGTTGTGCACTTTGTGCAGCTTTAGGTTTGGTTTGGTGCCCACTCATGTACTTTTGGTTTTGATCTTTCGGCTAACTGAATGTGGTAAACAACCATCGGAATTGGATTATGGATACCGTTTGTGAGTTCTGAGTTAAAACTGTGTCGAAACGGTAAATTGAATGATTGAGTGAGTGAGAAGCAGCTGCAGGGAGTGTGTGAAATTCCGATCCGCTAAGGCAGTGGGCCTTCTTACTAAAGGATTTTCAATATTCGTTTAGCCCTAGAGAGGTTTTCCTTTTAGTGGGGAATTATGTATAGTTTATTTGGAATCACTGCTCCCAAGGTACATGTTCCCACCCATCTCTAGGTAACATTTCCGAGCAGTGTCGTTGCATAGCCAGTACCACCCTCTCCCTTCCGCACTGGCCATGCTGTATTTAACAGAGATTGAAGTCCCAATGTCTATTGTCTTATTTACAAACGGTATGGATTCCCCACATAGTTCCACCAATACAGTCAATCTTCCTGTCCCTTAGGGGGATTACATCTCCGTATGCATGTACAGTAAGGTTCCAGTGTCCAGGGCTAGTTATTTCTAACTTCCAGATCTCATCATTGTTAGTATTCCATGAAGTATTTTCCCAAAGACTCGCCCAGAATGATCCTTTGGTACCGGAATACCAATTAAAGGGAGTCCTTTTCCTCGTATTCTGGTAAGTGAGTACATACCCAACCAGATTTTTGTTCAGAATCCTAGAGATATTCGGGGTTAAAGCGAATGTGTATTGAATACCATCCTCAATTTGAGCCAAGTAATTGCCTCCATTACCATCATGATTTGGAGAACCGCAGAGTTGTGGGCCCTGTAGGGACGACCGTCCATGGTTTCTCGGGTGCTTTCTTCACTCTCGAATAGTGGATCCAGGCAGGCTGTTCTTTGATCCTGATAGCAGTGAAATTCGTCAGTAAGACTTGATAAGGTCCTTCCCACTTCTCCTCCAAGGGTTGTCCTGAAAAAGTCTTTATATACACATAATCACACTGGTTTAAAGGAATGAATGTGTTGATCTAATCCTCTAGCTCTAGCTCCTAAAACTTGCTTGTTTATTTTCTCTAGCTGCTTTTGAGGGAGATCATATAATTATATATATATATCCCTTACCTTGCTGGGTTATGTCCTCCCCTGTAAACTGAAACAAGTACGGTCTTCCATACAGTATTTCAAAGGGACTTAAATTGTCCTTTGTTTTTGGTTTCACCCTCACTCTAAGCAGTGCCAAGGGGAGAGATTGGGGCCACGTTAGTTTAGTCTCCTGACTGATTTTTGCTATTGTTGTTTGATTAAATGATTCATTTTTTCCACTTGCCCCACTTGCCTGAGGTCTATAGGGGTATGCAATTGCCAATCTATTTTTAGGATCGTACTTACTTGTTGTACTATTTTGGCACAAAAATGAGACCCCGATCAGAGGATATCGTGGCAGGAATTCCAAAACGAGGAATAATTTCATTCAATAATATTTTAGTTACTTCTCTGCTTTGTTCGTTTGGCAAGGGAAGGCTTCTGGCCAGCCAGAAAATGTTAGTCATGACTAAGATATCAGATAACCCCCTTTTCTAGGGAGCTCTGAAAAATCAATTTGCCACTGTTGTCCTGGATAATTTCCTCTGCCGATCGTTCCCAATTTACTTTATGGTCACATGGGGGTATTACGTAGGCAAGTTTCACATTGTTGGGACACCTGTTTCACTATAGATAATAAATTTCGCCTATCAGTTTCTGATTTAAGCTCTTATACAAGGCATCTGACCCCAATGTGTTTTATATGTTCAATTAAAACTGTGGGCCATAATAAGTTAGATGGTATTATGACCCGACCATCTGCTATATGGACCCACCCATTCTCTCCATTTACTTTTAATCTTCAATTAACTTCAAATCTTCCTTTAGTAGTTTGGTTTCTGATTTGTACTTACAGTTTGGATTTTACCGTCTGGTATTAAGGATAAAACCTTTTCTCCTGATTCGCCACTCTCCTGGCTTCATAATCAGCCAGACGATTTCCAATTTCCGATCAGTATTTCCTTTCTGATGTCCTCGGCATGCATAATGGCCACTCTCTCTCCGGTTGTTGTACAGCCTCTAATAGTCTTAGGATTTCTTCAGCGTGTTTTACTTGTTTTCCTTGGGCAGTCAGTAGTCCTCGCTCTTTCCAAATGGCCCATGAGCATGGTACTACCACAAACGCTATTTAGAGTCCGTCCAGATGTTTATCCTCTTCCTTTTGCTAGCTCTAATGCCCGAGTTAGAGCAATTATTTCTGCTTTTTGGGGCCGAAGTTCCCGAGGGTAACGGTTGTGATTCAATTACCTGTTGAGTTGTTGTGATGGCATACCCAGCCTTACGTTGTCCTTGTTGCAGGAAACGCTCCCTCTTGTATCCAGGAGTCCTCTGCATCCTCCAAAGGTTCTTCCTTAAGGTCTGGTCGGCTTGAATAAGTGGCTTCCATGGTTTCAATACAATCATGTGTCACTGGCTCATCTAGAGTCCCACTGAGGAAGAGGCTGGATTGACAATATTGTAACCACAATTTCTATATCATCTTGTCTACACAATATTGCTTGATATTTCAGAAACCTTTGGGGTGAGAGCCAATGGCTCCCTTTTTGTTCTAGGACCGCTGATACCGTGTGAGAGACTAGTACTGTTATTTTCTGGCCCATAGTAAACTTTCGGGCTTCTTGGATATTAATTACAACTGCTGCAACAGCTCGAGGCAGCTTGCCAGCCTTTGCTTACTTCATCTAATTGTTTAGAGAAATAAGCCACTGCTCGTTTGTAGGGACCAAGTCTTTGTGCCAACACTCCTAAAGCAATTCTTGTCTCTCATAGGAGAACAACCAAAACGGTTTGGAGACATTCGGTAACCCTAGGGCAGGGGCCCTCATTAGTTCTTGTTTAAGCTGCTTAAATGCATTTCGCTTCACATGTCCAGACTAATTTCGACTGATTTCCTTTATCAGTTCGTACAGAGGTTTGACTAACATTCCATATTGTATATCCAAAGCCGGCACCAACCGTCATTCCCAGAAAAGTTCGCAACTCCTTTACCGTCTGTGGTTCTGGAGTTCGACAGATGGCCTCTTCCGTTCAGGTCCAAGTTCCCGTTTCCTCCGGAGTATTTCTAGTCCTAGATAGGTCACCGCGTTGTTGGACCAGCTGGGCTTTCTGTTGAGAAACTCGATATCCATTTAAACCCGAAAATTAAGAAGGCTTATAGTCCACTGAATACAATCTTCCCGAGTTTTCTTGTAGCTACTAGGAGGTTGTCTACATATTGCAACAAGACTCCCTTGGCTGGGCGGTTCCCAGGTTTCGAGCTCCTTTGCCAATTGATTTCCAAAATGGTAGGGCTATTTTAAACCCTGAGGTAATACGTCCATGTTAATTGAGTTTTTCTTCCTGACTCTGGATTTTCCCATTCAAAAAGCAAACAAATTTTGGCTCTCAGTGGCTAGGGTCAGGCAGAAAAAGGCATCCTTCAAATCCAGCACGGTAAAACCAAACTTGATTATCTTTTAATTTTGTTAGTAAAGTAACGGATTTGCTACCACAGGATGTATATCCTCAGTAATTTGTTTATGCTCTCAAATCCTGAACTAGCCTGTAACTCTCTCTGTCAGCTTTCTTAATTGGTAATATTGGAGTATTATATTCTGATTCACATTCTATCAACAGACCATATAGTGGAATTTGTCTATTATTGGTTTTATCCCTTTTCTGTCTTCTAGTTTCAAAGGATACTGTTTAATTTTGACAGGTTCCTTTCCGCCCTTTAATTCTTATCACTACTGGTGCTGCATTCTTTGCTCTTCCGGGACTTCAGAGGCCCACACGCCAGGGTATACTTGATTAAATTTCCTGAGGAGTATTTGTATTACATTTCACTTGGGCTTGTAAGAGGGCTAGGCTTAAGACATTAATCAACTGATTTTCCTTATCTCAGACCATATTTCCTCTATCAAAGGTGATTTTTGCGTCTAGTTGTTCTAATAGATCTCGTCCCAATAGAGACTGTGGGGACTCCGGTAAATACAAAAATTTATGTATTCCAATTTGTTTACCTAATTTGTATTTAGTGGTTTTAAAAAGTATGCTTTTGTTTGTCGTCCAGTAGCCCCTCTTACTGTTACGAATTCGGTGTCCTCTGGTATTAACTTGATTTAACACTGAGTATGTTCCCCCTGTATCTATTAAAAGAGTCTATTTCTTGCTCCCCCATCCCTAGCTTAATTTTAACCAGAGGGTCCGCAGGGTGGATTCCTCCGGTTCCCTTCATGCTTCGGAGGTAACATTGGCAACGACAGCACGATTCTCTAATTTAGGGCATTCTCCTTTCCAATGACCCGTTTCTTTGCAATAGGCACATTGATCTGATTTTAAAGGCTGTCGACACCCCTTCGATTCCCCGTTTCCTCGACCTCTCCCACGAAGCAAGTTACCTGTCGTCCCAGTGCAGCCATAGTGGCTATGGCAATTGCCGTCCCCAGTTTCTGTTTCTCATCCCTTTCCCTGTTCCGATATGCTCTCCAGGCTTCCTCCATTATCTCTCTAATCTCTAATATCCGGCTCTTTTATTTTTTGGAGTTTTCTTCTTATGTCCTCTGAGGATTGCCCAAGAAATAAGGACACTAATTGCTGTCTCCCCACGTCAGATGAGGGGTCTAAAGTGGTAAATTTTCGCATGGCTGCTCTTAACCGATCCAAAAATTCTGTTGGGGTCTCTGTCTGACCCTGTTTTACGGCATACAGATCGACCAATTCACTGCTTTTGGTATTGCATTTTCAATACCTAATTTTATCCATTCTTGGTATCTTTTCAAAAGCCATAATCAGTATTATCATTCGGGTCCCAAGTGGATCCGTTCTGGGCACATGATTATCTACTGTGCCTGGTAAGGTTCCAGCAGTGATTTGAATCTGAACTTGTGTTTGAGCTGCTCTATTACTAGTTGTTTTTTTCGGTCTCGGTTAGAGCATCCGACATTAAATCGAAGTCTTTCCAATCTGGGTCCTGATTTTACATCAGTTCAAATCTTTTAGCATCCCTTCAGGATCATCACGGTATCCTTTACCACTTCTTTCCATGAATCCAAATCATTCATAGTGAAAGGTATTTTAATTCTAGTGGGGCCTGCCGTTCCCATTGCTTGTCTTAAGGGGGCCAGAAGCACCGGTCTCGTCTTACTCCGAGTACGAGCTGTAATCGGAGTAGAACCCCGGTCTTCAGAGTCCTGTTCGATGTTACCATTGCCCGCACTTCCCCCTGCCCCTTCTCCTTCTCCTCCAGGAGATCCTCCATTATTGCCGGGACTGGAGGTGGTAATGGTGGGGAAACAAAATCCTCCATTCTCTCCTCAATTTCTCTTAGTTTTAAACACCTCTGCCCTATGTTACAGGCTGAACAACATCTCTTCAATTTCTCGATCTCTTTTTTCCTTTTCCATTGCTAGCACAAGTGGGTCTTGCGGAGCTATATTAACTCCACACTCTCTTTGCCATTCTGGATGATTTCTCAAGTGAAAAACATATCCGCATATATATCTTCATCCCATTTTCCCCCCCGCCTTAAAATAACATCAGCTGTAGCAATGTGTTATAATTCAAAGTTCCATTAAAGGCCACACTTCGCCACTGTCCAGTCTATATAAAGGCCACCACTGATTGCAATTTTAATTAAGGTCTTTTTGTTCACGCTTCCGCCTGGAGGTCCCCCGATTTCCTTCCAATGTGCCAGGATACAACCTAAGGGGCCTTTTTTTTCAATATTCCACGGCTCTGTTTCCCTCCATTACTCCGCCCTGATTTCTGCTGCCCAACCAACAATTTTTCCACACGTACGTAGCTCTCTCCCCTCTTGTCCCAGGAAGTCCAGACCCAACACTTAGGGCAGTCAATATCCTTTCCACAACCTATTTGCAACCTTTGTTTACACCACAACCACTCCAGGATATATATAGATCTACACTCATTTCCTGGATGCAAAAGACACCATTCTAATATCCACATTTATATAATACACCAAACAGGGATTTTCTTACAATAACAACACCACAAGACAAGTAAGACAATCAAACTCAGACTTATAACTAAAATAATAATGTACGAGTTCACATCCCAAACCATCAGTGAATCATCACACCTCATTCGTCTCCGGCCGTACCTCCCACGGAGTTACGAACTGCGGTCGGAAT